>NC_033796.1:70462855-70509212 GCF_001876935.1 Asparagus officinalis
ATTTATACCCTCTCACAACTCAGCCAAGAAACCAGAGCAAAAGACAAAACAGCCCCAAGGCAACGGTCAAAAAACTAGCCGTTGGAAGCTGAAAACAACATCGTCGGTCGACCGGAAAATTCATCGGTCGACCGAAAATTTTCATCGGTCGACCGGACCGGTCGACCGACAGCTATCTGTCAGCCCAGTGAACTTTTGACCTCAGGTTCGGTCGACCGGTGCGGTCGACCGAAATCTGACATATTCAAAAATTGTTTTGCTGATTTTAAAATGCTGTTTAAAAATATCAAATAAATTCTAAAAAATGTAAAACTTTGGGGAATGATTGTAGACATGATAATAAACATGCTACAATGACTGGTTTCGAAAAAGGACTTCCCAAATGAAAAATACCATCATTTTACAAACTAGTCCAACACATGAAAATATGAGATACTTGAATTTTGATGTTTTGACATAAACCAACTTTTGAAACTTTGTGAAATGTTTTTATAGACTTAGTAAAACATGTATAAACTGATATTCAAGTCTACAAACTAAGAATACAATATTTTCACAAAATTGCATATTCTATGCGATGTATTCAAAACACTAAATATGATTTCATTAAATATAAGCTCGTTAAAGATGAAATCATATATATATACATATAAGCATGAAACAAAATAGTATTTTCTAATTCTATGCATTTTTTCATATATAAGCCCGAAAACTATAAAACCAAAAATATATATATATATATATATATATCACTATATATATATATGAAAACCAACATAATGTGTGTGTATAGATATTGAGCTTAACGTACTTAACACACATAATATAAATTCCTAAACTAAATTACCCAAGCAATCTTGATCTTCAACGAAGCTCTATCTTGGTAATCTTGCGGATGAAGCTTGAACTTGGATCTTGACTTGAATATGCATTGCTTCACTCCACTATTCCGCCAACCTCCTCTTGATATGAACGTGTAGGCTCAATCCATCCAACCTCCAACTACGTTGTTTGTCTACAATAAATACGAAAACACAAATACTAGACAAACAACATTAGTGGTAAATTGTTTGTTAAACATCATCAAAACAAGAAGGCCAACAAAATAGACCTCTAGATAACATGAAGCAAGTTAGCATATGAAATTTCACAGCTAAAATAAACCATTATCAAATAAACCAAATAAACGCTCATGAAGCAAGTTAGCTAATGATATTGTAGTATCATCATACAGGTAGGATGATACTCTAATTCAATCATTTTCGAACAGACTCAACTACATTTACAATATCAACTTAAAATTTTAAAAATCATCGTCATTTAAAAGGTCACTCTCAGATACAGGGCACCCAACCTGTATGATGTAAGGCTAAACATTAATCCCAAGTTAAAAATCTGATATAATGGCCTAAACTTCGAGATTTACCATTATCAAATAAACCAACATATGAAATGTAATAAGTGAATAACACATTAAATACTCCAAAGGATTGAATGTCGGGGAGCTTAGAGCCATTACATTATTAGTAATTATGGTATCATGTAACTGTTCAATAAAATTCCACATATATTATTAAGATACTTTTTTGAAAAAAAAACAAAATTTGAAATTGCTAGAATACAACATCTAATCACAAGCAAGGTTAATTAACATTATAAGTTGGGAACCAGAGTACCACAATCCGTTATGATTATGTGAAGAATGGTTTCAACTAATTAGAAATCCTTATTATTACAAACGTAATGCATGTGTGTACACATATTATTATGTAAATAACCAACCCAATTTCCTTAACCAAAAGCTAAACAAATCAAGATAAATTACCATAGTAAAACTAACGCAAACAAGTAGCTAATGATTTACATCTATATTTCAGCACAACACGCATCCAAAATGTCCACAATATGAAACAAACAATATCTTTCTTTTCTTTTTCTTTTCTCCCCCTCTCTTTGTAATTCCCTCCATTTCTTCACCGCACGCTAGTGAATGAAAACTCTCCAAATCCCTATTCTTGAAACTGCAGGAAAATGCCTGGATAGCTACTTGTTGTGAAGAGGATTTGGACCTGTTGGAATCATTCTCTTGTCTTCTGAAGTCTCATTACTCGACGAAGAAGAAGAAGAAGAAACAGAGGCCGCAGCAACAGAAGAAGAAGAAGAAGAAGAAATCGCTACTTGAGCATATATCACCATCGGATTGGCAACAACGAAGATCAGTAGAGCCATGATCAACGCTATGTAAGCTCTGTTCATGGTGATAATTAATTTGGTCGAAGAGAAGCGAGAGCCTTATCTAGGCTAGTAGGGAGCTAGTTAGCTACAAAAGAGATGTAAAAGAAGAAAAAAAAATTCACCAACTGCAGAAGAGAGTTTCACGAGCGTGAGAAGTAAATGGAGTTGGCGCTGACAGAAAGCAAAACACCCAAAACAAGGGGAAAAGGGGCAACGCTTTCAAGTTTCATCCTCTGCCGACTGTGTATTTAAAGTGCACTGGTGAAAAAAGGGAACAAAAAGGGCCTCCTCTTTTTGCACTCTCACTGTGATACATTGAGTTGAAAGTCTCCAGCATTTCATTAAATAAGAATTTATAGCTTAACTGAACTTATCTAAAAATAGGTTTTGAGTAGTAGGGATACATATATTCTGTCTAGCTTGTTGAAGGAAAGAGTCAAAGCAGATGCGTTTCGGAGGAGAGCAAAATGGGAGGAGAATGCGGTCAGTGTGGTGAATGCATTGTACCCCACATCCCACATTTCTTGGATTAATCTGTCTAATTTCCTCACCTATCACCTGCAAGGCTACATCCATGCCATTCTTTTAGGCATTTGCATTTTTTTTAGGTCCATTTTTAATTGTGGGACTGGTAGTTGAATATCAACCGACTCCTCAACAATATTACTGTAGTTTATAGCCTGTGTTTAGCAAACACTGGGTTAATTCCGGCCTAGTTGTTTTTAGTTCATTTCCCCCTACCCAACAGAGTTAGGATTGATCAACTCTTAACCACTTCTTACCAGTCTGAAGAGGATTCACTGAGCACAACTTGAGCTTTTCTAATCATTTAAAAATTGTTACGCGCAACGGAAATTTCGGCAGCACTTCGGTAGCACAACAAGAGAGTCAGGTTGCAATAAGAATTCTCGTCTCACCAAGAAAACAAGAATCTGAAGCAAAATATCTTAACCAAGTGAGATATCAGCTCTTCCTCTCATCAGTTCACTAGTAGAAAATGAGGTTTTAGCTACGGAATAATAGCGACGGAATTTTCCGTCGCTATATGTTAGTTTATAGCGACGGAAAATACCGTCGCTATTATTCCGTAGCTAAAAATCTTATAGCGACGGAATTTTAGGTTTTAGCGATGGAATATATTCGTCGCTAAAATATTCTATGACGAAAAATGTTTTTCGTCGCTAAATAGTTTTTAGCGACGGGAATACCGTCGCTAAATAATATTTAGCGATGGAAATTCCGTCGCTAAAAACTATTTCGGGCAAAATTTTTTGGGCGCGGGCGCCCAAATTTTTTGGGCAGCCCGCGCCCGAAATTAATACCTAGGTTCCCCCCTGGTCCGACCCCTTCTCCTCTTCCCCCCCCCCCCCGCTATCCGATCCCCACGGCTGTCGAATTCCGCTTGCAGGTGTCCGATCCCCCCCCTCGGTCGAATCCGCCCCCCATCTCCTCCTTCCCCCCTCCTGCGCGATCCCGCCGCCCCCCTCCTCATTCCCCCCTCCGCCGCCGCCGCCGCCTTCTCTCCCCCTCTCTCTCAAGGTAATGATATATCCCCCTCAATCTCTCTCTCTTCCCCCCCCCCTTCTCTCCTTCTCTCTCCCTCTCTCTCTTGTCGGCGCGCGAGCGAGCCGGCCAACGGCCGCCGGCGTCGGCCGACGAGAGAGAGGGAGAGAGAATGAGAGATTGAAGGGGGGGAGATGCGATGCATTTGTTATTTTTGTAATTTTAATTTAATTTTTATAATTATAGTTTAATTTTGGTAAAACAAAAAAATTATGCAAAAAACCCAAACCCTAATAAAAAATATTCATATTGATAAAATTATAATATAAAAAAATTAATTTTAATTATGGTTAGGGTTAGGGTTAGGGTTAGGGTTAGGCGAGGGTTAGGGTTAGGGTTAGGATTAGGGTTAGAGGAGGGTTAGGTGGGGGTGGGGGTGGAGGGTTGGGGTTAGGCGAGGGTTAGGGTTTGGGTTAGGATTAGGGTTAGAGGAGTGTTAGGTGAGGGTAGGGGTTATGGTAAGGGTTAGGGTTAGGTTTAGGGTTAGGTGAGGGTGGGGTTGAGGGTTAGGGTTAGGTGAGGGTGGGGTGAGGGTGAGGGGTGGGTGTGAGTTTGAGGGTTAATGATAGGGTTAGGGTTAGGGGAAGGTGAAGGTGAGGGTGAGGGTGATGATCGATAATGGGTTAGCGTAACTATTATATCATTAATTACATAGAAACTACACACACCGTACACTCATATTTTCGAGCCATAGAATACCCCGTCTAATAAATACTATATATAATCTCTTTATTTACTTGTCACATACGCGTACAGGATCGTTGGCGGATACGAGACCATCTTGTTCGGTCCGATAACTTTTTTGTACGCGTATGTGAGAGGGGGCTTATATATAAATATTTATTGGATCTGTCTAGTTTGGACGGGTTAGGTATGTAAACATGGCGTGTATATGTATTTACTTATGTTCTTGTGTACTTTCTTTTCGTCAGAGTTTCGACGGCGCTTACTCATTGTTCTCCGTGTACAAATTGCGGAGGGATATGCATGAGTATATCCTTCCCACTATAGTGTACTCGGAGAACAGCTGGGAGGTGCTGCCGAAATTTTGACGAATTGAAAGTACACTTGAATACACGTAAATACATATACACGTCACGTTTACATACCTAATGGGATAGAAGCCTTCCTCTGACAGCCGGTCACACATACGGTCCTCTGAACACACGTTTATATCCCTAAATTAAAATGATATATGTCGGGATATACTCACTTCCATTAATTTTTAAATTATAGATGCGGACAGTTCCTAACAAATCGTTCATGAGCATACCACGTGATCGAAGACATCTAGACACCCGGTACAAGGATGGGATAGAAGCTTTCTTAGCCTACTCTGACACAAACCCTCTATGGTCGCTAAGCGGATCGATTTTCTATCCTTGTAAGAATTGCAGGAACGGTAAAATGCTCGCTAGGAGTAACGTAAGTTTTCATCTGTCAATCAATGGATTTGATAGCTCTTATGTATTTTGGAGTCATCACGGTGAAGGCGTCCCGGTGATGCAATCAGAGGAAGAATTCACTGAAGTCAGCAATCCGACAGTTGACACGACTGATATGTTAGAAGATATTCTTGCAGCGCCGTCGGTGAGTGATGTCAACACTAATGATATGTTTCAAGATGTAGATCGATTGATGAGACTTGTTGAAGAAAACGAGTCACCGTTATACGAGGGGTGTAAGGAGTTCACAAGGCTTTCTTTTATGCTGAGGCTTATTCATATCCAAACACTCAGTGGGATGGCTGTTACACATTTTGAGATGTTATTAGATTTGCTGAGGAAAGTCATTCCACGCGGCAAGAAAAGCATCCCCGCGACCTATTACGAAGCTCACAAGATTGTTGATACGCTGGGGCTTGATTACAAGAAGATAGACGCCTGTCCTAACGACTGCATCTTGTACAATAAGGGTAATGAAGCTCTGGAGGAATGTCTGATGTGTCATGTATCACGTTGGAAAGGAGAAGTTGCAAGCACATCCGAAGGCGGTGCATCCAATAAGCAGAACAGAATCCCTGCGAAGGTTCTCCGATATTTTCTAATTATTCCTAGGCTGCAGCGGTTTTATATGTCTGCCGAGCTGGCTGAGAATATGTGATGGCACTCGACCGACCGTAAAGAGGACGGGAAACTAAGACATCCTGCGTACGGTGAGGCATAAAAGCACATTGACCGTATATACCCCGACTTCGGTAAAGAGTCTCGGAATATTAGGCTGGGACTTGCTAGCGACGGATTTAATCCGTTTGGATTAATGAGCTCTGCTTGGTCTACCTGGCCAGTGTTGCTGACACCGTACAACATGCCCCCGTCGATGTGCATGAAGCAACCGTACATGATACTGTCACTTTTGATCCCTGGAAGATATTCTCCTGGAAATGACATCGATGTTTTCCTCCAACCATTAATTGACGACCTGAAGCTTCTCTGGGAAAAAGGTGTCAGCACTTATGATGCTTATGGTAAGGAGTCTTTCTGTATGCGGGCAATGGTCATGTGGACAATTAATGACTTTCCAGCATACGCTAACCTGTCTGGATGGTCGACGAAGGGTCAGATTGCTTGTCCGATTTGCATGTCAGACTATGAGGGAAAGTTCCTGAAGTACAGCCGTAAGTTTTGTTATTGGCAACACAAAAGATGGTTGCCTACAGGGACAAGTTCAGAAAGTTAGTAGGAAAGTTCGACGGTAATCCAGAAAGTAGACCGGCACCACCAATGCTGACCGGAGAAGAAATATTTGAGCTTCTACATCCTTTACCTAGAAAAATATTTGGAAAAAAAGATTCCAACAAAGAAAATCCATTTGGTGTTAGGAGAAAAATATTGAAGCAAAAATGGAAGGGAAAGGGAAAATCAAAAGGAAATAAGCCTCGCAATGTCCGGTCGCATGAGCGTGTCTCAAAAGGCACCGAACTTCCGCATGGATGGTCAAAATTCAGCATATTTTATCAGCTGCCATATTGGAGAAGTTTAAAAATACGTCACAACTTGGATGTCATGCACATCGAGAAGAACATATGCGAGAATCTCTTGAACACTTTGTTGCAGGACGGGAAAAAATCGAAAGATGACTTAAGGGCACGTCGAGACCTAGCAGAATTGAACATTCGTCCGGAACTGCAAGCTATAGATAAGGGCGACGGAAAGTTTGAACTCCCAGCCTCCCGTGTCACACTGTCGAAGGATGAGGTCCACAATATGTGTTTATTTCTAAAGTCCGTGAAGACACCGGATGGTTATGCTTCAAACATTTCAGCAAATGTGCATATTGAGGACAAAAAGATTTTGGGACTCAAGACACATGATCATCATATTCTATTGCATCAACTTTTCCCGGTTGCGTTGCGACATGCTGACAAGGAACTCGCGATGGTGGTAATAGAATTCTGTGGTTTCTTCAAGCAACTGTGCTCTAAGGTGATTGATGTCAGGGAGTTTGAAGAATTAGAGGGACGTGTTGCAATACACTGTGTAAAATGGAAATACTATTTCCACCATCATTCTTCACGGTCATGGTGCATCTGACAATACATTTAGCATACGAAGCCCGCATCGCAGGACCAGTTCAATATCGCTGGATGTACCCCGTAGAGAGGTATTTATTATTATAATATTTATTTAATATTTGTCAAATTACGGTTATCAGTTCCATTTTGTCACAAATCATGAAACTATATGCTTATAGGTATTTGGGTTTCATGAAACAACTGATCACAAATCATGAAACTATATGCTTATAGGTATTTGGGTTTCATGAAACAACTGATGCATAATCGTGCACATCCTGAAGGGTCGATCGCAGAGAACACAACTGATGCATAATCGTGCACATCCTGAAGGGTCGATCGCAGAGAACTACATAAGTAACGAGAGTTTCAATTTTATCTCTCGTTACTTGCGGGGCGTAGAGATAAGGTTAAACCATCCCCAATGAATAATTGACGATACATTCTACAATGATCGTGGGGAGGACACTAGATTCCCCAGAATGGAGCTAGATCAAGCCCACACATATATCCTGAGCAATGATACTACATTTAACATATACGCGGCGTAAGTATTTAACTGTTTGAATCAGATTGATCACCTCACAATAATTATCTCTATTTAACCGTTATAAATGCTTCTTGTCTAGGCTTCACATCCGACATGTCCAGACTAATCTTAAATGCAGAACAAAAAATAAGAGAGTTATGGACACACACTCTAGACAATTCCCTGCATGGCTGAAGGGTGAAGTAAGATCTTTTTACATTTCTGATTCGTATATCAAATATATGTGCCTGCCAACAGATATGTAAACTATTTGCTTCTTTTCTTAAGGTTGACAAACGGATTACGAATGGGATTAACCTGTCTGAGAAAGTTTGTTTATATGCCAGAGGTCCTTCTAATGTGGTTAAGCATTATGGAGGCTACTGTGTCAACGGCTTTAGGTTTAACATCGTCGGTCTCGAAGAGAGACGACAAACGCAAAACAGCGGTGTGTTCTGCTCCTTCTCGCAACTGTCATACGCTAGTGCAAAAGATCTAAATCCGATACAAGGGGAAATCTATTGCTACGGTCAGGTAGAAGACATCGTGGAGATTTTCTATGGGATTAATAAGGAAGTCAGTTATGTGATGTTTAAGGTTTGTTGGTGTGAACAGAAAAAGGTAAAGGATGACTACGGTTACACAATCGTTAATCTTAACAAGGAAATATATCAGTCTGAAAAATACATGTTAGCTACTCACGCCAAACAGTGCTTTTATGTCAAAGATATAATGAAAAATGACGAATGGGTTATCCTTAAGAATCCACCCAGAGCCTACATTCATGAAGTCGTGTCTGACGAAGATCACGATGAGGAGGTTATCTTGGCCGACGAAATAACCGAGGAGTTTTCATTGACACAAAATAATAATCTGGACGATGAAATTGCACTAGCGCGCCCTGATGTACCTGCGATTATATGTGAGCCAAGGCATAAAGGTAAAAAACCTGTCCGCAGCGGAGTCGATAAAACTATAAGAACAGTCCTTTCGTTGGCACGCACACGGTCGCAGGCTATCCGCACACGATCGCAGAGTAGAGCCTCAACATCATCTGTTTGACTGGTTATCATGTATCACGATGTGTCATGTATTATATTATTACCTTTATATTATCTGGTTGACTGGTTATCATGTGGATGTGTCATGTATTATATTATTACCTTTATATTATCTGTTTGACTGGTTATCATGTATCACGGTGTGTCATGTATTACATTATTGCCTTTGTATTATCTGTTTAACTGGACATAATGTACACGCAATTCTGTTGCTATGTGCTATTTTATTAATAATTTGCATTATATACTTTTGTTGGATATTCAATATGTTTTCAAAGTATAGATGACAAAAGGATTACATAAGAAAGCGCTTGAGAGACTATTTGGTAGACATTCTGGAGGCGACGCACATGCCTCTACGTCAGGTATTTTTATTTGTTATATCTGTACATTTCTATAAACTATTAACATTAGCCTAATATTTTTTTAACATTTACTACACAGGAGGAGGAGATGCTACACATGACTCGCAGCCACATGACACATCACGTGGAGATGCTCCACGTGACGTGGAGACACAGGCTGATCCTACACAGCATGCGGAGATACCACCGCCACCGCATGCAGATGTATTAGAGGAGAGGAGATTTGAGCCGTATAGCGCAGCTTTAGAAGCTGCGGCACTACCGCCAGATTCTATTACGGATCAGCGAGTCCACGGTCTGGCCAAGGTGAGGGGGGAATGGGATTCTTATCATGCGGTGCGCCCTATCGCGCAACATAGGTACGAACAAGCAAAGCGTAGATGTCTCGAACTGAAAGGTATGAATAAATTTTTATAGTTTATCACATAGGTACGAACAAGCAAAGCGTAGATGTCTCGAACTGAAAGGTATGAATAAATTTTTATAGTTTATCGGTTATTATTTTAAATTTTTTTCGCAAATAATAGATTGATTCATTGTTTCATTCGATTCTTTGTTTCGCAGGTACCGGGCGACCTCCTAGACGCGTCCACAATGCTACTAAGGAAACAAACCTCATCCCTGATATTAATCGGAGGGTTGTGACCCGATGGGAAAACGGAGTGCCTATCGGGGCCTTTGCCAATGCTTTCAACAATTTTCTTGCCGCTTTAGCCAGGAGACAGGATTTCTTCAACATTTTTTTGACGTGGAAAGCGCAGCGGATTGATGCGCTGGTGGCTTGTTAGAGATATATATGTGTGAGTTATTTATTTCAATTTTAATCATTATTAGTTATTAGTTTATTATTATGTTTAATACACTGATTTGTATCTATTTTTTCTTTATATGCTGAAGCGATTTTTCTTTCTTGACGATAATATTTGTGCCTGGACGTACTGCTTCAGGCAAATCAATTTATCGTTCAAGAGATGGCGGTTTAAGATAAAGAAAAAATATTTTATCCAAATAAAATAAGATTGGGAGCGATTCTGGCATCTTGACGAGCGTGTGGATGGAGTAGATTTTTACTGGGACACGGCTAAAATTCAGGTATTATTGAAGTATATATTTTTAATTTATTGTTTGAATTTCTATATTGTTTCGATTTGACATTGTTTTGCAGGCTCAAGCTGAAATAGCAAGGAGGAATCGCAACGCGCCTCGCAGTTATGAGCATCACGGGGGCTCCAGGTCCTTCAGACAGCATTATCATCAATTAGAGCTTGAGGTATATAATATATTAGCTTTTAAGTTGAGTATAATTTATGTGTTATGGGTTAATGATATATTTGAATAAAATAGGGAAGGGGAGATCTCAGATATTTTGCAGATCGTATTCTGACTTCCTGGACCTCGAATTACGCCGATGAAGAGAAGAAAGCAAAGAATAAGGATCTGTGTGTAAGTAGCAGTTCATTTATATATTCAATTTCATATCAATGCACCATTAGTAAGTCGACTTGCCCGGGTTATTTTGATATATCGCAGGAGAAATTACATGCCAAGGTACAGGAGCAAATGACTCAGTCTGTAACAACCGTTAATTTTCGATACGTATTTAAATAATTTTTTTTCTAGTATTTAAAATGTTAAATTTTATCTTATTAATATTTTTCCCAATTTTGGAATTTTATGAGTTTTCAAAATAAATAAATAAATAAAATATGTAGCCCTGTATTATTAGTTCTGTTAAATACTAATTTATAGTTGTAGTGAATATTTTTTTAATTATTTTGACAATTGATATTGTTAATAATCTTATTAATATAAACCTGAGCATAGTACAAAAGTATATAAATATAAATATAAAGATATTTGGTTGTTTATAATTATTTAAAATGATTTATTAATATAATGTTATTCTGAATTTTATGTAAATATATTCCCATAATCTTCTTTTCCCTAAATTTTCTCTCATTTTGATTTCCTTCCATATTTTTTCCCCTAATTAATTGGCTATTCAGTTCCCTAATCAAATCCCTCCAAATCCAAGTCCAATCCCCCAACAATCACGCTCAAAATCATACCAAATACGTTCTCCGTAATCAAATCTTCCCCTCTCTCCCCAATCTTTCTCTTTCAAATATTATAATATCCCCATCATCTCTCCCTTTCCGTAAAAGTACACCACCTCCTCTCCCTATCTCTCATCACCGTACCCTCTCTCTTCCTCTCTCAGATCCATCTCTCTCTCTCTTCAAGCAAACCCAAGAGAACCCAACTCCATCATCATATCACCCGCCGCCTGCAACTCTCGCCGCCGTCGCTGCCCTTCGACCAGTGACACCGATCCGAGATCCCGCAGTCCCTCGGAGTTCCCCGCTGTGTCACGCTCTCCTCGTCAGATCCGACCCGCGTTGTCGACATCGACTCGTTCGACGGACGTTGATCCCTCCCGCTGACGGCAACCCATAGCCCCGTCGAACTCCCCGTGGTCAGCCCCTGCAGTCCTCGTCACAGTCCAGATCCACCTCCAGCAGATCCGTCATGACTCGATCGCTCAGATCCGTCGCTCATCATCAGACCCCACGGTCTCGCAGGCAAGATCCCGCTTCTCATTGATTCATTATTCTTATCTGATATTTATAGATTGGACTGATATGTTATTATCTACGTGGGATTGTTGATGATAATATTAAATGATCTTAAATGATAAATTAATATTTTTCTAGATTAATTAGAATTATTATGATGAGAAAAGAAATTATTTGGAGAAAGAGTTGGTTTTGGAGTAATTATTAAATAGATAATTTAAAATAATTAATTTTGAAAAAACAGATTATTTGAATCGTTAAATTATTTTGAGAAAATATTATTTTAGAATAATTATTATGAATTAAAACAATTTATTTCGGCAGCGGAATCAGTTTTGGATAATTATATTAATTAAAAAGAATTTATTTGAGAACAAAATCATTTAGAAAAATTATAATAATTTTAAAAGAATTATTTTGGAAAAAGAATCATTTTTTATAATTATGATGATTTAAAAGAATTTATTTGCAAAAAGGAAGTATCTAATTTGGATTTTAAGTAATTTATGATTTGTATGAATAGTTTAGAGGGCTGGATAACAAGATATTGATGAAACTGGATTGTATGTATGTTCTTACTGTTTATGATCACATTTCATGTTTTGCTTTTATTTAAGGCATTTGACATGTCTGTTATGTATTGTCCATGTTGTGTTTGAGAACCATTAGTAGTTCATGACTTAGTGGCCTCGTGCGTCATGAACAGACTTAGTGACATGTGTGGGTGTTGACTGAGTTTAGGTGTCGAACCCGAGTTTCAATAAGGATTATGGTTGATTTAGAAATACAAGAGAGATGGGATGGGGAAGTCCATGTTCATGTGATTGGATAAGGTTGTTGATGTATCTTCCAGGCCTCCCCATGATCCAGTGTAGCTTGGGGTTGGTTTGTTGGGTCAAAGTGGAGCCGGTGTAGCCACTTTGGTCCGTGAGCTTGATATTCACCTGATTCTTGCTTGAGTTCGAACCAGGCCGGAATCGGATTGCGTGTAGCCCTCTGATCGATCCAGTGTAGCGGCGTATTGGGTGCACGTAGAGGATTTGTGAACAGCCAATTATCTGATGACAGGAGCGTTGACTCTGTGTGAGATGAGAACCAGTGACCCGTTATAGAATAGCTAGTTACCTGATCTTATTATTTAAGGTGATTACAGATGCTTGTGAGAGGTAGACCAGTGTTGTTCTTTTCATACATAGATCGGGATTAATATTTAATTATTTACAATTCGAGACATATGGTATATACATGAGGGTTTCCTTGTTTGGATTATTTCGCTCGACGTACTACGTCTCGAGTTGTAGATTTTTAAGTATTAATTCCATCTAGTGTATGCCATTGTGACTTGGATGATTAGTCTGATCGCTAGCTGCATGACCTTGTTACCTCATCGATTTTGGATGCTTTATGTTATAATGATTTAGTAGTATTTTCATGTTGATTTGTGGATTTCAGTTGTACGTTCTTTTGTTGTTTCTGTTATCGTATCGTTTTTCGCATTGGATTTCCGTTCGTTCTATTTTTCTTTGTGGGGTCTTGCCGTGCGCCATGCACCTGACGTACACCTGTTTTCTCTGGTGTATGTCAGACTTAGAGGAAGAACAGGTTCAGCTGGGAGATCGCTAGAATCCAGAGGATTCTTAACAGAGTACTTAGAAGACCGAGCTGAAGAAGCCGAAGCGTAGTTATTCCGTCTAGTTGTTCGATGATCCTAGTTTACTTTTGTAGCATTTCTTTCCGCCTGATCATTGTATTTTATATTCTCCAGTATCTCATTCAGATAATTTGTATAAGGGTATGTTGGACCCGTATCATTATGTCTTGGATGATATTCATTTGTGATATGATATGTATTCTTTTATTCTGAGTTTGTCTATTATATTCTTGCTGATTATGATCGGGGACCTGTGACTTCGCGTTGTATTTATTTCCAGACGCTTAGCATATTGGATTGAGAAGAAAAGAAAAAGAAAGAAAAAATGATAGTGTATATTCTTCTCAATCTAATACGTCACGGGCTTGTTCACGTTCCGATTCCCGGGTATTTTGGGAAGCGGGGCGTGAGAGGTTTTTTTGGTGGCCCATGCAGGTCACGGTCCCGAGTTCTCACTAGTAAGAATATAGTAGACAATTTAGATACATATCGTATTTCATCCGTGAGACAATTCTTCAGCCCTTATTCTATATTCTTGATAGATTTCCTTTCGTCCCTATCTTATCATTCTTTGACTCCGGATCTTCCCACTGTTCCTTGTTTCTTGTCTCCTCTCCTTATGGATATCGTTCCATATTTCTATCCTTGGGTTTAATTCCGAGGACAGAATTTATTTTAAGGGGGGTAGGATGTAACAACCGTTAATTTTCGATACGTATTTAAATAATTTTTTTCTAGTATTTAAAATGTTAAATTTTATCTTATTAATATTTTTCCCAATTTTGGAATTTTATGAGTTTTCAAAATAAATAAATAAATAAAATATGTAGCCCTGTATTATTAGTTCTGTTAAATACTAATTTATAGTTGTAGTGAATATTTTTTTTAATTATTTTGACCATTGATATTGTTAATAATCTTATTAATATAAACCTGAGCATAGTACAAAAATATATAAATATAAATATAAAGATATTTGGTTGTTTATAATTATTTAAAATGATTTATTAATATAATGTTATTCTGAATTTTATGTAAATATATTCCCATAATCTTTTTTTCCCTAAATTTTCTCTCATTTTGATTTCCTTCCATATTTTTTCCCCTAATTAATTGGCTATTCAGTTCCCTAATCAAATCCCTCCTCCAAATCCAAGTTCAATCCCCCAACAATCACGTTCAAAATCATACCAAATATGTTCTCCGTAATCAAATCTTCCCCTCTCTCCCCAATCTTTCTCTTTCAAATATTATAATATCCCTATCATCTCTCCCTTTCCATAAAAGTACAGCACCTCCTCTCCCTATCTCTCATCACCGTACCCTCACTCTTCCTCTCTCAGATCCATCTCTCTCTCTCTCTTCAAGCAAACCCAAGAGAACCCAACTCCATCATCACATCACCGCCGCTGCTCCGGCGCTGCCGCTCATCGCTCCTCCCTCCACCAGGTTCGCAACCACCGCCTACCCATCTCCCTCCATGCTCAGCCTGTCACGCTCATCCGACGTCCTTCCCCTGAGCTCGATCTCAAGCCCCGCCGTTCGAACCCCGACCTCCTCCTTCCTCGTCGCCCCTTGTATTCCTTACCTTCGCCGGCCTCCTCCTCGGCCTTCACGCCGCCTCCCTCAGATCCGCCGAACTCCACGAGATCCAGCCGCCGCTCGCCTCCCTCCGCCTGCACACCTTCACCGCCCAGTCAGCCGCCAGCACTCCACCCCTTCAGCCTCTCTCACCGCCGCCATCTCTTCCAAACCCCGCACCCCTCTCCTTGACCGCCGTGCCCGCTGCCCGACGGACCTCACCTAGCGCCGTTGATGTCGTCGTTGATCCCTCCTGCTGACGGCAACCCATAGCTCCGTCGAACTCCCCGTGGTCAGCCCCTGCAGTCCTCGTCGCAATCCAGATCCACCTCCAGCAGATCCGTCATGACTCGATCGCTCAGATCCGTCGCTCATCATCAGACCCCATGGTCTCGCAGGCAAGATCCCGCTTCTTATTGATTCATTATTCTTATCTGATATTTATAGATTGGACTGATATGTTATTATCTGCGTGGGATTGTTGATGATAATATTAAATGATCTTAAATGATAAATTAATATTTTTCTAGATTAATTAGAATTATTATGATGAGAAAAGAAATTATTTGGAGAAAGAGTTGGTTTTGGAGTAATTATTAAATAGATAATTTAAAATAATTTATTTTGGAAAAACGGATTATTTGAATCGTTAAACTATTTTGAGAAAATATTATTTTAGAATAATTATTATGAATTAAAAGAATTTATTTCGGCAGCGAAATCAGTTTTGGATAATTATATTAATTAAAAGGAATTTATTTGAGAACAAAATCATTTAGAAAAATTATAATAATTTTAAAAGAATTATTTTAGAAAAAGAATCATTTTTGATAATTATGATGATTTAAAAGAATTTATTTGCAAAAAGGAAGTATCTAATTTGGATTTTAAGTAATTTATGATTTGTATGAATAGTTTAGAGGGCTGGATAACAAGATATTGATGAAACTGGACTGTATGTTTGTTCTTACTGTTTATGATCACATTTCACGTTTTGCTTTTATTTAAGGCATTTGACATGTCTGTTATGTATTGTCCATGTTGTGTTTGAGAACCATTAGTAGTTCATGACTTAGTGACCTCGTGCGTCATGAACAGACTTAGTGACATGTGTGGGTGTTGACTGAGTTTAGGTGGTGAACCCGAGTTTCAATAAGGATTATGGTTGATTTAGAAATACAAGAGAGTTGGGATGGGGAAATCCATGTTCATGTGATCAGATAAGGCTGTTGATGTATCTTCCAGGCCTTCCCATGATCCAGTGTAGCTTGGGGTTGGTTTGTTGGGTCAAAGTGAAGCCGGTGTAGCCACTTTGGTCCGTGAGCTTGATATTCACCTGATTCTTGCTTGAGTTCGAACCAGGCCAGAATCGGATTGCGTGTAGCCCTCTGACCGATCCAGTGTAGCGGCGTATTGGGTGCACGTAGAGGATTTGTGAACAGCCAGTTATCTGATGACAGGAGCGTTGACTCTGTGTGAGATGAGAACCAGTGAACCGTTATAGAATAGCTAGTTACCTGATCTTGTTATTTAAGGTGATTACAGATGCTTGTGAGAGGTAGACCAGTGTTGTTCTTTTCATACATAGATCGGGATTAATATTTAATTATTTACAATTCGAGACATATGGTATATACATGAGGGTTTCCTTGTTTGGATTATTTCGCTCGACGTACTACGTCTCGAGGTATAGATTTTTAAGTATTAATTCCATCTAGTGTATGCCCTTGTGACTTGGATGATTAGTCTGATCGCTAGCTGCATGACCTTGTTACCTGATCGATTTTGGATGCTTTATGTTATCATGATTTAGTAGTATTTTCATGTTGATTTGTGGATTTTAGTTGTACGTTCTTTTGTTGTTTCTGTTATCGTATCATTTTTCGCATTGGATTTCCGTTCGTTCTATTTTTTTTTGTGGGGTCTTTCCGTGCGCCATGCACCTGACGTACACCTATTTTCTCTGGTGTACGTCAGACTTAGAGGAAGAACAGGTTCAGCTGGGAGATCGCTAGAAGCCAGAGGATTCTTAACAGAGTACTTAGAAGACCGAGCTGAAGAAGCCGAAGCGTAGTTATTCCGTCTAGTTGTTTGATGATCCTAGTTTACTTTTGTAGCATTTCTTTCCGCCTGATCATTGTATTTTATATTCTCCAGTATCTCATTCAGATAGTTTGTATAAGGGTATGTTGGACCCGTATCATTATGTCTTGGATGATATTCATTTGTGATATGATATGTATTCTTTTATTCTGAGTTTGTCTATTATATTCTTGCTGATTATGATCGGGGACCTGTGACTTCACGTTGTATTTATTTTCAGACGCTTAGCGTATTGGATTGAGAAGAAAAGAAAAAGAAAAAAAATGATAGTGTATATTCTTCTCAATCTAATACGTCGCGGGCTTGTTCACGTTCCGATTCCCGGGTATTTTGGGAAGCGGGGCGTGACACAGTCTCAGGTCTGTTCTAACACTCCTGGCCGACTAAGTAGAGAGGAGGAGGACTCTATCATCGAGACGGTCATTGGACCCTGTAGGAAGAACAGATATCGGTGGAGAGGATCTGAGCAGATGCCGCACGAGTCTAGTAGCACCTACGAGTCTGCAGCACCACAAGGAACACCAGGAAGCAGTTCATATCAAGACTCGATGGAGCAGCGATTAAAAGCGATTGAAGATTGGCAGTCGCAGCAAACAACATATCAGCGGGCTCTAGAGGAAGAACGGAGGCGCCGGGAGCAGACCGTATTGGAGTTCACACAATTCATGTCGACTCTGCCTCAGGAGGCTCAGGAGGCATATAGGAGACGGTTTTTGTCGTCACAGGTAATATATATACTTTGTTTTTTTTAATTAGATGATATTGTACATACTGATACACACTGATACAAACTGTTACACACAAACCCTAACACTAACACAAACCTCAAAATATATACTTATAATGTTTTTATGTGATGGTGGTGTTGATGGTGTATGCGTGCGTAGTGTTGGTGGTATTGGTTGGTGGGTTGGTGGGTGAGGTTGGAGGATTTGTGGTTGAGGATGAGGAGTGGGGATTTTGTTGTGGTGGTGGTTGAGGGGGGAGAGGTAGGGCGAGGGGGAGTGTTGTTGGTTGGTGGGTGAGGTTGGAGGATTTGTGGTGGTGTTGTGGTGTGATGTGTGGTGATGTGTTGTGCAGTGCAGTGTAGTGTTGTGTTGTGATGGTGTAGTGTTGTTGTTGTGTTGTTGTTGTGATGTTGTGGTGTTGTGTTGTAGTATATTTATATTTGCACTCTTATTAACGTTTACACACACTTGTTAACATTTGATTTATATTTACAGGCCGGGACTTCTTCACAAGGTGCAGCCGGGGGTAGTCATAATGTGGCTGGTGTTGAGGATGAGGATGATGATGATGATCAGGAGGATTGATTGTCCTTAATATAACTTTGAAAACAATTTTTTGTGTTGTATAAACAATATTTATTATGTACCTGTCGAGAAACTTTTACTTGCTTTTATTGAATTAAATGTGTGATATATGCGTGAGATGTGATATTTGTGTGAGATTGAATATTATACTGTGTTGATTGAACAGGTTTTTAAAAATTATTATCGATATTGTACAGGGTATTTTCAATTTTCAAAATATTTTACAAATTCCTCTTTTAAAAGTTTTAGCGACGGAAATTCCGTCACTAAATTAACATTTAGCGACGGAAAACGTGCACGAAATCATATATGACTGATTTAAAAAAAAATAGCGACGGATTTTTCGTCACTAATAATGTTTTAGCGACGGTTAATCCATCGCTAAAGTTTTATTAGTGACGGAAAATCCGTCACTAATGTTTTCTTCAATTTTTTATTTTTTTCAAATAGCGACCATTATTCCGTCGCTAATAAGCCGTCGCTAACAATTAGCGACGGAAATTCCGTCGCTATAAGTTTTTTTAGGGACCCCTGTAATAGCGTCGAACTTTTAGCGACGGAAATTTATTTTTTCCGTCGCTAAAAGTTTTAGCGACGGAATATCGACTTATAGTGACGGATTAGTCCGTCGCTAAAAGTGGAAAATCCAGTAGTGGTTCTAGGACTAACCTGTCGAGAGAACCTAAAAGCTATTATAAATCACACAAATAGCAATACAACCAATTTTTACGTGGTTCGGTAAATTGCCTATGTCCACGGGGCAAGGAGGGGGGAGATCTACTATTAGAGGGAGAGATTACAACTAGGGTTTACAATCACTCACAACCTAAACCCTCAAACAAACTCTCAAATCCCTCACAATATCTCCCTACAAAAGGATGCATAAAATCCTAAAAGAAAAAGCCTCTGCTTTTCTTTTGCACCCGCCTTCTGCTTTTCTCCTGCTGCGATTTCCTACCGCAACCGCAAAACAAAATCACAGCCTTGCACGAAGCCTGTTGTTCTCCCCCTTTTGCACACGAAAACCTAGGGAAAAAATATCGTTATTATTTATATAAGTGAGCAGCTGAATCGGGTGGGCCTGGGCCTGACAATGTTTTCGTTCACCAAAGAATTCAGTGTGGTCCCCACACGGTTTTGTTCACGTGACCTCTTCATTGTCTTTCACGTCACGTTCACAATTCTCAACCTCGGTGAAGTTTTTCCAAAACTGAGCCGACGCCAACCAAACCAAACATCTCACTTCGAGACCCAAACGAGAATGCGAACACTCTCCAAATATCGGTATCAACTCATCCAAAACCGGCTGCATCGTAAAGACTGCCTACATATCTTCTTGCCCAAGGAATCAAGCCGAATGTAGTTCACCTAAATGGCCGCCAACGGCCTCAACAATCATGAATATGCAACAAGCTTCGACAATGATCAAACTTGTTGCTCGGAACTACCTTAGTGAGCATATCCGCCGGATTATCCTTCATGTGGACCTTCACAATCTCCACATCGCCATCTTCAAGAACATCCCGAACGAAGTGATAACGGACATCAATGTGTTTCGTCCTCGCATGAAAAACCTGATTCTTCGCCAAATAGATAGTACTCATGCTATCATAATGAATAGTGACGGACCTTTGCGATATACCAAGTTCCTCCAAAAGTCCTCGAAGCCAAATAGCCTCCTTCACAGCCTCCGTAACTGCCATATACTCTGCCTCCGTCGTAGACAAAGCCACCGTCGACTGTAAGGTGCATCTCCAACACACCGACGTATGGATCAAAGTAAACACATACCCCATCATAGACCAGTGCTTATCTAAATCCCTGGTATAATCCGAATCAACATAACTGATACATAGCTGCCTACATGTAGTGTCCCGCTCATAAACCAAACCAATATTGAGCGTACCTCAAATGTACCTTAAAATCCATTTCACGGTGTCCCAATGACCCACTCCTGGATCGTGCATGTATCTCGAAACCATGCTCACCGCCTGTGACAAATCTGGCCTCGTACATACCATCGCATACATCAAGCTCCCAACCACACTCGCATATAGAGTCTTCGACATCAACCCTCGATCTTCAATTGACTTTGGTGAAAGACCAGCTGAAAGCTTCAAATGGGCTCCCAAAAGTACACCAACTGGCTTCGTATCCATGCTAATATGAAATCGCTGTAGAACCTTCTTCAAATAAGCCACCTGTGTTAAACAAATTCTACCCTTCTTCTTGTCTCTGTCGATCTCCATCCCTAAAATGCGCTTCGCCTCGCCCAAGTCCTTCATCTCAAACTCATTTGAAAGCTGAACTTTCAACTCATCTATAGCCGACCTGGAAATAGAGGCAACCAACATGTCATCTATATAGAGCAACAAATAAATATACGCACCTCCTTTCAACTTGCAAAAATATACGCAAGGATCAAACTGGCTCCGAGTATATGAATGACCAATCATAAAACCATCAAATTGCCTATACCACTGTCGAGGAGACTACTTCAAACCGTATAGCGATGTCTTCAACCTGCAAACCAACTTATCTTTTCCTACAGCTCGGAATCCCAATGGCTGAGTCATATATATTTTTTTTATCAAGATCACCATGAAGAAATACGGTCTTCACATCTAATTGATCTAACTCTAATCCATATTGTGCCACCAAAGCTAGCAAAATCCGAATCGAAGAGTGCTTCACCACCGGAGAGAAAATCTCATTATAGTCAATACCTTCCTCCTGTGCATAGCCCTTCGCAACCAACCTAACCTTAAACCTCAATGGAGTGCCCTTAATGCCCTCATTCTTCGTGTATACCCACTTACAACCAATCGCCTCCCGCCCCTTTGGAAGCTCAACAGGCTCCCATGTATCGTTCTTATGAAGAGATTCCATCTCCTCCTGCATAGCCACCTGCCACGAATCAGCCTCTGAACTCTGCTCGGCCTCTCTGAATGTAGTAGGTACCAACTCATCGATACACTCCACCGGAAGTGCATACGCAACTGTGTCGGCATACCGTGCTAGCATCTGTATGTTTCTCCTCTGTCTCTGAACCGTAATAGAATCATGAACCTAAGCCGTTGGTCCCTGATCCTACACATCAGTACTCGTATCCCTCGTGTCATCGTCGTGCTCGCCTGACGTCACCTCAGTTGGCACTCTAATGGATACTGTACCATCTGGACAATGTGGAGCTGCATCGATCTCTATCACCTACGATATCTCCCCCGTCGGGTCGCTCTCCACCTGATGAGAGCTGGAAAGCTTCAAGATAGAAGCCTCATCAAACGTGACATCCCTACTCAGCACAATCTTCTTATTAACTGGATCCCAAAGCTTATATCCCTTAACACCACGCTTGAATTCTACAAATATGGCGTTCCTAGCTCGAGATTCTAATTTATCTGTTCTCACATGATAAAATGCAGGGCATCCGAATACCTTGAGTTGGTCATAGTCGTGTGCTGGCTCTCCTGACCACATATCCATAGGGGTTTTTCCCTCAATCGCAGATGAAGGTAGCCTATTAATGAGGTGGCTCGCATATGTAAGTGCCTTAGCCCAAAAGATCTTCTCCAAACCACTCTGTGACAATAAGAATCGAATCTTCTCTAGTAAAGACCGATTCAACCTCTCTGCCACCCCATTTTGCTGTGGTGTATGACTAACTGTGAAGTGTCTCTCTATGCCCTCGTCTCGACATAGCTGCTGAAAGGGGTCAGAAGTATACTCACCACCGTTGTCGGATCGTAACGTCTTGATCTTTCTCCCAGTCTGTAGTTCCAATCTCTTTTTCCACTCCACAAATATATTTAGGACTTCACTCTTCTTCATCATGGTGTACACCTAACAACACCTAGAATAGTTATCAACGAACGTGACGAACCAATATCGACCACCAAGTGATGCAGTCTTGGTGGGACCCCAAACATCTGTGTGCACGTAGTCCAGGATGCCCCTCGTCTGATGAATGACAGTCCCAAACTTCACCTTCATCTTCTTACCAAGAAAACAGTGCTCACAGAACTTAATCTTCCCACTCTTGGCTTCCTTCAATAGCCCCTGCTTGCACAATGCCTGCAGTGACTTTTTACATGTGTGCCCCAACCTATAGTGCTAAAGTCTACTTATGTCCGCTTTTAAAATAGCCGAAGTAACCTGGCCAATCTCGGAGCTTCGCTTTAGATAATACAAATTCCGATTACGGACTCCCTTTATCACCACCAATGATCCCTTAGTAACCTTCGCTACAGCGTTTTCAAAAGTCACCTTGAATCCCTTCGCCTCCAAAGCTCCAACTAAGATAAGATTCTTCTTCAGCTGAGGAACAAATCTTACCTCCTTCAACTCACGGACTACTCCATCGTGCATCATAATCCGCACGGTACCTATCCCACAAACGCCACAGGATTGATCATTTCTCATGACAACAACACCCCCGTCGACTTTCTCAAAAGATGCAAACCAGTCTCGCCTAGGGGTCACATGATAAGTAGCGTCGGAATCAAGCATCCAATCTGACGCATCCACATGGTTCACCTCCGAAGTAATCAGTAGAGAAAAACACGAATCATCGGAATCATCGCCTTTCGTAATATTCACCTCATTGGCCTTTGGGCCCTTTTTCTTGCTATTCTCATTCTCTTTGATCTTTGGACAATCTCTTTTCCAATGTCTCTGCTCTTTGCAAAATGCACATTGGTTCTTTCCTAACTAGTGACGACCTCTTGACTTTGATATTCCTCTATTACCACCTTTCGGATATGGGCTTCTACCTATCATCGACAAGGCCTCGCCTGAAGTGCTAGCACGAGAAGTCTCCTTGTCATTCCTCCTCAAATCGTAATTGGTCAATGCGTTAGTCACTTCACTATAGCTGATAGAAGATCTCCCGTTCAATAATGTGAGCACGAAGGTATCATACTCATCATCCGGTAAGGAGCCTAACAAAATAATCGCCTTGTACTCATCTGATATCTTCTTATCAACATTCGCCAAGTCCGACAACAACTTAGTGTAGTTGTTCACATGAGCCACTAGCGAGGTGCCTCTGGACATCTGAAATCCGAAAAGTCTTCGCAGCAAGTGCAACCTGTTCTCAATACTCTTTGTAAGATACTTGTTGTTGAGAATTCCCCACATCTTCATTGCAGACGTTACCCCAATCACATCATATTTCAGTTCCTATTCCAAACAGGACCTGATCACCCCACACGCATTCCTATTCATCTTCTCCCATATCGCCTCATCATATTTAGGTGGTCTTTCGTGGACCATAATGGTCTCCTCCAAGTTCTGAGCATTGAGCGCATCCTGTACATCGCTCATCCACAAACCAAAGTTAATTTTGCAGTCGTAATTCACCACACTAATCTTAGTGTTCTGAAAACCAACTTGTATTGTACTCGCCATCGACTTGCTGCTTTCACCTTCTTCTCCCATTACAAACTAACTCCAAATTGTAAAGAAAGAACAAATTTGATAGAAATTAGGAACCACCCAACTGAACCCTAGATCGGATTCCAAATAGATCTCCTATCCACACGAGGAAAGTGAAATCTCTAATGACAACTCCTAATGCTATCTCCACCGAAGCCTAGAACTCCAAGAACCAAGCTTCACATAAGAATCTTCCTCCACCAAACTCCAAAAACCCTAGATCTGAAATCTAGGCTCTGATACCACTTGTTGCGCATAGCAGAAATTTCGGAAGCACTTCGACAGCACAACAAGAGAGTCAGGTTACAATAAGAATTCCCGTCTCACCAAGGAAACAAGAATCTGAAGCAAAATATCTCAACCAAGTGAGATATCAGCTCTTCCTCTCATCAGTTCTAGGACTGACCTGTCGAGGGAACCTAAAAGCTATTACAAATCACACAAATAGCAATACAACTAATTTTTACGTGGTTCGGCAAATTGCCTACGTCCACGGGGCAAGGAGGGGGGGGAGATCTACTATTAGAGGGAGAGATTATAACTAGGGTTTATAATCACTCACAATCTAAACCCTCAAACAAACTCTCAAATCCCTCACAATATCTCTCTACAAAAGGATGCACAAAACCCTAAAAGAAAAAAACCTCTGCTTTTCTTTTGCACCCGCCTTCTACTTTTCTCCTGCTGCGATTTCCTGCCGCAACCGCAAAACAAAATCACAGCCTTGCACGAAGCCTGCTGTTCTCCCCCTTTTGCACACGAAAACCTAGGGAAAAATCTCGTTGTTATTTATATAAGCGAGTAGCTGAATCGGGTGGGCCTGGGCCTGACAATGTTTTCGTTCACCAAAGAATTCAGTGTGGTCCCCACACAGTTTTGTTCACGTGACCTCTTCATTGTCTTCACGTTACGTTCACAAAAATAACTTATGTTCGCTATTCTCAAATATTTTTATTATTTCAAAACTTTAGGACTGAGGTGCACTTTTAGGCACTATGTGTGGGAAGGTTTGAGAAAGGGGGATTAAAGAGGAAGAATAACCTAGTTAGTTCATTTGTTATTCTGAAGAATTAAATCGATTAAAAGAGGGGTTGAAGAGGAAGAATAACATAGTTAGTTCATTTGTTATTCCGAAGAATTAAATCGATTAGCCGTTAGATAAAATTTATTTAATACATGTGATCTTTTGTAGTTGTTGGGAAGAGTAAGAATTATAACTATTTTCTTCATGAATAAGAATGTTATTTCTTAACTCGTCTAAGGAGAAGGATTAGCAAACCCTTCAATTTGAGCAAGTTAATTCATTGTAACTCGTCTAGAAGTGTGTCATAACCCCTTCTAATTTTTTTTATCTCAAATAAAGTGGATTAACTCAGTTTATACCTTTTTCATTTGGCAGGTTAAATAAGGGTTAACGGATTAATTACTCACTGGTCTGTTGAGCGCTGTAGAAGCCAAACAATCAAACTAACGTGCTTCGAGAGACCAAATCAAACAAACGCCAAAAGAAGGCCAAACGAACCAAAACAATACCATAAATACAAACAACCAATTTTAACGTGGTTCGGCAAGTTGCCTACGTCCACGGGACAAGAAGGGGATAGGTTTTTCACTAATAGAGAAGAAGAGTACAAACTGAGATTACAAATCACTCAAACTCACTAATTAATCTCACCAACAAATCTCTAATTCTCTTCAAATAAAACTCTAACCAATAGCTCAGAAAATACCTCTTTTCTGTGCTTCAAATATCCCCAATTTTCTTCTCAATTCTCTCTTCCAATTGTTTCATATAAATAAAAATCCTAAAATCATAAACATACTAGGAATTCTAAAAAAACCAAACAGATTAGGAATCCTAATAACCTGTTATCAAAACAGATTTGGAATCATGTTACCAAAACAAATTAGGAATCCCAATAACCTGTTACCAAAACAAATTGGGAAACATATTAGGAACTTGCTATCCAACAATTCTCCACCTTGGCGATGTTTTCCCAAAACTAAGCTGATACCAATCCCAACCAAACGTCTCACTTGTTGCGTCCAGTACGAAGTGGAATAAATCCACGACAACGGATTTAATCCATAACAAGTTGAGAACCCAAGCGAGAATGCGAACAAACACCAAATGTCGGTATCAACTCACCAAACCGGCTGCATCATAAATGACTGCCTATGTATCCTCTTGCCCAAGGAATCAAGCCTTCACGTAGTTCACCCAAACGGTCTCCAAAGACCCTCAATCAAATAGAAAAGTTTGCAACTCTTCACCAATATCACCAATGGATCTGCAACTGATAGCGCTATTAATGGCCCCAAACTAAAACAAATCAAACACCTCCACCTGAGGTGAACCAATGGCTGTATCCAAAACATGTCCACCAGCCGCACTCGAATCCAAAAACAACTCATCATCTGCATCCAAATCCAAATGATCTCCAAATTGTGTCACCTCAGCTAGAATCCCAAACGATACAGTATGATCTGAAGTGTCTCAAACTACTATGATCTCAGCACAAATGTAAGAAAGAACCCTTACCAAAACTAGAACGACGGGTTATATTTCTGCCAATACACTTCTTTTAATTGTTGTTGATTTCTAGGACTTCACACCAACGGGACTTGGTTGCAACCCACTAATGCCTAGAACAATCCCTAACTATGGAAACCAAATACCGATTACCTCCTAATGATGCCTCCTTAGAAGGCCCCCAAATGTCTGACTGAACACCACCTAAAAGACCAATCGATCGATGGATAGAAGTGCCAAAATCCACCTCGGTCTTCTTGCTCATACCAATATGCTCAAAGGACTTCAATCTGCAGGTTAAAGTACTCCTCAACAAACCATGCACGACATAACTAATCAAATAACCTAGTCTCAACAAATACCACAGTCTAGCAAAATCCAAAGAAGTCGTCAGCTCTCTATCAAACACCGTGCTCCTAATCAAATAATATAAATTATTTCTCCTGACGCCCTTCATCACAATCATGGACCCTAATTGTGACGCGCCTGGGTTCACACAAGGCTGCAGTCTGAGGTGAAACTAAGAATGTCAAACCTGCCATGCACCACACCGTGCAATAACATGTTTCACCATCATAATTACTATCTCTCTAGTAGAGTCAACAACATGTGTAGGTACAAAAGCAAGTAAAAGATAATACAAGAGATATATGATGAAATAATAAAGATAAAAATGATATTTCATCATCCAACATATAAAAATATAAAGTGAATCTCTGAAATAACTAGTCTGGAGATCTCAATAAGTCTCAAATACAGAATATCTGATAAAAGAAAATAAGGCACACAGCCTTTACAACTTCTAGAACATAACTCTCAAATGTTTAAACAAAATATCTACAGTAGAGTTCCATAAATAAAATAAAACTACAAATAAAAGATGGACGTTAATAAGTATCGCCATCAACCTACGACTCTTCGTGCATCTGGTTCGTTACCTGAAATGGGAGGGGATAACGAGCATCAAAGCGCTAGCGAGCAACATCATAACCAACTCCAAAGGAGAGGGCTCGTTGCATATAGAAAATACATTTAATACATATATACATAAAATCATTGATCCTAACAATAAGAGGATTTTAGTATTTAGGAAATTACAACACGAGCATAGGTATGTCGAGCGAAATAATCCAAACAAGAAAACTCTCATGTATATACCTTTTATCTCAAATTGTAAATCCCTAAATACCAAACCCAAGATCTAATACAAGAACAATAATATAAAGAAGACTAACCCATCTCAGAACTTAAATACCATGTCATGTCAAAACCCACATAAGTGTCATGTCCAGCCTATGTAAGTGTAAGTATCATACTTAAGGTTTAAACATGTGTCCAACACATGGACTAAGACTAGGTGTAGTGGATGCCCAACACATGGACTGCATATATAAATTATCCAACACATGGACTGAATGATGAATGTCCAACACATGGACTGAATATGATGAATGTCCAACACATGGACCTGAATGATGAATGTCCAACACATGGACTGAATATGATGAATGTCCAACACATGGACTGCACATAATAACTGCCCAACACATAGACTGAATGAAATGTGTAGAATATCGATGAGATATATGAAAAGGATGCATATACACTAATTTCACACGTGTCTCGGTGTGCAAATCTAAACTCATGTCCATAAGCCATCTCACATATGAAGATACATAATAAAAAATAATTTCTAATGCTAAATATTCGAGGTGAGTCCTCGTTCACATTAAAGCACACAACAAAAGTAAACATGCACAAACTATGCCGGCGATCAACCGAAACAGGAAGAAACCCTTCACAGGTTTCTGTTTGCTTCGAAACAAATCTAGAAGTGACATTATTATTTTTCAAGCATAATATTACTAATATCAACATATATGAAACAACATGAAATGAAAAATTAGCATGTAAATATATCGTCGAAACCCTAAATATTTATATACACATGTTTAAACGTTTTAAAAGCAAAAACTTGTGATTTAATTCATGATTAATAAATTTCAGATCTAAAATTTGTCAAGGTTACTGTTGTAATCAATTAGAAAATTATGATAATGTATTCTCACTTCATAAGTTATAAAAATCTATCATTTGTACACTAAAAATACGTTTTAGGCTCGAAAAATCTGAATAAAACTTAATAAAACTTAATAAAACGTGCAAAATAATAGGGTGCAGAGTTGGGTGAGATGTTACTCACCTCAAATGCTGAAAAACTCCTGCCACATGAAAGAGAACCAATCCCCTTCGCTGCACTACACAAAACCCACTGAAAAATCCTCTGAGATCCCTCAAAATCGCCAAAGAAAAGAACTAGGGTTTGAGAGAGGGGAAAGGGGCTGTGCTAGGGTTTGAAACACATGAGAAAAGATGTGTTTTTTATATTTAAACATGTGTATATATGACCGCAAACCCAAAAAACTACAGCCCAAAACCTGAAACCCGAAACTAGAAAACCTAGTCTGACTAGAAACATACTCTTCGGTATTTTGTCTGTAACTTTCACATCTAACTTCGGAATGAGGTGATTAAAGATTTGTTAGAAAGCTGCTGAAGATATCTACAAATTTAGTCTTTTAAGTTTTTTCATATTCACAACATATCAATATATAAAATACAAAATCTCTCCACTAGTCATAAATTTCCAGATTTCTACATCGAGCATGATTTGTGCATTTGCTCTTATATATATACATATATACATTGAATTGATCTCAAATCAATTCCTAACATACTAAAATATCATAATATGTTATTTATAAATATATAACATATTTATTATTATTTATCACAAAATATTTAAAATTTTAGGGTTTTACATTCTTCCCTCCTTAAAAGAATTTCATCCTCGAAATTCAAAAATCATACTTAACTGAAAGATAGTATTAGAAAGCATGTCGAGGGTGAAATCCAACCCATACATACACCTCTTGTAATATTAAACTCTTGATAAGCATATAGAGATATTTATACTTAACAATCCAGAATGACTATATTCCCACTCAACCATTAATCAAATAGAACTAGTACGTCGGGCGAAAAATCCTAACAAGGAACCCCCTATATATATATATACCATATGTTACAAAAGATTAAGAATTAACCGGAAATATCCTCATTCTAGCGTTAAATCTAAATATAACCATACAAATAATCACACACATAAATCAATCCACTTCCTCAATAGGTGCATGTAGTCGCGCTGCATAACATCTTCGAGCTCCCGAGAATCATCCTCGATGTCTACACTTAACCATCTAAAATATAAATACCCCCACTTAACCCCTAACTAAAGGGAACAAGTATATCGAGCGAAAAATCCAAACAAGGAACCCCTCATATATATACCATATGTTCCAAGTACTTAGAAGTTAAGTGTTAATACCCTCATTTTAGTGTTAAGTATAAACATCAACATACATGTAACCATAAGTCATATATAAGTCATACTAAAATTTAATTTGCCTGCTCAAACAGGTGAGGGTAGTCGCGATGCATATTCTCCTCGCGCTCCTAAGAAACCTCTTCAACTCCTCTCCGGTTTTACTAAACTTTCGCCAAGGGAATCACTTGTTTCTATGTCTTTTGTCCTCTCTAACACGTATACAAACTGGGATCTCAATCATAGTCAAATTGTCCTGAAGCTAAAACTCCGATCCATCCAACACTCGTTGCTGCTTCCCATCATGTAAGTGTTTCTTGTGCATAGAAATATGAAATACATTGTGTATACTAGATATTGATGCTGGAAGACCTAGCCTGTATGACACAGCTCCCATGCGCTTCAAAATCTGGAAATGTCCAATATACCTCGGTACAAGCTTCCCTCGTCTTCCGATTCGCTGAACGCCTTCCATTGGCGATACCTTCAGCATAACTGAATCTCTAACCTGGAACTCCAAAGGTCTTCGTCTCTTATTTGCATAGATCTTTTGTCGACTCTGAGCGGCTATAATCCTCTCTTTGATCAATGCTATCTTATCAGTAGTCTACCTCACAAGCTCTGGTCCAAGCATTAAGCTATCTTTCGGCTCTACCCAACATATCAGTGATCTACAAGGTCTCCCGCACAATGCCTCATACGGGGCCATACCGATTGTCGCTTGATAACTATTGTTATAAGTGAACTCTATCAGTGGAATATGATCATCCCAGCTACATTGAAAGTTAATGATGCAAGCCCGCAACATGTCTTCCAACACCTGATTTACTCTCTCTGTCTGACCATCCGTCTGTGGGTAGAATACACTGCTGTATAATAGTCTGCTGCCAAATGAATCCTGGAAACTCCTCTAAAAGTGCAAAGTGGACACTGAACCTCGATCCGATACAATTGTGTCTGGAACTCTATGAAGTCAAATTATCTCCCGAACATATATCCTCGCATATGTCTCAGCTGTATATGTAGTCTTCACTGGAATAAAAAATGTGCTGACTTCGTTAATCTATCCACTATCATCCAATCAGAATCATTCTCTTTCTTCGACTTCGATAACCCTACAATAAAGTCTATATAAATGTCCGCCCACTTCTATTCTAGAATAGGTAAAGGCTGAAGTGTTCCTATCGGTCTCTGATGCTCTACCTTTACTTGCTGACAAGTAAAACACTTGCCCACATACTCTGCAATCTCTCTATGCATACCACTCTACCAGAAGTGTCTCTTCAGGTCCTTGTACATCTTAGTGGTCCCTGGATGTACTGTGTACCGAGTACGATGTGCTTTATCTAATAACACCCTCTTAAGCTCTGCACTAGCTGGCATAACTAATTTATCCTTCATCCGTAGACCTCCATCTGCTCCAATGGTCCAATCAGCTTTTGGCTCTTTGGTAATCTTCTCCTTTCGAATTTGAATCCAAGAGTCTTCCAACTGAGCTATGACAACTCTATTACTCCAAGATGGCTGCACTGACACAGCTCCCAAAAATGCATTGGTTCCACCAATATCAGGTCTAAAATCAAACTGGTTAAGAGTGAGAAGATCTCGATGCAATGAGCACCTCAAAACCAAAACCTGATGTCAACACTTCCTGCTTAAAGCATCTGCTATGATGTTCGCCTTCCCCAGATGATACTGAATCGTGAACTCGTAGTCCTTGATAAACTCAATCCATCTCCCCTGTCTTTGGTTGAGTTTCTTCTGAGAGAAAAGATACTTCAGACTCTGATGGTCTGTGAACAATTCAAACTGCACTCCATTCAAGTAGTGTCTTCATGCCTTCAGCGCGAATACTACAGTTGCTAACTCCAAATCGTGAGTGGGGTAGTTCTGCTCATGTACCTTTAACTGTCATGAGATATATGCTACCACCCTTTGAGTCTGCATCAAGACGCCTCCTAAATCTGCCAATGATGCATCTGTATAGACCATAAATGTCCTGTCGCTGCTCGGAATAGTCAAAATCGGTGCTGTAGTCGACTTAGCCTTCAAGGTATCAAAGGCCTTCTGGCACTCCCCACCCCAAATAAACTATACACCCTTCTTCGTAAGGCGTGTAAGTAGCATCGAAATCTTTGAGAAGATCTGGATGAACTTCCTGTAATAACCTGCTAAACCCAAGAAGCTTCGAATCTCTGTCACTGTCTTCGGCAGTTCCAAATCAAGAACTGCTGTAAACTTAGTCGGATTCACTGCTATCCTCTCTGCTGATGATGTGGCAGAGAAATCTGACTTCTGAAAGCCAAAACCTATATTTGCTGAACTTGGCATATAACTGATGCTCCTATAGAGTCTGCAAAGCTAACCGGAGATGCTGATCGTGATCTACCTCCGATTTCGAATATATGAGAATATCATCGATTAAAGACAATTACAAACTGGTCCAAGAAGGGACGAAAAACCCGGTTCATCAAATCCATGAATACCACGGGTGTATTAGTCAACCCAAATGGCATGACCAGAAACTCGAAAGATTCATATCGAATCAGGAAAAACGGCTTTGGGAAAATTCATCTCCCAAACTCGCAACTATAATAACCCAAATCATAGATTAATCTTCGAGAAAAATATTGTGCTTCACGCAGCTGATCGAACAAGTCATAAATCCTAACAAATCCGAATAGTGAACTTGTTCACATCATAATAATCTACACATAATCATAAGTTACCGTCCTCATTCTCCCAAAGAGGATCAGTGATCCCATAAATAAAAAGATACTCCAGCGAGTAATACTCTAAGATAATAACTCATTTATCTAATTCTATCTGTAGCTCCCTTATCTCAGTAGGTGCCGTATGATAGGGTGCACAGGATATCGGTACTGTCTCGGCTGCAACTCGATGCAGGAAACAATCTCTCTTACTGGAGAAATCTAGGTATGTCCTGAAAGACATCCTGATACTCTGAGACAACTCTGGTCTCACACAAATCAGCACTCCGGTCCCTCAGCATCACCTACTCGATGTATACCAGAAATGACCCACATTTCGGTCACACTGTGAGGTTGCTACTATCTATACAAATCCAACGAATACTCACAAGCTGACTGTTTCAGTACAATAGTCGATACTAACAGGATATGATGATAGCTAATCCATACCAAGAAAAAAATGTTGAAATTTGACATCAGCAACACGATCAACTTGATGACTAATTCAGACTCATCTAGTCTGATAACACATCTCCTACAGATAGAAGGGACACCCCTTAGAGGAGTAGAGACTGACAACAGAATATCTAAGGAATGTGCTACAAGCTGAAACCTATTAACGAAGGCATGAAAGATAAGAGATAAGCGAATTTCTAAATCAAACTAGATCCGAGCTGAAAAGGAAATCACGAAGAAAGTTCTGCTCGTACCCTGATCACGCGGTACTGCTGAATAAACTTTGCTGGTGGTGCAACAAATATGGGACCATCTGTCCTTCAGAAATCTCTTGGATAATGCAAATCTGGCCTGCTGATCCCTAAATCCTCGGATTAACAAGTAGTGTCTCTATTTCCCCGTTATTAGCCAAAATTATGACTCTGAGACTATCGACCGTGACCTCTATCATGCTGGCTTCCTACTGGTGTACTGCGACAAGTCTTTCGCTCTTGTTCACTCTTGTTGTGATTATAACATGTACTCCGAACTCTGCGCTACTTCGGCACTCTCGAATCATATCGTGCTCCTTTCTTATATTGTCCTTGTTGCTGGGTAAAAATCATTCTTCCACTGCTAGGATTCTCTAGATTCCCCAATAGTTCTCTTGCCATTGTCATGGTCACTATTCTGGTTTTGATTTCTTCCTTCACCACGGGCATATCTTCCTACTTTACTTAGACTAGCTCTAACTTCTTGTTGAAGTATTGACTAAAATTCTCCCAAATAGATGATAATTGCTACCCCGACAAAAATCTTGATGTTGTTACTATCTTCCAGTGATGTCCTCAATGCTGAATACATCTAACTTCTGCTTGGTACTAAGTCGACGTTTAAGAAATTTTTACATACTCCTTCCCTTATAGGTTGTAACTAAAATTGGTGTGCCTTAAAACTCTGGTGCTCTTATTGTCTGATATCTTTCTTACTCTCTCAGAGCTAAACATCCTACTCTGCGGCTCTATAAACAGCTGATTGTGGTGGTGGTACCTTCATAAATATTGTCTCTTTACTTTCACGACGGGTACAACCGGTGATGGAACTCCTGAAAGTGGTACTGCTGACAGAAACAGATACACCTCTTGCTCCTCGAGTATTGTAAGATCTTACTACTAACGATACCATGGAGTCGATCAAATACTATGGTGCATGTTGCGGCTCGGTTCTGCATGCCCAGCTCTCCAGGTACGAGTTTTACCTCGACCATATCCTCGTTTTGATATTTATAATATCAAAAGGAGAGCTAAATTATCACAGTAATTCCCTAATTTTTTTTACGATCTGCTCCGTTGAACTTGATCTACACATTCTTAAACCCAAACACATCAATTTTGGGGTGAATCCATCGTGTTTTGACCCTTTGTTCTTCGTTGAGCCGTGCAAAAAGTTCTATTCATTCGAAACCATTAAAATTACGGTGAGTTGATGAAGGGTCAAAACACGACGGGTTCACCTCAAAATTGGTGTGTTTGGGTTTAAGAACATGTAGATCAAGTTCAATGGAGCGGATCACAAAAAAAATTAGGGAATAGGGTGATTTTAGACCGCGTCCTTAGGTGAGAATCTAAGGTGTCACCTTAGAAAATCATTTGTCATATATATATATATATATAACAATACAAATTCATAACACATAGTATTCACGCAAATACCTTCAATCAACATAAAATAGTTGTCATAAAAAAAAAATTCTCAAATTTTGAGATATACGCATATATCATTCTCACTCATACTAGGAAATCCTTAGCGGACTCTATACATGAATCCTAGGAAACTCTAACCTAGCTCCACGACTCGACAGAGAATGATGCTAAGGATACTGGAACTAGAGCTCTAATACCAACTGTGACGCCTCTGGGTTCACATAAGACTGTAGTCCGAGGTGAAACCAGGAATGTCAAACCTACCATGCACCACACCGTACAATAACATGTTTCACCATTATAATTACTATCTTTCTAGTAGAGTCAACAACAGGTGTAGGTACAAAAGCAAGTAAAAGATAATATAAGAGATATATGATGAAATAATAGAGATAAAAATGATATTTTATCATCAAACATACAAAAATATAAAGTGAATCTCTGAAATAACTAGTCTGGAGATCTCAACAAGTCTCAAATACAGAATATCTGATAAAAGGAAATAAGACACACATCCTTCACAACTTCTAGAACATAACTCTCAAATGTCTAAACAAAATATCTACAGTAGAGCTCCATAAATAAAATAAAACTACAAATGAAAGATGGGCACTAATAAGTATCGCCATCAACCTGCGACTCTCCGTGCACCTGGCTCGTTACCTGAAATAGGAGGGGACAACGAGCGTCAAAGCGCTAGCGAGCAACATCACAACCAACCCCAAGGGAGAGGGCTTGTTGCATTATAGAAAAAAAAATTACAATTGATATTATATATATATATTATAATATATATATTATATATATATTTATATATATTATATTATATATATATTTATATATATAATTATATATTATATATATATATATATATATATAAATTATTATCCTAACAATAAGAGGATTTTAGTATTTAAGAAATTTACAACACGAGTATAGGTACGTCGCAGCGAAATAATCCAAACAAGAAAAAACCCTCATGTATATACCCTGTATCTCAAAATTGTTAAATCCCTAAATTACCAAACCAAGATCTAATAGCTAAGCAAGCAAATAATATAAAGAAGACTAACCCATCTCAGAACTCAAATACCATGTCATGTCAAAACCCACATAAGTGTCATGTCCAGCCTATGTAAGTGTAAGTGTCATACTCAAGGTTTAAACAGGTGTCCAACACATGTACTAAGACTAGGTATAGTGGATGCCGAACACATGGACTGCATATATAAATTGTCCAACACATGGACTGAATGATGAATGTCCAACACATGGACTGAATATAATGAATGTCTAACACATGGACTGAATATGATAAATGTCCAATACATGGACTGCACATAATAATTGCCTAACACATGGACTAAATGAAATGTGTAGAATATCGATGAGATATATGAAAATGATGCATATACACTAATTTCACACGTGTCTCGGTGTGCAAATCTAAACTCATGTTTGCAAGCCATCTCACATATGAAAATACATATTAAACAATAATTTCTAACACCAAATATTCGAGATGATTCCTCGTTCATATTAAAGCACACAACAAAAGTAAACATGCACAAACTGTGCCGGCGATCAACCGAAACAGGCAGAAACCCTTCACAGGTTTCTGTCTGTTTCGAAACAAATCTAGAAGTGACATCATTATTTTTCAAGCATAATATTACTGATATCAACATATATGAAACAACATGAAACAAAAAATTAGCATGTAAATATATCGTCGAAACCCTAAACATTTATATACACATGTTTAAACGTTTTAAAAGTAAAAACTTGTGATTTAATTCATGATTAATAAATTTCATATCTGAAATTTGTCAAGGTTATTGCTGTAATCAATTAGAAAATTATGATAATGTATTCTCACTTCATAAGTTATAAAGATCTATCTTTTGTACACTAGAAATACGTTTTAGGCTCGAAAAATCCGAATAAAACTTAATAAAACGTGCAAAATAAAAGGGTGCAGAGTTAGGTGAGATGTTACTCGCCTCAGATGCTGAAAAATTCCTGCCACATGAAAGAGAACCAATCCCCTTCGCTGTACTACACAAAACCCGCTAAAAAATCCTCCGAAATCCCTCAAAATCGCTAAAGAAAAGAACTATGGTTTGAGAGAGGGGAAAAGGGGCTGCTAGGGTTTGGAACACAGGAGAAAAGAGGCGTTTTTCATATTTAAACATGTGTATATATGACAGCAAACCCGAAAAACTACAGCCCAAAGCCCGAAACCCGAAACCCGAAACTGGAAAACCCAGTCTGACTAGAAACATACTCTTTGGTATTTTGGCTGTAACTTTCGCATACGACCTCAGAATGAGGTGATTAAAGATTTGTTGGATCTAAAGATATCTACAACTTTGGTCTTTTAAGTTTTTCCATATCCACAACGTACCAGTGTGTAAAAATACAAAATCTTTTCACTGGTCATAAATTTTCAGATTTATACATCGAGCATGATTTGTGCATTTGCTCTTATATATATACATATATACATTGAATTGATCTTAAATCAATTCCTAGCATACTCAAACATCATAATATGTTATTTATAAATATATAACATATTTATTATTATTTATCACAAAATATTTAAATTTTTGGGGTTTTACACCAATGTGACCTTCAAACGTGAATCAACCAAGATCACCCTATAGCCTGCTGCCTCCAAAACTCCAAGTGAAATGATATTCTTCTTCAACTGAGGAATGAACCTCACTCTAACCAACTCCCGAATCACTCCGTCACTCATCCTAATCCGAACGGTACCGATACCACCAATAGGACATTCATGATTATTACCCATGAGCATGACCTCCCCTCTTTCCAACTCCTGAAAGCTGGAGAACCAATCTCTCCTAGGGAAAATATGGTAAGAGGCACCCGAATCCAACATCCACTCTGTAGAGTCGGTAACACAAACTGACGGTAGTACAGATAACGAGTAGCCCGAAGAATCCGAATTTGAATTATTGCCACTAGCCTTGACAACATTCACCTCTGAAGCTTGAATAGCTTTCCCTTTATTCTTCCCGGCTTGATCAACCAACTTTGGGCATTCGGGTTTCCAATGTCCATCCTCTTTACAAAGGCACACTGATTCCTACAAACTCCAAGATATGCCCCTCTAGACTGTAACCTCTTACCACGGTTTGGACTCTTTATTCTTGCAACCAATACCCCCGCTACTGGCTTAACTGAAGTCTCCTTATCCTTCTTTTGAAGCTGATAATTCACAAGTGCAGCGGTGATCTCACTATAAGTAAGAGATACCTTCCTATTAATAAGAGTAAGAACGAAGGTCCCATATTCCTTGTCAGGCAAAGAACTCAACAACAACAACGCCTTTTCCTCATCTTCAATCATCACATCTACATTCACCAAATCCGTAAGAAGCTTCGTGTAGTGGTTCATGTGATCACCAATGGAGGTCCTCTTCTTCAATTGGAAGCGATAAAGCCTCCTCTTCAAATGTAAGTGGTTCTCTACACTCTTGGTCAAATACTTGCCCTCTAGGATCTCCCAAATTTTCTTAACCGAAGTCTTATTGATCACATCATATTTTAAATCTTGAGTCAAACAAGATCTAATAACACCACACGCCGTTCTATTCATTTTTTTCCAAACCTTCTCCTCAATGTCGTTCGGTTTCCCGTCCAACTCCAAAGTATCTTCCAAAATTTACTCATTGAGCGCATCCAAGACTTCACATCTCCAAAGACTAAAATTTTTTGTGCCATTAAACTTCTCCATATCTATCTTTATAGAGTGGATATTCAAACTTTGGACGGTCTTCACGTCGGAAGTACCCTCCACAACTCCTTCTTTCCTGACCATCTTTCTTAAAACACCAAAACAAATGCAGAACAAATAAAGAATAGATCCAAAACTAAAAAAGATAGAGTCTTTACCAAAAAGACCCCATCTTTATCACTAAATGAAGCCCTAGGCGAGCCTCCAAAACAATCTACTCCTTCAAATAGCCCAAGCATAGCCCGAGTTCTAATACCACTTGTTGAACGCTGCGAAAGCCAAACAACCAAACCAACATGCTACGAGAAATCAAATCAAACAAACATCGAGAGAAGGCCAAATGAACCAAATCAATACCACAAACACAAACAACAAATTTTAACGTGGTTCGGCAAGTTGCCTACGTCCACGGGGTAAGAAGGGAATATAGTTTTTCACTAATAGAGAAGAAGAGTACAAACTGAGATTACAAATCACTCAAACTCACCAATTAATCTCACCAACAAATCTCTAATTCTCTCCAAACAAAACACTAACTCAAGCTCAGAAAATACCTCTTTTCTTTACTCCAAATATCCCCAATTTTCTTCTCAATTCTCTCTTCTAATTGTTCCATATATATAGAAATCCTAAAATCATAAACATACTAGGAATTCTAAAATAAAAAACAAAATAGATTAGGAATCCTAATAACCTGTTACCAAAATAGATTTGGAATCATGTTACCAAAACAGATTAGGAATCCCAATAACCTGTTACCAAAACAAATTAGGAACTTGCTATCCAACAGTTAGTTCATTTGTTATTCTGAAGAATTAAATCGATTAGCCGTTAGATAAAATTTATTTCATACATGTAATCTTCTGTAGTTGTTAGGAAGAGTAAGAATTTTAACTATGTTCTTCATGAATAAGAATGTTATTTCTTAACTCGTCTAAGGAGAAGGATTAGCAAACCCTTCAATTTGAGCAAGTTAATTCATTGTAACTCGTCTAGAAGTGTGTCATAACCCCTTCTAATTTTTTTTAATCTCAAATAAAGTGGATTAACTTAGTTTATACCTTTTTCATTTGGTAGGTTAAACAGGGGTTAACAGATTAATTAATCACTGGTCACCTTATATTACCTTTATAATTAGATGATCATATCTATGCTTTAGTTGCGTGGATGACTAGTCATGTAATTAAGTACAAATTGGATCATTAATAATTCTAATATTTTCCAACAATTAACATAACAAAATTTCACTAACGTGATATTAAAGAGTGTTGATCATAGGACTGTTGGAATTGCGTATTTGATTCTTTGTATAACTTCATGAGAATTAGATTTGGGTTAGAGATCTATCATGATTAGGAGATTATGTCTCATCATGATTAGAAGTTTGAAACCTATTCTAATTAGAAAGTTAGGCTAGAGATATGATTTTGGTTTTTCTATATATATTCTTCTTTTGTTGGAGGAAAAACCAAGTAGAAGAGTGAGAGCAAATATTCTTGTAATCTAGGGTTAGTAGAGGGCGTACCCTGATTCAAGAATATTATATGAGAGACGAGAGTTTCGTAGTCTTTATTCGTGCAAAAGATTATATTATTGGGAGAGGATTTCGCAGTCTTTATTCGTTCAAAAGATTATAGGGAGTGAGTTTTGGAGATAATATGAGAGTTGATTATGTATGTGAGGTTGAGAGATTGAGAAACAAGAGTTGAGTGGTTCCTCTTGTAGTTCTCCTTGATACATAGTGTATTTCTCGTATTGTTGCCCGTGGACGTAGGTCGAAGTTGGTCGACCAAACCACGTAAATCTCGGTCTTCTTTTTTCTTGATTATGGTCATTTTTCTTTATTCTTGATTGTGGTTGGCTTCCGAGTTACGCAGATCGCATTAGTGGGGAGACTAAAATTCCCAACAAGTGGTAGAGCCATGATGATAGATACGAGAGTGAGTTCGCAAGATAGAAGATGACGTCGTGCAAGATTGAAGATCGACATTACAAGGATCAAGACGAAGAGAGAAAAAAAAGGGAGGAGAAGATCGTCGGCGGTGGAGAACGATCAATAGAAAAGAATCCTAGACTTGGCGACAAGGCGTCAGCGCGTTAGCACTAATTTGCATGAAGGAAAGGAGTAGAGGAGCATGTGTGAAGATGCATGTGAAGAAAAAAAATAAAAAAATAAAAGGAAGAACAAATCACTGGTATTGTGTAGGGTCCATGTGAAAACTTATGAAAATCATGTGGGATAACGCGGGATCAAGTGTTTGGGTGACTAGGAGTTTATTTGCTGTTTTGATTCATGTGCTTTATTCAAGAAAAAAAATGCACAGAGAGAGAAAGTTCATATGGGGTGAGCAAATATGATGTGGAGTATTGATGGAGTTTGGTGTTCTGGATCCAAATCCAATGTATGTGGTTGATCGGGGTGTAGATCAATGAATCGAAGGTGGAACACAACAATCTAGCAATCGATTCCTAGGTTTTGGATTGCTCTGAATGTGATGGAAGGATTTAATTTTTTAGATTTTGCTTAGATTAGTCAGAAAGTTCTAATAAGTTCTGATGATGGTAACGAGACAGATCTGATAGCAGATAAGACAAACGAGTATGCAACGGATGAGACTGGTATAGAGAATCGGACGTGATTCTAGCAGTAGAGTTGTCAGCATATAGTTATTCAAAGTCATCACAGGAATAAGAGTTGGTTGGTGTGTAGACTCAAGGAGGGCAGTGCCAGATTAGGTGGAGCTTGCAAGTAGGTACGACTAAGTGATATACATGGAGATGGAGATGGTGACACAAGACTTGAAGACGGTGAGCGCTCATATTTGATCCAAGTCAATTAATGGAGGAGATGGAGGAATCTGGCTCATAGTGTAGAGTAGGGGAGGTGCATCGATATAATTTGAGATAAGCGATGCAGGTGGAGTACGAGGACAGTAAGTGGGGAAGGCTACTGTCAAGTTTAGTTTGGGAGGAGAAGTACGGTTGATTTACTTATAATGTCAGAGGTGGCGAAGATCTCTTGATGCGCACAAGAGAGGTGGAGACGCCACGACAAAGTAGATAATAGCAAGGGTCACGAGACATCCTAGTTGGAGTGCAGGTGCTTCGATTTGAAGTGTGAAAAGTAATGGAATACTCTAACGGGAGAGACAAAGTTTCAAGACGATGATGATATATCTTCAAGGGAGTTTGGAAATCAAATCCAAGGTGGAGATTGTTAGGATTGTGTCTTGATTCTTTGTATAACTTCATGAGAATTAGATAGGATTAGAGATCTATCATGATTAGGAGACTGAGTCTCATCATGATTACGAGTTTGAAACCTATTCTAATTAGGAAGTTAGACTAGAGATAGGATTTTGGTTTCCCTATATATATTCTTCTATTGTTGGAGGAAAAACTAAGTAGAAGACTGAGAGCCAATACTTGTTATCTAGGGTTAACAGAGGGCGTAGCCTGATTGAAGAATATTGTGTGAGAGACGAGGGTTTCGTAGTCTTTATTCGTGCAAAAGATTACATTATTAGGAGAGGATTTCACAGTCTTTATCTGTTCAAAAGATTGTAAGGAGTGAGTTTTGGAGATAATATGAGAGTTGATTATGTATGTGAGGCTGAGAGATTGAGAGACGAGAGTTGAGTGGTTCCTCTTGTAGTTCTCCCTGATACATAGTGGATTTCTCGTATTGTTGCCCGTGGACGTAGGTCGAAGTTGGTCGACCGAACCACGTAAATCTTGATGTTCTTTCTTCTTGATTGTGATTGTTTTCTTTATTCTTGATTGTGGTTGGTTTCCAAGTTGCGTAGATCGGAGTAGACGGGGAGACTAATATTCCCAACAAGGACGTAATGAAAATAAACTTTATGATATATTAGGCAACTTATATTGAGTAATTAAATACATTTGACATTTTATTCTTAAAGATACTAACTCGTAACATATTGAGTGAACTGCATTGCTTAAAAATAAATAAATATATACCAATAAATAAAGATATACAGCTCAAATTGATGAAAAGTGTTAGAAGTGACTAATGATCCAATTAGTATTTAATTACATGATCGGTCATCAAAATAATTAAAATATAGGTATAACGTCCAAATATAAGATAAATACTTGACCATTGGTCCAATTAACCCTAACCCCTCTTTACGTGTTCGTGTCATACCAACAAGCAGAACTCCGAGCATCAATTCAGTAGTATGACTCAGCCCTCTAGGGGCTGTTTGGTTCTTGGGTTGCATTTTGATGCATGCCATTGATCTTGAAAAACTCATACCCAAATCTTGTTTGCTTTCATTGATTGAATGATAAAGACGATTTGCATGAAAGATAAACTCTAACCAAATTTTTGTTTGGTTGCGCTAGCTTTTTGTTGTGGATACCTAACTAAGATCAAAAATCTATGTAAACTCAGCATAGTTTTAGAAAATCATATTTAATACATTTATCTTACATAGAAACTCTGAATTTATCGTGTGAAAAATACCAACCAAATAATCTATGTAATAAAATACATGATTTCGTACCTGTGGGTCTCGTTTTAAAGCAAGATCCTTATCCACGGGACAATCAGCCCCTAATTGTTGGAATTAGAGTTGGGCTTGTTGAATTGTGGCCGATGCTTGGTCCATTACTGGGTTCTTATTCTTAACAACAGGCCTCATATGTCAAACATTAAAGTCAAATCTCCAGGCCTTTAACAGGAATTTACAACTACATGAAATTGGGCCCAAAGCCTTTGGAGAAAATCTTGAAAGAACTATAAACATGATTTTCTCAATAGGCTTCGCCCACTAAGGGCCTAGTCAATGTTGGGGTATATGTTTTTTTATTGTTTATTTTTTTGAGAAAAATGTGGGCATGTATGCTATTCCCTTAACTTTTACTTTTCCTAAAAAGATATATGCTTAACATGACTGTAAAACTTTTTTGATTTAACAAGAAAAGGAGAAAAGAAAAGGAAACATTAATCTGCAGGAGAGAAAATCTTTGCAAGCATAGAAGAAATCTGTATAATATTTGATGGGCAATGTAGCTGGATCTTGGGGCCCAACTTAGCATGACGAAATTGATTTATGGATCCCAATTAGGGATGCACTTGGTCCGGATACGGCTCGGATATGATGTTTACTATATCCATATCCGCTTACCCATCTCAGATACGGATATATCTCGGTAAGGAAAATTCATAATCATATCCGCTAAAACCAGATACGGTTATGGATATACATGCGGATATATGAGCGGATATGCATGCAAATACAAAACAGATATGAGAAAACTAGATAGTATGGAGAAAAACATAGTTCATATGATATAAAAGAGTTCGTTAATATGTTCATTATAATTGAAAAGTTAAGATTAGACATCTTGATCATCAAAATTAATCACAAATCCATAATTTAAGAATCAAAACTATCATAAGAGTGTGACTAATATGTATTCGGATATTTCGGATACGAATACAGATACTTAACTACAAAACCATATCTGTAACCATATCCTATAGGTTATAGATTTGAATAATCATATCCATATCCTAACGGATACGTCTACGAATATTTTCTCGGATACGAATACGGTTTACCATCCCTAATCCCAATTGATGGGGCTGACTTTAAAGTCCTTTTGCATGTTTACTCGTACAGGGTGTGTCACTATGGCCCCTCTAATGAAGGCCGCATTCCATTCGAAATATATTGAGTAAAATAAATAGTTTATTGTGTATTTTTAGATTGTTTTCCTGGATGAACTGCTCCAATAAGGGCCCGTTTGTTTAAAATTTTTTGAGGGGGAAAAGCTGCCACAGTGTAAGATCTGTGGCATTCTCCCAAAATCACCTCTATAAGAGGCGATTTTGGGAGAAAGCTGCCATAGTTCTGACACTGTGGTAGCTTTCCCCCCACTTTTCCCGTTAAAAAAAATAAATAAATAAACGGGACCTAATCAATGAGTGTAGGCTTACCTTCCAAGGAATTCAAGTCAAAGCCTTAATGGAGCTTTTGCATATAAAATAAGGCAATATGTCTTTATTATCTAATTATTATAAGGATTAATGAGCAACAAATCAAGTTGTGTTGAAAAACAAACAAAAAGGAAGCACTCATTAGAAAATCATGTCGTAAAGCAGTTGTGTTTAGATGTGTTCCAACATTAATTATAAAGTTGGTGGATCGATTACATATATTGCTGCACTGATCTATTGTCCTGTTTGTATTGATCTTTCAACTATTTGTAATGAATTGTATTATTGTTTGCTCAAAGACCTTATAATGCTTGGTTTTCTAAAGTATTTTTATTGATTTTATTAGTTGTACTAATATAGTATATTGTTTAAATTAAAAAAGAAAATTCAAAAAAGAAATCAAACACTAAGAAAGGAAACCCCAAAGACAGGCTTCTAATCAGTTTCCAACAATTTTATTAGGATCAAACTTCCTAAAAAATGGATCGATTTAAATAGAACACAAAGTCTTTTCTTTCTCTCGCCTTGTGTGATTGAACAAAGAGGGAACACGAAACTCTAGATGAAAAATTAATTCTATTATCTTCTCTTTCGCTAGTGATTTGTGCTACAAGACATTCTTCTATTGGTGTGGTGTAGTGCTCATGGAACACCTAAGAATTTTTCTCTTGGATTGAGACTTTTTTTACGAAATCTCGACACTATTTGAATGGAAGGCTCATCAGAAATGATAGAAGTAGAGGAGGAGCTCAACTGAAATCTACGTGCTTGGCACATGTGGTGATAACTCGAGCGATTTCCTAAGAAAACTTTTGGGGGTTCAGTGGAGCAAACAAAGTTGACGGGGTTTATGACAAACACTCAAAATGAAATATCCCTTTTAAGGGGCTGTTTGGATAGGTTTTTTTGGGTGGTAGAAAAGGAGAAAGCTGTCAAAAATGTCAGCTTTTTGGCAGCTTTCCCCCAAAATCAACTTTTTAAGAGGTGATTTTGGGGGAAAGCTGCCAAAAAGCTGACATTTTTGACAGCTTTCCCCACTTTTACCACCCAAAAAACAGGAACCAAACAGCCCCTAACTGATTCTATGAAAACTTTATGGTTTGGGGATGCGTGCTCTCAACTCTAAAGTGAACAAATGACTCTCCAGCTCAGCGAAGCAGGAGAGAACAAGTCGTTATATATAGTAAAAAATAATGATAGAGACATACCCTCTACCACACTCCCAACCACACAACCTCTCTTGCTACAAGTACACGGGGTCCACATGAGGTTTTAAAATTAAAATCTCATGTGGGCCCCGTGCACTTGTAGCAAGAAAGGTGGTATGGTTGGGAGTATGGTAGCGGGTGTGCCCCTAGTGCCTCCCTATAGTAAATTGTGGCCTCCCATCCTCCTCCAATAGGGTAAAAAATAAGGACCATGGGCAAAGGAATGAAATGAATGAAGTATGACACGTAATTATTTGTCTGAAGATGCCAGCATATACTAATAATATCTGGCGAAGAAAAAAAATCTAACAACAATTGGAGGTTGTAACAAGGTTAGCAAGGAACGCGCTACACTTTTCACCGCACTTCATTCTCTCACTCTTTCCAAACGCGTGCGTTATGCACCTCTGTAGCATTGTTTTATTCTTTTTTGGTTAAAGTTTGTTGATAGTTAAAAAATAATATCTATAGAGATAAATTAAATTGGAAGGAATAAATGGATAAGAATTGAACAGAAATTTGCATGTGTACTAGTTATGATAATTAATGTTGTATGTGCTGCAGATGCCTTCAAGGAGAAGCTGAATTGTCGGAAGTCTAAAACGGTGTTTGGTAGAGGTAATCGACTTACAACGAAGAAGAATGAGTCGTATCTATCAAACTGTATGTCAGAATTGGACGAATAACATATGAATATTATTGGGGGTGTGCATGTGTGTGGG
>NC_033796.1:70509223-70590689 GCF_001876935.1 Asparagus officinalis
AACTAGGGGTGCTAAACCGTATCCATGTTCGAGAAAATATCCGTAACTGTATCCGTTAGGATACGGATATGGTTACTCAAATCTATAACCGATAGGATATGACTACAGATATGGTTTTATAGTGAAATATATGTATCCGTATCTGAAATATCCAAATACATATTAGTCATACTCTTACTATAGTTTCGATTCTTAGATTATGGATTTGTGGTTAATTTTGATGATCAATATATCTAATATTAACTTTTCAGTTATAATGAACATATTAACCAACTCTTTTGTATCACATGAACTATGTTTTTTTTCAATACTATCCAGCTCTCTGTAAAACCTTTTGAAATATTATGGGAAATAATATTAAATAAGTTTTTATTATGATAAGTATCATTTATTGATGAATGAGTGTGATAGTAATTGATTTGATATCAATTAAGTGTATATATGAGAGCATACAAGTGTTAAACATGCACACACATGCAAGCTGAAAAATGCCTCGGGTAAGTCGACTTATGCTTGCCTATAAGTCGACTTATAGGGTGCCAGATTCTGTGTAGGTTTTGGTTTCGGGTCTGTTTCGTTTTGGTTCGGCCCATTTGTGTATATAAGTGTATTATATGATATTTCTTTATTTTTCCTCCATCTTTCACGTGAATAAACAGTCACCCTCTCCCCTCAAAACCCTAGATTATATTTTGTGAGTTTTGAAGAGCTTTGTGAAGCAAATACTGAGAAGAGGACGAGATCTTCGGTATTTGGTGAGGGAGAACCTGTTTTCTTGCACTCTTGGGGATTCCAGCACGTGTTGAGGTGAGTTTCATCTTCTCCAATCCCATCCCCATTTTATTTGATTTTTACTGAGTTTTATTTGGTTTTATTGAGCCTTTAAACCTAGTTTATGTATAAAGATTATTCTTTCAGACTATAAGATACAAAGATTTAATCTTTTTTGACTTAAAAAATATATTTAACGGATTTCCAATTGTGGATTTAAAGTTTTAAACGTGATATAACATGTGTTTTGATTAAAGTAGGTGTTTTTCATGATAATCTTACACATATGACACTTATGAACATGTTAGGGTTTAGATTTATTTCCCAAATTTGAAATCATGTTTTCATACAGTAAAATTAACTCTAAATATGTTGATTACAAGTTTTACACACGAGTTTTATTGAGGGAATTTAAACTTTTATTTAGTTAGTTGAATATAAAATCCTTTTATAGAAAAAATAGGATTTTTCTCGAGTTGGTCGACTGATCATAGGGAATTAGTCGACCGATTGTTGTTTCAGCAGAAAGCTGATTTCCTCTAATCGGTCGACCAGACATAGGTCACTGCATGCAATAAAAATTGAATTTAGTTCAAGGAGGTCAAAACCCTGCTTGTCTATGGTTGGGGGCTCTCCTACATTCAGAAAGACCAATTGAGCTCGCCTGACCGCTCAACCTCGCATGTCAGAACTTAACTCGCCTGCACGAGTCAACTCCGTCTGCATACTTGGCTCTCCTGTACGAACCAAGTTGGTTTGGTTCGCATGCATGAGTCAGCCTCGCCCGCACGAGCCAAGTTCACCAATGAGGTTTGGCCCACCTGCACGAGCCAACCTCGCCTGTTTACTTGACTCGCCAGCATGAGTCGAGCCTGTTTGCTTGACTTGGCAGCATGAGTCAAGCTCGCCTGATTGTTGAGCCTACGTGCACGAGTTAGGCCCGTCTATTCACTTGACTCGCCAGCACGAGTCAAGCTCGCTTGAATGTTTTGCTTGACCGCACGAGTTGAAGCTCTCTTGTAGGAAGTTCGCCTATACGGACTCATCTTGTCAACAGACTCAAGCTCGCCTAACACTTGGGGGGCCCGCCGCCCGTTCGCCACGCTCGCTTGCAAGCTCGCCTGAGTATTCAGACACCGCTCAAGCTCGCCTGTAAGCCTGCCAGCCTCGCCTGAGTAGTGCAAGCGGCTGCTTGCCTGTGGAAGTGGACCTACCCACATTCCACATCCTGAGTGATGAAGCATGACTCTCATCACCTATAGTGGTCACATCACATAGCTATAGGGTAAGGTATGATGCTCATTACCTGTGAGCGGTCACATCCCACAAGTCAAGGGATTGACCATGCCTTTCTTTGCCTATTTATAAGCCACCTTTGGCAACATGAAGGGAGATTGGCATTTTTAAGACTCTTTAATCCGATACTTTGGTTGGCTTTTTGGCCTGGTGGGCTTGTAAGGCTCTACATCTTGAGAGCTTGGCTGGATATCCTTAAATAAAAACTTAGATTGTTGAAGTAGATTCAATCTGAACTCTCAGATTTAAGACTCTTGGCTCTTTGCAAACTCTTGCATATTAGCTTTCTCTAAGTATTTGGCCTTGACATTTATCAAGTTTGGGTAATCGAACTCAATCACACAAGAGCTTCTACTGCATACTGAAGCTCAACCGCAGTATCAATCGGATCGTCCAAGGGAACTCAACATAAGCATTCGAGGAAGGCGTCCTATCGCTACTGAAGAACCCATGGTAAACAAGAAGAGCATTCTCTTCGCTTCTGTTGTAATTGTTGATCCTTAGTTTGTAATAAGTCATTCTTATCAATACAAACAAATCCCTCTTTGGGAGTCAATTTTTACGGCCTACAGAAGATGGCGACCATAGTGGGAGAAACTATTTCTTCAAATGAAATGGTGGTGACGCAATTCAACGAATTTGTAGTGGGCACGACAGTCGAGTCCCTTATGATTGAGTTCGACCAAGCTAAGTACGAGGAGTACTTATCTTTATCCTCCTTTGGTAGCAATGCATCTCGCAAACGCTACAGAGTTGTACGTGTGGCCCAACCCCAAGCAGCCGAGGCAACCATGCCTGAGTGCTTTACCCGAGCTATGGCAGGGGGTTCTATCTCCCCCAAACCAATTAAGGCCGAGCCAAAGGCTAAGAATGCAAGCCAAAGGACTGCTCGTTGGGTCGTAAAATGATCCATGTAGGCCCCCATTGAGCAGGAGACCATGGTTCGTATTGGTGATCACGCCTTCACTATCAACATGGATCTCTCTCTCTCTCTCTCTCTCTCTCTCTCTCTCTAGAAGAGCTAGACAATGGCGATAACAAGCTCTTGCCTGCTAAGCGGCATAAGCCTTCATCTCCTATGATGGCCTGAATTACTATTCAGGCCTAAGAAGAGCTAAGGGAGAACATAAAGTTCTCAGTTCTGGTGAACTGAGCCTATCAGGCGAGCCCACCTACTCAGGCAGGCTTCACTCTGTTGAAAAAGTTCTTAAAACTAGCGAACTTGACGTTTTAGGCGAGCCTGACGTTTTAGGCGAGCCTGACATTTTAGGCGAGCCTCGCTCCATGAGCAAAGTTCCTCATTCGGGCGAACTTAGCAACATAGATGAGCCCTCCAAATCAAGTGGGCTTCACTTTTCAGGCTATGTCCCCAATTCAGGTGACTTCACCAGATTAGGTGAGCTGAAGAAAATAGTCAAACCCTATCAGGCCTGCCTGACACCCAAGCTTCGCCCACAAGCATGCCTTGGCCAAAAAGGCAAAGCAAAGACCAGTCAAATAGATGGACCTCGCCTGAATGAACAAGCAGCTGGAGCTCGTCAGTAGGCTGAAGCTCGCCAAAACACGAGACCTCTTCTGTAAAGGCAAGCTTGCCTAAACTCAACACTTGGGGAATTTTCCAAGTGTTCTCACAAGTCTTCTTTTGAACCTCCTTCGCATGACTACGCGTTTGGTTCTTCTGACACTAGGAGTTGTTATCATCAACCTAAGAGGGATCTCAGAGAGCATTTGACTCTCAAGTGCATGATTCACGAGGTGAATCCTCAGTGCCACTATGAGAGGCTCATCAAAGCAGTACTTGCTGATTGCTAGTGTATCGAGGCACCGAAACCATCGGTGTTCGAAAGGCTTTCTCAGCAGCCTCTACAATCAAGACCTCCTCACCGGAGACTCAATCGCTAGAGAAGACATGCTACTGATGATTTGGAACTCCTAGCTATCATGGTTAATATGGTGGGAAAAGGAAAGCCAAATATTCAGATTCGTCAGATCCAGACTTTTTCCCAGGATTCAAATACCTCCCCGTTAAAAGTGAGGGTGTCTTCAGGAAAAGCGTCACATGTTGGCAGCACTCCTCGAAACAAGAGGCTTAATGAGTTTCAAAGTCAACTCAACGCCCTGAAGCTTCAAAAGAGCATGAACAAGCTAGGGTGGTCAGGCCGTATCCAGTCGAATGGGATACAGTCCCTTACCCGGCAAAGTTCAAACCAATGAGTTTAGTCTAGTTTTATGGCAAGAGATCTCCCTCATAACATATCTACTTCTTCCTATCTCAAACAAGATTTCTCATGGGGAATGATCCTATCCTCACTCGACTGTTCATTGGCACCCTGAGAGGAGTAGCCTTTGAATAGTTTCGCAAGCTGGAACCAGGCTCTATCAAAACATGGGCTGATGTGGAAAAGCTTTTCTTGGTCCGATTCTTTGATGACGACACAGAAGTGTCAATGACCACTTTGCTTGCTGAGAAGCAGAAGAAAATGGAATCTGTCAATGACTTCATAAAAAGTTTTAGGTATCAGTAGCTTCATTGTCGGGACCAGGTATCTGAAAGAACTTTGATCGATATGTGTCACAACAATCTCTCAATCAACATTTTATCCAAGGCTGGTATGGTGGAAATCAAAACATGAAAGGAACTTGTTCGCCAAGGCGAGCAGGTGGAAAACATGATCAAAAGATTGGAAGCCGAAGAGCCTCAATCTAAGAGAGGGGCTTCAGAACCAAGTACCCCCAGAAACCCTTCTCGGTCGAGGGGGAAAGAGATCATGGCTATCGATTCTACTCTGGCCCCCCAAGTCAGCTCAGAGATAGAGTCTTTTGAGTAGAACCCTCTGAGGCAATACAACTTTAAGGAAGACCAAGTTATGGCTACCTTCGATACTCTCCTCAAGAGCAATATGATCAAAGCTGCCAGAGATCATGAAGCCTAAAGACGTGAACAAAATAGATGATCCGAACTACTGTGCATACTACAAATTTTTGGGTCATCATACCTCCAAGTGCTATATCCTTAAGGATAAACTGCAAGCTCTTTACAATGCAGGAGTCCAAAAGAAGGAAAAAGCGCAAAAGAAAGTGACTACGAACATGGTCACTCTTAAATTCAGGACAGATCTTCCTAAAGTCCGCGCACCAGTAGGGCTCTTACCCATCCCTAAGACGAAGCTAAAGATTGTCAATGCTGATCCTCACAATCAAGGAGAGAAAGGTCTGGTGTCACAGACCTTGCCATAAGGACATGTGATGTGGGTTCATCCTGATCTCCTCAATGACGAGCAGTGGACTTCCAACAAATCCAAAGGCCAGCCTAAGCATTGTGACGTCATTTCAGCAACTCCAGATGATGATAAAGGGGAGATAGTGACCCTCACCAATTCTGACAATGAGGTAGACGCACTGATCACCCAAGCGGGGAAGGACTTTACCAAGAACTACCCTCCGATAGCGAAAAGTCCAGCAAGACCACCCGCAGGACCATCACTAACAGTCCAGCTGAATCCCGACAAGCCGAGTTCAAGTGGTCAACACTTTTGTTTTGACCTACTCACACAATTGAAGAACATTCCTGCCAGGATCACGCTGTATGAGCTCCTACGGCTATCCAAGTCTACCAGGAAAGCTCTACGGGAGGCACTAGCTGACTCATAAGCTTTGCCACACATTTCTTGCCTACTTCAAAAGAGGACGTGAAGAATGGGTGTCCATAATGATACCAGACATCCAGATAGCAGATTCCCTATATTACATTCACTCCTGTGGATATGCTCATCAGGAGTACATCCTATGACCGACCCCTGTACTTCATGGGATATGTCGGCTCCTCTCGAGTGGGTAGGATCCAAGTAGATCCAGGGTATGCACTGAGCATTATCTCCTTGAAGCTCATTAAACAATTGGGTGTGCCTCAAAATCGATAGTCTACAACGACTACCACCATCTTTAGCTTTAACGCTACCGGAACTCGGCCGCTGGGAAAGATCCGTCTTAAGTACCGACTGGATGACATGAAGATTGTATTAACTTGCTATATCATTGATGCAGAGCCTTCCTACAACATGCTATTGGGTCGGCAATGGATTCATAGCAACTGGATAGTCCCATCCACATTGTATCAGTGTTTGAAGTATGTGGACGACCGTGATCAAGTAAAGACCGTGGTTGCTGATAAGCAACCCTTCAAGGGGGTTGAAAACTACTTCACCAATTCTTTGCTCTACCAGGACTCTGAACCGGGCAACGAGCCACCGGTCGAGGAACGTGGCAGAGGCAATGAGGCCGATAGTGAGTTTGAGTGCAACGAGGGTCTTGTCTTGAATGACATTGAACCAATTGTAATCGGCTATGGAGGCCTTGTTATAACCAACACTGATGAAGCAGACGAGTTTATCTTGAATGAAGATCCTAAATTTGCTTACTTGCCATCTAGTTCAGAATCTACTAATGACAAGTTTAGCAATTTGGTTGCAGAGTTATATAATTACTCTTCTTTGCACTATCCCGTGTACTCGTCGTTCTTCACAAACAAACAAACGATCAAGTCCTCATGGGCTATCTTTGTCATACCCGCCCGAGGTAATTATCAGAAAGATATTGTCTTTGGAAGGATAGACCGGCCTATACGCACAATATAGGACGAGTTAGATGATGATGAGCCCGCTCCTTAATTCTCACATGATCAAGTTACGAAGCGTATGATGGAGAGCATGGGTTATGACCTCATCCGCAAAGAAGGCTTGAATTACGACAAAGGGCGAAAGACACTCGTCCGACCTGCTTATGTTCCCAGAGGAAAGCCCAACAATTACTTCGACAAAACTCGAAGAGGGTTGGGTTACACCTCCTCTTCATCACAGTTATACTACAACTTCAGTGATGATTCCGAAGACGGTCCTTTCAGAGAATCATCATCAACATTCTCGATGTGGGATTCAGATGTTAGTGAGGGAGATCTGTTCAGGGACCTCACAGTCAACATGGCTATGGTCAATCTTGCCGAAATCAAAAAGGATGACCAGATCCTGTTTTATGATAAAGCATGAGATCGCCACACCAGCGCCCAATGGAGTGGTTGGTTTGAATAGCGTGAACCACCCACGGAGGACAAGATACTCCAAATAAATATGGGAGACGAGGCTAATCCTAAGCCCATATCTATCAGTGACAGCTTACCTTCCCAGGAGAATAGAAGACCTTATATCCCTCATTTGGGAATATATTGACGTATTCGCCTGGAATTATGAGGACATGTCTGGCCTTGATCCTCAGATCTGCCATGCATCACCTCAACATCACCTCGGACGCCAAACCTATGAAAAAACAATAAAGATGGTTTTGTCCACAAATCATGAAGGCGATCAAAACTGAAGTGAAGAAGCTGATCGAGTCAGGCTTCATTAGAGAGGAACAACACCCCGATTGGGTGGCTAATATTATTCAGTCCTGAAGAAGAATGGAAAAATCCGTATCTGCATCGACTTTAGGGATCTCAACGCTACATGTCCAAAGGAAAAATTACCTTTACCCATCACAGACATCATCATCAACAATACTTGTGGGTTCGAAAGAATGTCCTTCATTGATGGGTTTTTAGGGTATAATCAAATCAAGATGTACCTGTAGGCGTCAAAAATTACCTATGGGTTCCCGCACGTAGCTCGAGAAGAAGAGAAGATGATGAACATCATTATATGAATCAAAGAGGATTATTTGATGTCATAGAGAAGCTAATAAATGCACGAAGGGAGTTGATAAAGCATACAAATTAACGGGATGATACAATAACGAAGAAGCGACTCGACCTGGGGTTACGTTTCATCCACAAAGGAGTAAGCACCACTCGTGTCTTGCTCATCCCAAGGATATCTCACCCATGGGAAGTTGTAGAGATCTTCACAATCTTTCTAACGTGCCTTGTATCACTTTATTCTGAGGTCAGACGAGGGAGTTAGAGCCAAAATACCCAAGACAGTCCATACTGTTTCGCACCTGCGAGACACCAATTATGTCTTACATATTTTGGCCATGGTACAATTTAAATCTAAAGAATATCAAAAGATAAAAGTTATAGGTCTCTTTGTCAGCTTTCCAACACATCTTGAATCATCTCATTTTGAGGTCGGATGAAAGAGTTAAGACTAAAATACCTGAGATAGTCCAAGTTGTCTCGGACATGTGCGAGACAGTCGAAGTGACTCATGATCAGGTCAGTTCCCTACATGTTTTCTGATAAGATTAGCTTCTAGAACTCTTTAGGGTCATCTATAAACATGTGAGGTTATCCTTAAATGTGTGGAAGTTGTTACACAACCGAAAACCTACATAAACGGATAATAATGGTTGTTCTTCGATCCTATCCACAAACACGACATTCATATCCACAAACACGGCATGTAAAGCCTATAAATGCACCCATAGCACCTTCATAAAGACAGATCTGAAGGGAGCCACAAATTTGAGAGAGGCTAGCGAGATCTTGGTGAATTCCTATGCATAAAGAGTAGATTTCAAAGGATCTGAGGCCCGTCCCCCTATTTCTTGAGATCAGGCTTGGACTTGATCTCGAGAAGAGTAGTGATCTCGCTTGGTCGAGATTATTTACTTCAGAGGATTACTTTCTTGGTAAAGTAAGAGCTTTGATCATCAATCTATCAACCAGATCTGATCCGCGATGGTTCGCAGACTAATGCGTCCCCGGCACAGGCGAAGATCCCACGCAAACAGAGACTAATAAATAGGATCTGTGTGTTATTTGATAAAGTTGTAATCTTTTATTTTTTATTGTGTAAGAAGATCTTATAAAAAGATCAACTTTTCTATTTTTTTGAACTTGTAACTGATAAACTATTGTAACAGGTTCAATGACAATGAAAAAGCCAACTTTTGTACCAAATAATACCCTGAAGATGAGAAACACACTTCATTCAGAACTCCGGTAGGAGTATACTATTTCACAGTTATGTTCTTTGGACTTAAGAACGCCGGCACAATCTATTAGCGCGCCATGAGCATAATCTTTGGGGATTATCTACGAAAGACAGTCGAATGCTACGTAGATGACTTGGTTGTGAAGAGTCGCAACAAAGATGATTATCTTCAAGACCTGAGAATGATGTTCGAGATGATGCGATCCTATCAACTTAAGATGAAATCCACGAAGTCATTTTTAGGGATATAGAGTAGCAAATTCCTCGGATTCATCGTCATGACAAAGGGAGTTCATATAGCCCCCGACAAGGTGCAAGCTATTCAAGAGCTTCAACCACCTAGGAATCTCAAGGAATTGAGAGGACTGTAAGGACGTCTGGCTTACATCCGAAGATTCATCTCAAATATTTCGGGTAAGTGCTAACCCTTCTCCAAGCTGATGAACAAAAGTGTTTCCTTCGTATGGGATAAGTCTTGCCAACAGGCGTTCGATGAGATCAAGACTTATCTCTTGAATCCACCTATCTTGGTGGCCCCGATCTTAGGAAAACCCTTCCTGATTTATGTGTGGATAATGGAGCATTCTCTTAGCGTCCTCTTAGCATAGAATGATGATGCCAATGATGAGCATGGCATCTATTATCTGAGCAGAACCTTGCAGGGAGCTGAAAGTCGATACCCCATGGTTAAAAAGGAGTGTTTGGCCTTGGTGTTCGCTATCCAAAAAATGTGACACTACTTGGTTAGTCAAACCATACACATCATCTCTCGGATGAATCCCATCCGAGTATTCATGACACAGCCCGAGCCCTTAAATTGGTGCCTGGCAAGATGGGCACTCCTGCTGTGACATACACTTTATGCTACAGAAGTTTGTCAAAGGACAAGCAATCTGCGATCTCATAGCTAGTCATTCGTTCGAATCGAAGACTGATCTATTCGAAGATATGCTAGATGAAACCCACGAGATTAATGCAACCTCGTAGGAAGAAGTCTGGCGATTGTACTTTGATGGAGCTTCTCGCATAGGCACAAATGGGTTTATCGTCGTAGGGGTGGGGGTGGTCTTGGTTTCTCCGCAAAACCACATATTATTCCAAGCTTTTTATTTAACTGAGCCGTGTACCAATAACGTGGCTGAGTACAATGCGCTACTCATCGAACTCAACTTTGCCTAGGAGTTGGGGGCGAATCATCTCGTATCTAATGGTGACTCTCAGCTCATTGTTAGACAGATGACAGGGGAATACGAAGTCAGAAATGATGACTTAATCCTATGTCATGAAGCGGCTATCAAACTAGCTAAATCATTCAAAGCTTCTGCATTGAGCAAGTGATCCATTCCAAGAACATGAACACGGATGCCCTGGCATCATTGGCAGCTAACCTAGCTCAACCACTGGGAACAAGTCAACGCGTCACCGTCGCAAGCTGACAACTCTTCCGACCGGAGTATGTTCTAGAGGTGAATACAACTCACCAGGCTACGAGTTAACTCAAACCGAGAGATTAGCGTTTCCCAATTATCGACTATGTCTTATACGACATACTACCCGAAGATGTAAATGAGCAAAATTCTGTTCGTAGGCGCGTTCTGAGGTTCTAATACGATTCAACAATGAAGCCGTTGTATCATAAGTCGTATGACGACATGTTGCTTCAGTGTCTCTCAACAACAAAAGCATGAGAAGTCTTACAGGAAGCCCATGATGGTACCTACGATGATCACTAATCTAGACCCAAACTCTAGGATCGCTTGCGAAGAATGGGCTATTATTAACCCAGAATGATCAATGACGCTGTTGCTTATGCCAGGTGTTGCCATACATGTTAAATCCACACCAACTACATTCACAAACCACCCGAAGACCTACATCCGATAGCGACTTCATGGCTGTTTAAGACATGGGGGATGGATATCATCGAACCGATATCTCCACCATCAGCCAAAAGTCATCGCTTCATCCTTGTGATAACCGACTACTTCTCTAAGTGGGCCGAAGCCGTTTCCTTAAGAGAAGTCAAAACTGGTGATGTGATCAAGTTCATCAAACATCATATTGTCTATCGATACAGCATTCCATGACGTATCATTCATGACAATGGATCACAATTTGTTAGTCATGCATTCACTCAGTTTTATGATAAGTTTAGAATACAAAACCTAACATTCACGGCTTACAATCCCTCAGCAAATGGACTAGCCGAGGCTTTCAATGGGACAATCATCAAGATCTTAACTAAGCTGACATCCAACAACAAACGTGATTAGAATGAAAAGCTCGGTGAAAGCTTATGGGCATATCGTACTACGGTTTGCACATTGACCAGTGTCACACTTTATTCATTGGTATACGGTTATGAATCCGTACAACCACTAGAGATTCAGATTCCGTTCCTACGCATTGCACTCGCAATGGGGATGATGACTGAACAGAGTCATCAATGACGTCTCGCAAAATTGGAGGTGTTAGATGAAAAGTGGCTCGAAGCTCAACAACACATTGAGTTCTATCAAGCCCGAGTATCCAAGGCTTTTGACAAGAAAGTCAAGCATCGATCTTTCAGGGAGGGAGAGTTGGTCCTCGCTGTTCGACAACCTATGATACTCAACTCCAAGAAGAAAGTTAAATTCCAGCCTAACTAAAAAGGACCATTCGTAATAGGAACAGTCTATTCGAATGGAGCTTATCGCCTCATCAAACCGACTGACGATAAGATCATGATGCCTATTAACGACAAATTCCTAAAAAAATACTACTTGTAGTCTTCCTTCAAACTCTCACAAAACTATCAAGTTAACGATCACCTCTGATAGTCATTTCCTTCTAAATTTTCCCCGTCGATCCTCCAAAATTTCCCTATCGATCCTCTCTAATAGGACGATGGACCCACTCACACTGTCATGTTAACAGTCACCTCTGATAATCAACTTACTAATCCTCTTCAAAAGGATGATAAGTCCTTAAGGTCGTTCCAATCGCGATAATCAAATCAACTTGCCAATCCTCTTTAATAGGATGGTAAGTCCCCAAAGTCACTCCGATCATGACAATCCTATCAACTTACCGTTCATCTTCAATATGATGGTAAGTCCTCCAAGTCGCTCTAATTGCGGTAACCTTGTCAACTTACCAATCCTCTTTAATAGGATGATAAGTCCTCCAAGTCGCTCCAATAGCGACAACCCTATCAACTTATTAATCCTCTTCAATAGGATGATAAATTCTCTAAGTCACTCCAACCACGACAACTCTATCAACTTATCAATCCTCTTCAATAGGATGGTAAGTCCTCCAAGTCGCTCCATTCGTGATAATCCAATTAACTTACCAATCCTCTTTAATAGGATGATAAGTCCTCAAAGTCGCTCCAATCACGACAATCCTATCATGTTAACATTAAACCTCTGATAAACCCCCTACCAATCCTCTCCAATAGTATGGTGGGTTCACAAAACTATCACGTTAACGGTTATCTTTGATAGTTAACTTCGTTATTCCCACAAATGACGTTGTCCGATTATTCATCACACTCCTACGTCCCTAAATGATTTGATCCATTCCGAGCATTCTAAATATCCATAGAACAATCGATGATAGTAGCCTACCATGCGATGTGCTACTATTCTAATCAGTCGTCATACTCATACGTCCCTGAATGATCTGATTATCCTAATATCGTCATTCCCGCAAATAACATTATTCATCGATAATGGCCTACCAAGCGATGTGACTTATCGACTGCCTATTCCTGAGTAACGACCTACCAAGTGATGAATCGTTATTCGGACCCTCGAGCGATCACTTATACAAGCGGTCACACATTTTTGGGCTAAGATGTTATATTCAATGACATGACCTAATCTAATTACAGCTTAACAATTGTAATTTAACTAAACCCAACGCCTCGAACGGCTAAGGGTAGAGAAGAAATTTTAGTGTTAAGTGTAAAATAAACTTCTCGATAACTCATCATACTAAGGGGAATAGTATAACTAGTCCGATTCAAACGGTAATTGGTAAAGACAAATCAAATCCGTTGATAGCTGAGTATTTGCTAAAAATCCTAAGTGTTGGTCAACGAGAGACAAGAACAAGAGTATATGCACAAGAAGTTGGACAACAAAATCATAACTTTGTTCATAGTAAGCATATTTTGAGATAATACATTCGAACAAAGTTATGACAATACATTCAAACAAAGTCATGACAATACATTCAAAAAAAGTTAACAAAAAAATGTCTCAAAATAAATCCAACCCCGTGAACTTAGTCCCCATAGCTAGCAGAGCCCAACAAGCTGAAGGACGCGAGCTCAGCCTTAACAGTGGCTAGCTCCTTCGCTCGGTCCGCTTGGATCTAGTCCCCTGCTTCCTTCCGGATCTTGGCCTCAAAAGGTGCAGCAGCAGTTGTTTCTTCTTGAAATAGTGCCTGGAGAGCTTGCATTTCTCTTTTAATAGTGTCGTGAATATTCACGCTCTCAAGCTGGAAGTCCTTCTGGGTTGAATCTTCCTCGGCGAGCTTGGCCTTCATCCGAGCGTTAATAGAGACAGAAGCATCCATCGTGACCTGCAATTGACGTTACCGCCCAAGCATATCTGCGATGAGAGCCTCCTTCTCCGATATACTCTTCTCTCGAGCTTCACACTCATGCGTCCTCTTAATCCAAGCTTGGACTATGAGTCACTCCACCTCATTACACGAATTGGAGAACACCAGCCTCTCCAAGCGATGCACAGATTCCTCCAGGCGGATGAGTTATCGTTCACAAAGCATAGCCAGTTGACGACCGCCTGCCAGTTGAATGGCCTTCAAGCTATCTACTATGAAGGCATCAAACTCCATGAAGGTGCCTGGCATAGATCCATGATGATGGAGATTGCTTGTTTCGTTGCGTTCTCCAACCATTAGATGAGACCCTACATAGATCCAAAGTCGGGAGTAGCAGATTCTTGGCCGAGGAAGATCACGGCGATAGGCTGGATCAGAGGGATGGGCTCAGAGTCATCAACAAGTGGCCTTCTCCCACCCCTATGCTTGCTGGGTCGGGGAAACTAGGTTTAGGCAGAGGCTGTAAAGGGAATTGCGGAGTGGATGCTCGAAGGGGCAGATCTTCTCCCTCATCATCAGAGATCATGATGGGTTCAGGATTAATAGGCTTAGGCCTCATTGGTCTCCTCTTTCGGGAGATTTCCTCGTATCGGTCCGCCTCCTTTGCGGTGAGGGGTTTCTTGCCAGAAGATCTTAGGGTGAGAGGCACAACAATTGGTACCTCTTCTCGAGCTGCAAAATACAACAAGAGGAAATTAGAAACTTTGACTCAAAAGGTCAAAAATTTTCTAAGTCCTGAGAACAGACGACCTGCAAAGTGTAGGCGAGCCCCATCATGTAGGCGAGTTGACAAAGCTCGCCTATCAAGCAAAGCTCGCCTGACAAAGGTTGGAGTTCACCTAACAAGGCAGAGCTCGCCCATCAAACAAAGTTCGCCTAACAAGGCAGAGCTCACCCATCAAGAAGAGCTCGCCTGATGAGAGTAGAAGCTCGCTTGTCAAAGTATAGCTCGCCTGACGAGAGAAGAAGCTCGCCTATCAAAGTAGAGCTTGCCTAACTAGCGAGCTCGCTTGAATAACAGAACTTCGCCTGAGTAGACAAAGTTTGCCATGGAAGTTGAGCAGATATTATTCATCTACTCATTATGGTCCTATTCGTCACCTCAGCTGTATCCTACAGTCCCCTAGGCTTACCACGGTGGGTTCGGGGCACGTCGGGAGTAGCTGCAGTAGCAATGACGGAGTAATGAATGGAGGAAGGAGAGGCTTCCTTCTTCCCCTTCGAAGCAGACATCTTCACTCTTGGGGCCATAGCGAGTTCGACGATAAATGAGGATGAGAGCTTTGAGTTTCTTCGAAGACTTGAGATAAATTTTTAAAGCACAGTAAAGATAAATTTTTAAAGCACAGTAATCTCCTAAGGAGGGAGTTGAAGGCTTTATATAGGCGACGCTTCAGCGGTTGAGATTCATTATCTCAACCGAAGCCAACGGCTCAGATCACTCGTGGCAGTTCAGATTTGACAGTTTGAATAGAACAGACGAGATCAAGTCTCGAATCAAACGACTTGGATGACGAGGCAATTCATATTCGAACCGTCGCCTTAGCTGGTAGGCACCAAAGCTTGCCCATGGACACGTGGATTGCCTGCCACTTACTTGGACCTCGTCCACAGTGATCTGACTTGCCTACGAGCACGTGGCTCACCTATTGGACCTCACCTGCAAGCAAAGTTTGCCTACAATCACGGAGCTTGCCTGTTGACGTTTGGAGGTCGCATGCAGACCTCAGCTCTCCTATAGCTCTAGTTCGCCTGTTGTTTGAGCTTACCTGCATTTCATGGAGCTCGCCTAAAGAGCTCAACTTAACCAAATGGTTCAAATTTGCCCAAACCAATGAACAACGATCCTCTTCGTACAAAGTGTTCCAGACCATACTCAACCTGGTTTAGGTCTAAAAACTTTGAAGGGGGTCTTGTAGGCAATAAAATTACCTTTAGTTCAAGGAGGTCAAAACCCAACCTGCCTATAGTTGGGGCTCATCTGCATTCTGAAAGCCCAAATGAGCTTGTCTGACAGCTCAACCTCGCGGGAAAAACTTAACTCGCCTGCACGAGTTAACTCACTTGCACGAGTCAACTCCGCCTACGTACTTCGCTCGCCTGCACGAACCAAGTTGGTTTGGCTCACCTGCACGAGTCAGCCTTGCCCGCATGAGCCAAGTTCACCAATGAGGTTTGGAACTAATTCCGATGATGAACACTCAGCCATTGCAGAGTCTCAATCGTCAAGTTCCTTTGTTGAACATGAGAGCTCCGCTTATATGATGGGAAACCATGAAGATCTCGCGAAGAGACTTAATGAGCAGGAGGCCATGATCAAATCTCAGCAGGAGGCCATCAATGAACTCTTGGCCCTAATGAATCAAATCGTCACAGAAAAGGCCAAATCTCAGAAGACAGATTCGCCACCTAGGCAAGAATCCTCCCGAAGAGGAAAAATGTCTTCATCCTGACTTCACACAAGCAAAGGGAAGAAAAAAATGGTTGATGGTGCTGCTTCTGATAAAGAATCCCACAACCTGAAATCTTCCTCTGATGAAGGAAGAGAGACGGAGAACGAGCAGAATCTCCAGTCTGCCAAAATGGAAGAATTGGAAGCCCGTCTCAAAGCCATTACTAACAGAGGCGAGCTCCAAGATGAGGGAGTTACCAGGCCCTATCCTGCCGAATAGGATGCATCCCCTTATCCTCCAAAATTCAAAGTCCCGATGCTATAAACTTTTGACGACACGGGATCACCGAACCAATATATCTATCATTTCAAGTCACAGACTGGGAATGTGATATCAAACGATGCCATACTGGCTCAATTGTTCATTGGCACTCTCAAGGGAGTTGCCTTTGAATGGTTCAGGAAACTACCTTTCGGATGTATCCAAAAGTGGGCAGATCTAGAGAGACTTTTCCTGTCAAGATTCTTTGAAGAGGATACAGAAGTCTCCATCCATACCCTTCTCGTCACATGGCTCTACGATGTCTGACAGGTATGACACAGTCTACACTGGTGGAGACCCGTCGACACAACTTGTAAACCGACCTCCTAGCCCAAATAGGAGTTGCAGAATGTCGTTCCTGGAGATAACTAATCTCTCAAGGCGAACAAGCTCAAAAGATTATTATCAGGATCAAAGCTGAAGAGAGAAGTAGGTAAGATCAACCTGAGCAATCGGACCAAGCCCAATCTTCTCAGTCAGAAGAGGAAGATACTACAGCCATTGAAGCTAATCCTCTTTAGTAGGATGGCGGGTCCAACAAAACTATCATGTTAATAATTACCTCTGATAGTCAAACTTATTAGATAGTGACCCACTAGGCGATGTGCCACGTCTACCCTTTTCCCCCCTTGCACTTGTTCAATACTGGGGGTTGGTTTATTTATAGTTCATTGGATTATGAGTAATAAATTTTCTGAGTTGTCATATTCAATGGAATACCTCTGTCAACCACAAAATCCGTCAAAACTATTAAGTTAACAATACACCTCTGATAGCCCATTTCTCCTAAATTCCCCCACCAATCCTTTTCAAGTAGGATGGTGGGTCTACCAAAACTATCACGTTAATGATCACCTCTGATAGTTTATTCCCTCCAAATTCTCCTACCAATCCTCTTCAATAGGATGGTAGGTCCACAAAACTATCACGTTAACAGTTACCTCTGATAGTCCATCAATCTGCTAATCCTCTTCAATAGGATGTCAGATCCACCAAAAACTATCACGTTGACATTTACCTCTGATAGTCCATCAATCTGCCAATCCTCTTTAATAGGATGATAAGTCTATAAAACTATCACGTTAACAGTTACCTCTGATAGTTTATCAACTTGCCAATCTTCATCAATAGGTTGGCTGGTCCACAAAACTATCACGTTAACAGTTACCTCTGATAGTTCATCAACTTGCTAATCTTTATCAATAGGTTGGCAGGTCCACAAAACTATCACGTTAACAGCTACCTCTGATAGTCAAACTCATCAGATAATGGCCTACCAGGTGATGTGTCTCTATTCCGACTTCATGGATAGTGCCCCACTAGGCGATGTACCTTGTCTACCTCTTTTTATTCCCCTACTAAGTCTTAATCAAGACTGGGGGTTGGTTACTTGGAATCCACTAGATTAAGAGTAACGAATCTTTCACATCGTCGAGTTAACATTATACTTCTGACGATCATCACCCCCACGGAGTATGAATTTAGTTTGCATCACTCCCAATTTGTCACGTTAATAATATACCTGACAATCAACTTATCAATCCTCTTTAATAGGATGATAGGTCCTCAAAATCATGCTCAAATCGTAATCTTTCCCAGTAAGACACTAAGTCTTCAAAACCTTGTTCAAATCACAATAACACAATCTTTTCACGTTAACATCATACCTCTGACCAAATCAACTTATCAATCCTTGTCAATAGGATGATAAGTCTATAAAGTTGCTCTCATCGCAACACAATCTTGTCACGTTAACATCATACCTCTGACAAAATCAACTTATCAATCCTCGTCAATAGGATGATAAGTCTACAAATTTGCTCTCATCGTAACACAATCTTGTCACGTTAACATCATACCTCTGACAATTCACTTATCAATCCTGGTCAATAGGATGATAAGTCCACAAACTTGCTCTAATCGCAACACGTTCCTGTCATGTTAATATCACACCTCTGACAAAATCAACTTATCGACTCTCTCCAACAGAGCGATAGGCTATGTTAATATCACACCTCTGACAAAATCAACTTATCGACTCTCTCCAACAGAGCGATAGGCTCACAAACCCGTCAAGTTAACATCACACCTCTCGACTCTCTCCAACAGAGCGATAGGCTCACAAACCCGTCAAGTTAACATCACACCTCTGACGACCAAATCAACTTATCAACTCTCTTTAATAGAACGATATGCCCATAAAATACTGTTAGGTTAACATCACACCTCTAATGGTCAAACCCCCAATAAACTTGTTAATCCTTTTGTTCAACAAGAAAATTTCTAAATTTCACTCTAAGTGAAAATCAGGCCAAGTTAATACTACACCCTGGCACTTCCAATTTTCTTTCAGTGTTTCATGTGAAAACATAACACAGAAAGAAACAATAACAAAAGTCTACGTATTCAACATCGTAGTACTAAAAATCCATGCCTCACATGCATGGGGGACTTTATCTCGATCCCTAATTAGAGATAAGTCTACACCTAACACGCGTTGCCGGGGGGGACTTTATCTCGATCCCTAATTAGAGATAAGTCTACACCTAACACGCGTTGCCGGTTAGTCTTTTTCCGTGAAAATAACAAAGTCTATGTATTCAAAATCATAGCATCAAGTCTAAGAGAGTTCATTCTCTTAGCACAACGTTACATGTGAAACGAATTTAAATAATTCACAAGCTAGCCCGACTCAAACGGTAGTCGATAAAAGCTCATCAAATCCGTTGATGGCTGAGGATTTGCCAAAAATCCTATGAATGTTTGCGGGCCTATCAGCTGAATGGATGTGAGCTATGACGTGGCGTTTGAGAGCTTCTGCTCATGATGGCTTGTACTGTCACTAAGGTTTCTCTTCGAAGCTCATCCTCACACAGGTCTTGCGTGTCAAATCTCTTCAACCAAGATGCATTTGAAGTGGGTGCAGAGAACAAATCCTTTGTTTCAAGGAATCAACAGCTCCAAGATCAAATCAGAGTTAAGATCCAAAGTATTTCGAAAATTCATCCCAGTCAACCGCGAACTTTTAAAAACTTTGGAGGGGGTTCTGTAGGCTATCTAAAAATTACTGCAGATAGCTAATTCCCATCAAACACTAATGATGGAAGTTATAATTTGACAGCTTCCAGAAGACTATAATTTGAAGACTTTCACGTGGATCGATGAATGTTACAATCTGACGACCTTCGCAACAACTGATGAAAGCTCTAATCAACAGCTTTCACAATCAACATCGGGAGTTATAATCTGACGACTCTCATATTTTCAAGGAGCCAAGACAAAGGTTACAAGATGACGATCTTTGCAACGCTCTAGCAAAAGATACTACAAATCGACGGTCTCTTCAAACCAAAACGTAAATATCTCTCAAACCGTAAGGAATTTGGCAAATATGATGGAGCAAACCAAACCCTATGGGGTTAGTTTGGTCGGCTCTGTCTCGTCGAGATAGCCGATTTTCATATAATATTCATCCAATTCCGACTTACGGTTTGAAAGTTATGACCCGTTCTTCGTGACAAGTTATGTTCTGAAGTCCGTCTGCAAGACTGGACTTCGTCTGAACATTGGACTTAGCCTGAAGTTTGCCAAGCCCGCCTAAGGCTCGCCTCTGCATTACAGAATCAAAACATAGAGTTTGTGGATGTTCGCGGGAAAAACCGTTGCTTTCTTTGTTATTGATTCCATTGTACACTCTTGTAATAGTCTATCGATCAGACCCGCGTTGTAGCGGACTCCGTCGGTGGACTCCATCGCTTTGGTGAATTGTTTGGCCAAGCGTTGGCGTTGCCTTTGGCGGGTTCTCTTTGAGAGAGTCACCGCTCCTTTGGTGATGGAGGAATTGGTTGGAACCAGCTTGATCTGGTTGGAGATTGGTGGAGCCTCATCTGACGCAACTTTGGCGTCAATCGAGATGAGGTGGTCGTTGGTAGCTTCAACTTCTTCGTACCAACGCACCTTTCTGTTGGAAGAGAACTTGGACTTCTTGGACTTGCGGGGGGAGGTCGATCTAGACGAGGATGAAAGGTACTCCTCGAACTTGGTCTGATCGAACTCGTATTCGACCTCCTCCACGACCGGGATTGAGATCCGCGGCTGCGACGCTCCGATCTCGTCGGCGAGATCGGTGGCTCCCACTGTGGTCGCCAGATTGTTCGCGAGAAAATTCGTGTCTTTCTTTGTTATTGATTCCATTGTCATCTTGAGTTACAACTTTTTGAGTTACAAAAGATCCGGTCTTTTTATAAGATCCGGTTACAACGAAAATCAAATAAAAATAAACAAAGATTACAACTTTTCTCCTTTTGTGTCGAACGAATCGCGAGCTCCTGTTTTGCGGTCGCTCGCTTTGTGGGTTCTTTGCCTGCGCCGGGGTTGTTTGCCGTGGACCACCGCGAGATCTAGATCCGGTCGGATCTACGCAGTACGACGGGTATTATTTCACCAAGGAAATAATAGCCGGGGAGGATTGTTTCACCAAGGAAACAATCGTCCAAGTCTCGGGATCTAAGACCAAGCTTAGATCCGGAGTATGCCTGCGTAGATCTGAGATCTGATCCTCTCGAACACCTGCCTTATTTGACGTTGATGATCGCCGAGCACCAGATCTGAAGGAGTGAGTCCCCGAAGTCCCAAAGTTTCAATCTTTTTTAAGTTCCGAGTCTCCAATCCAGCAGGGCTTCGCCTCTCTCCAAAATTTCCAACCTTTTCAAATGAACAAGGGGGTGGCCTATTTATAGGCTACCCTCACTGTGCCTTGGGCACAGGGTGGCCGGCCACAAGTGGCTCGGCGGCCACCGAGCCACCTATAGGTGGCTCGGCCACCGTCATGCACTCTTGGTGGCTCGGTTGTGCCGAGCCACCAATGGTGGCCGCCGCAGCCACTATATGTGGCTCGACCACCGAGGCCACCATGTGGTGGGCTATCTCGGTGGTGCCCGAGCACACTTTGGTGGGCTCGGTGTGTGCCGAGCACCTTGGTGGCCGCCGAGCCACACAAGGTGGCTCGGGAGCACCAAGGATGGCTCGACTACCGAGCCACCTAGTGGGCTCGGCCGAGCACCACTTGGTGGCTCGGCACCGAGCTCCTTTGGTGGCTCGGTGAGCCGACCTCCAGGTGTTTGACTTTTGTCGTTTTGCGTTGTCTCGTTTGTCCGTGTTTCGGTTGACTTGAGACTCTGATTGGTTGATCTGATTTGGCAGTAAGTTGGATTCCTGATTTGGCAGTAAATCCGCTTCTGAGTTCGAGTCCGAAATTGATCTTGATTCGATCGTGATTCGTTCGAGTCCGCTCTCGGTTGGATGACTCGTTGACTCTTCGAACACTTGGCTTGATCCCGCACGCGAATGGATGTATTCCGTTGCTTGCGTGCGATTCGTCGATCTCGTCGCCTCGTTGGTTTGTCGGTTCGTGCCGAGCTGAGCTAAGGGACCTATAAGCAATTTTATATGCCTACAGTGGACTTAAAACACAGAGTTCAACTCTGCGTCCCAGGTCCAAAAACGCACAGTTCATGTGGAGCCCAACTCTGCGTCCCAGGTCCAAAAACGCACAGTTCATGAGGAGCCCAACTTTGCGTCCCAGGTCAAAAAATGCACAGTTCATGCGGAGCCCAACTCTGCGTCCCAGGTCCACAAACGTACAGTTCATGCAGAGCCCAACTCTGCATCCCAGGTCCAAAAATGCACAGTTCATGCGGAGCCCAACTCTGCGTCCCAGGTCCAAAAACCCACAGTTCATACGGAGCCCAACTTTGCGTCCTAGGTCCAAAAACGTACAGTTCATGCAGAACCCAACTCTGCGTCCCAGGTCCAAAAATGCAGAGTTCATCTCTGCGCAGTGCGACCTGTGCGTTTTTAGCCTAAAACAGGCCCAACTATGCGTTTCAGGTCTAAAACGCAGAGTTCGAGCCCAGAACGCTGTTTTTAGCGTTTGACTCGTTCAAGCACGATTTGAACGGTTCCAGAACCGTTTTCTCCCCATGATTTGAGGGGATCACTACCTATCATGGAGAGATTTATGGGGGGCAATTATACCCTATTAAACCCTCATTAAGGAGAGATTTAAGGGGGCGGTTACACCCTTAAATCCCCTATAAATAGTAGGAAATTCAATTGAGTTGGGGCTGGCTTTTTGGATTTGGGACTTGGCAGCAAAGGGGGAATTTCCTGGAGCAGAAAGGGCCTGAAGGGATCGGTATCATTCTCCAACAGAGGTCATCTTCAACTTCAGCAATGAGGAGCTCGTCCTTGGCTGACAAACCGATTTCGGTTAAATCAACTCTTTCATAGAGTTTCAAACTCGTTCAGAGTTATCAACTCATCAAGAGTTTCAAACTTGCCACGCAAGTTCTTCACAGCATCAAATCATGAGGAGAAGACCACGTTCCAGTAAAACAAGACATTCGGATCGTTAACGGAGAGCAAACTTGACGTGAGCATTCGAGAGAGGCACTCCATCGCCACCGTGAAGAACCCAGACCTAAACAAAGGGGAGAATTCAGATCAATTCTCCTCTCTTTTATAATCAGGAAATCCAATTGTAACTGAGATTAAAGGAATACAAATTAATTTTCCTTCATTTCTTTTTACTACAAATTTTCCACAAACATGCACGAGCCAACCTCGCCTGTTTGATTGATTCGCCAGCACGAGTCAAGCTCGCCTGATTGTTGAGCCCACCTGCATGAGTTCAGTCCCGCTAGTTCACTTGACTCGCCAGCACGAGTCCAGCTCGCTTGAATGTTTCGCTCGTCCTCATGAGTCCAAGCTCACCTTTAGCGAGTTCGCCCACAAGGACTCAGCTTGTCAACAGACTCAAGCTCGCGTAATGATTGAGGGGCCCGCCAGCTAGCCCTAGCTGTCATGCCCCGCTTCCCAAAAAACCCATGAATCAGATCGTGAATAAGCCCGTGACGTATTAGATTAAGGAGAATAAATAAAAATAACATTTCTCCTCAACCTAATATGCTAAGCATCAAGAAATAAATGTAAAGGCACAAGTCCCAGATCACAGTTAGCAAGAATATAGTGAACAACATAGAATAAAATAATACATATCACAAATAAATATCATCCAAGACATAATATTCGGGTCAACATGCCCTTATATAAAATTGAATAACTGAATACTGGAGAAATATAATACATCGTTCAACGGAAAAAAGAAAGGAAATACTGCAAAAGTAAACTAAGACCATCAACTAAGAAGAGATAACTAAACTTCCGCTTATTCTTCAACTCTGTCTGCAAGGCACTCCTGCTGAGAATACTCAGGCTCTGGCGCATCTCCAAGCTGGACCTGTTCTGTCTCTAAGTCTGACATACACCAGAGTAAACATGTGAACGTTAGTTTGTATGGCACATGGCAAGATCCCACAAAGAAGGATAGAACGATTAAAAGACCAAAGCAATAACAGTAATAAGAATAATAGAGCATGCAACTGGAATACTAATAATCTAAATATAATTCACTACTAGAATATAATAATCAGAAAAATCCAAAATCGATAAGGTAACGAGATCATGCAGCTAGCGATCAGACTAATCATCTAAGTAACAGGGTCATACAACTAGATGGAATTAATACTTAAAATTCTACAACAAGAGACGTAATACGTCGAGCGATATAATCCAAACAAGGAAACCCTCATGTATATACCATATGTCTTAAATTGTAGATAATTAAATATTAATCTATACCATATGTCTTAAATTGTAGATAATTAAATATTAATCCCGATCTATGTATGAAAAGAAATACAACTAGCCTACATCTCACAAGAATCCATAATCACCTTAAGTAACAAGGTCATGTAACTAGCCATTATATAACAGGTCACTGGTCACATCTCTAACAAAATCAACGCTCATTTCATCGGATAACTGACTATTCACAAATCCCATACGTGCATCCAAACCCATGAAACGGTTATATAAGAGGACTACACGCAATCCGATTTCAACCTGGTCTGAACTCAAGCAAAACTCGTTTGACGAAATGATTTCACTGACCAAGTGCAAAACAATTCACTTGGCCCAACAAACCAACCCCAGTGCAAAACGGTTCACTGGTGCGAGTCTGAAAGATACATCAACAGCCTTATCCGATCACATGAACCATGATTTTCCCATCCCAACTCTCTTGTATTTTCTAAGATAACAACACACAAGCCTCTAGGTCTTATTTATGTCTCACAGGTCACTATAGTCATAAACTCCTAATGATTCTTTATCACAACAAGGAACAATCAATGCAATTAATCATGTGCAATAATATCATAGCATATCAGATGATCAAGTCTAAGAATTTGAATCTTAAAATTGTTCTAAAATAATATTCTAAACTAATAAAGTTATTTACTTAAAATAATCCTTTTGCAAAATGAGTTCTTTCAAAATAATCCCTTTTTCAAAATAATAAAGTTATTTACTTAAAATAATCCTTTTGCAAAATGAGTTCTTTCAAAATAATCCCTTTTTCAAAATAAATTCCTTTAATTTATTTATAATTATTAAAATGAGTTCTTTCAAAATAATCCCTTTTTCAAAATAAATTCCTTTAATTTATTTATAATTATTCTAAATGATTCTTTTTCCAAGATAATTCCTTTTAAATTATTATAATTTTCCTAAAATGATTCCATTCTCAAATAAATTCTTTTTAATTAATATAATTATACAAAAATGATTTCACTGTTGAAATAAATTCTTTTAATTTATCATATTTATTCTGAAAATGGTAATTATTATATTATTATGATTTATCTAATATTATTCATTAAACAATCCCACGCAGATAATTATATCACAAACTAATCTATGTAATTAATTAATAATAGATATAAATATTAAAATGACAAGTCAACGAGCAAGAGGGATCTTGCTTCAGGAATATTATCGAGGATGTCGTAGAGGGCAGTGGGGGTCGTCGGATGACTATACGGGTCACAACGGGTTTCGCGGCTCGTTGGAAAGTCAATCATGTGATAGAATACAAAAAGGGAGGTGTTAGTAACAATTAGCGATATTCAAAGCGATATAACGATAGGTAGAAAATGAACCCAAGTGAGAGGGAGATACCGTATGATAGATAATATAAAGGGCTACACATCGGTAAAGACGGTGGTGAAAACGGAGACCGGAGGTGGCCGGAAAATGCATGCGAAGTCGGCACAGTGCTGCTGTTTTCTGCTCGCTGCTGCCGTCGAGCGATGTTTTGGACGTTACCGGGGTCGTTTCTCGCTGTTCGGAGTCTTCGCTTGCTGTCCGGGATGTTAAACCCTAGAGGGGGGAGGGAGGGTGATTAGGGTCTTATGCTAATCTAATCTGATTTTATGCCAATTAAAACTAATTCAAATATTATTCTTACAAGATAGATATACAATATGATATGAGCAAGAATATACAATATGAACAAAGAGATATATCCTAACAAAGAGGTATATGATGAAATATATACAAGGATATATAAACTAATGCAAGGGTGAAATAAACATAAACTAGATAGTGGGTTAAATAAACAAAGAGCAATACACAATGGCAATATAAGATATGAACATGAAAATAAGTGCGACAATGCAATCATGAAAATAAGTGCGCCAATGCAATCTCAAACAAATGATATATTCACGGAGTTCGGTCCCCACGACGTACGTCTCCGCTCCTCACCTCGAGGAGATCTCCACTATCACAACCGGGTTTTCTACGCTTACCCGAATAACGTTTACACCTCACAATGTCGGTTTTCAACGCTCATCGATCAACGTTCACACTTCACACTCTCACTCTCTTTTCTAGCTCACCGAAAACTTTACAACAACACACTCGGTTTTCTAGCTCACCGAAAACCTTACAATCTCACAATATAACAAAAGTTGTTCTCTACAATGGATGAAAACTCAATTAAGCACAACTCAATGTTATAATCCCACAACCCAAATTATACTATGAATGTAAATACAATAAGCTCAAGTGGGTGTGTGTAAACAATGAGTGAAATCAAATCTAAACTCAATATAAAACTAGCTTTAATAAAATGATAATCAAACAAATAGATATAAAGCTAGAAATAGAGTTTAGAAACTTTTCAATAGATCAAGAGATAGAGGGAGAATAGTTGGAGTCTCAAACTCCAATAGATGATCTCCTCAAGCTCTTGTAGAATTGATTTTACAAACTCAAACTCTCAAATGCTTAAAAGCTTTTTAAACAAATACTAAACAAAACTTAAACCATTGTTAAAACTTTGTTAAAACATTTTCTTGGCTTTTTTGGTAGTTGGGATTTTAGGGGTTTATATAGGAAGAGAAACCAACAGCCAAATCCTCAAACAAAAGACTAAAAACCCATAGAAAACAGCTACAGAAAATAGCCGTTGGAAGCTAACAGATACTTCGGCGGTCGACCGTGAAATTCTCACAGTCGACCACGAGGCATATTCAAACCTGAGAAAACTTCCAGAGAAAGCTACGGTCGACTGTGGAAACTTAAGGACTGACGGTCGACCGTGAAAGTTTCTGCTGGCTCCTGAGGGAAAAACATAGGCGCGATCGACCGTGGAGGTCGACCGCGAACTGATACATGAAAATACAGGTTTGAAAACTATTTTTTGATTTTGAAACCATGTTTAAAAATATCAAACAAATTCTGAAAAATGTAAAACTTTGGAAAATGATTGTAGACATGATAATACACATGCTACAAAAATTGGTTTTCAAAAAGGACCTCCCAAATGAAAAATATCATCATTTTCCAAAATAGTCCAAAACATGAAAATAGTATTTTATCAAAATACACATATAATGCACTAAAACATGATTTCATTGAACTAAGTAAAATTGATATTGATGAAATTATATATATGCATGTAAGTATAAAACAAAAATATGTTTTCTAATTATATTCAATTGTTTCATATTAAAACTTATATATATATATATAAAACCAAAACGTGTATGTGTGTATATGATTGAGCTTAAAGTACAAACACACATAATATAAAACCTAAACTAAATTACCCAAGCAATCTTGATCTTCAATAAACTTGACTTGGTAAACTCGCGGATGAAGCTTGAACTTGGATCTTCAACTTGAATTGCAATGCTTCAACCACTATTTCGCCAACATCAATTGGATATGATCGTGAATGCGCAATTCCATCCATCCTCCAACTGGTTGTTTGCCTAGAATAAATACGAAAATACAAACACTAGACAAACAACATTAGAAGTAAATTGTTTGTTAAACATCATCAAAACAAGAAGGCCAACATGGGCTTGCCGGAGGTGGGAGGAGGTTGCCGGGGGAAATTATTGTGGGTTAGTTTAGGGGAGAACGAGGAAATAACAGCGTTTTGACCATCACAAAACTCCCAAACGGTTACAACCGTATGGTATGAGACTTTTGTATGGGCTCTTTTAAAGCCCCAAACGGTTTAAACCGTTTGGGATAATTATCCCAAATGGTTTAACTCGTTTGGGCTATCTTGATTTGTCAAAACAGTTCAAATAACCGTTTGGACAGACCAATTTTGTACTAGTGATAACTAACTCAAATCCTTTTAGAATTAGGATTAACTTCAACAATAACCACGTGGTTATCTCCTCTCCCATTTTAGATATAAATGGGTTAAGAGGCTCACTTTAGCATCACTTTATGTAAATATTTTTTTTGTTAATATATTTTCATGTGTAGTTTTGTTCTTAATATATTGGTAAATAAATTAATTTAATTAATAAAAATAATTACTTATACTTAAAAATCAAATAATTACAGGATAAATATCTATAAATTAAAATGTACCAGTTGTATTAATACAACAGTTAGTACACAATAGTAGAAATAATACAACTAATTTTACAATTAAATAAGAATAATTAATAAAAAAATATAATTACTTACATTTAAAATTAAATAATTATGGAATAATTATCTATACAATAAAACGTACTAGTTATACTAATACAGCAGATAATATGCAATAATAATAATAATATAACAAATTATATAAAATAATACGTAATAATAATACAACGAATTATACAATATAATATTTAATAGTAAAAATAATACATCGTATTATTCAAAATGATACGTTATAGTATCAATAACACAACGGATTAATTCCAAAAAATTTTACTGCACTAAGTTAATTTATAAATATCAAAATTCTTTAAATAAATATAAAATTAGACTTTTAAATCATATAAAATTCTAGAAAATCAAGAAAATAAAAATACTCTTTTAAAAAATAATAATTAATATTTTAAAATACCAAAATTTTTTTAAGTAGTATCAAAAATTCACGGTTACTACATCCTAGCCCCCATAAAACAAATTCCGTCCTTGGAATTAAAAGAACCTAAGAACATCGATATGGAAAGAGAGACTCAACTCAACGCATATAGAGAAGAATTCAAAATAAATTGTATATCCATAAGTAGAGCGTGAGAAAAAAAAACACAAGTCAAGATATGGATACACAAACACTAAGTTCTCACAATATAAATATATAATTTGTTATAATAAAAATACTAGAGATATATGAATACAAATATACAATTCACTATAATAAAACACTAAGTTATCACCATAGACACAAAATGATATTTAATCATATAAAGTAAATATAAAAAAATTATAGCACACATATAGAAAAGTAATTAAAACATTCTATACAAAGCATCATTTAGATATAATATTCTATAAATAAAGAAGATGAGAAGAATATGAATGTAAATTCACATGTTGTATGTATAAGGCATGAAACATGTTATGAGGATGCTTAGGCATCAATATCAAATATAAGTTATAAGGGCAAGTCAAATATAAAGTCAAACAAGCAGAATATAATGATAACAGTTAATAGTAAAATATATATAGTATAAATCAATAATGTATAGTCAGGGGATATAAAATAAACAAAAATAATAATAAAGCAGAAGTATAAAAAGCACGCAAATCATCAAGGGCATATATATAAGGAAGTCTGGTATGTAGTATAAATAATAAGAATGATGTATGTATATCATAAAGAGAATGAACATATATTGAAAATAGATTACACAGGTATAAAGAAGCATGCATATAGTAAATAAAATAGTTGATACATATTAAATTATAAAATAATACAACATCTAGGCACAATCAAAAATATAAATATCAGTCAACATAGCATAATAGCAAAAAAGTCAATAACAAATATACAATCATAGAAAAACATAATATCAACATGATATTATTTATATAGTATCATAAGACAACACATCATGGCGTTAAAACATAATCAATAACACAAAATTGGTAAAATATAACAAACATATAACATACAAAGTATGATATATGATATAATTACATGATTCAAAAGTTGTCAATCACTAAAATATATGATAAAGCATATCAACTCAATAATATAAATAATAAAATAAAAGCATAAAAGAAATAAAAGATAAAATATAAGTCACTCATACGTAAGCAGATGATAAATATGATATAACAAAAAAAACATAAAAACATAATACAATTAAGAAGTGAATTATATACAAGAAAAAGAAATATTTTAAGAGGATATAAGCAAAACAAAATAGTAAAGAATCAAACATATATACAGTTTAGATAAATATAGGGGACAACATAAGAGACATGTAAATAGTCAAAAAAAATATTATATGATAAAAATAGACGTAAGAGTATAGAAGTGATTCAAAATAGAAATATTATATAAAACATAATAGGAATGACATAATTATCCATACTTAAAAAACAATATGATACATCAGAAATATTAGTAATATTCATAAGGTAAAATAATAAATATGAACAAGATACAACAATAATAATTATTACTGTATAAAATCAATTCAGATATATCAATATATTGTATAGTAGTCAAAATCACATAAATACGTTCAGCATAAATATACATAAATAAAGATGTATAATACATAAAACATGAACTATGAACGATAAAATAGATTTATAAACAAATGGAAACATAAAAAGAGCATAATTTCATATAATAAAAATATCGACATATTTTAGATAAACATCGTAAATATAATAATCTACGTGAATACACTATAATGAAAAGAAAAAAGTAATTATAAAAGAATGAAAAAGTAAAACATAACACAAGTAAACGAAATTAATGAATAGAGAATAATCAACAAACAATGACACAAAAGGACAGAGAAAGCTAAAAACACTATAAAATAAATACTGAAAAATAATATGTATATACAATGAATATTGTCTAAATGACAAAATAATACATATCTAAAATGAAGCAACAACAGCAAATATGCAAATGCGCTATTAACAACCCATGAGTAAATATTATACATACCCACAACGCTATTTGGAATTATCTTTATATTGATTATAAAAGGATAATAATTAATGATATGATTTGAACAATTGAAAATATATAAGTAGAGATATATATATATATATTTTGAAGAACATATAATATAACACTATATGTGATATATAAAATAATATAATAAATAATGCAAAAATTAATATAATTAAACAATATATAAGTCAAATCAAAGAGAACATAGTTGTAAAAATAATAACACATATAATAATGACCAGTACGAGGAAAGAGAAGTTATACAAAGGGAGGATAATCGCGAAGCGATGGGATAAGAACCGTGAAAAACTCCGGAGTTAAAGAGTGATAAGATACAGACAAAACGAAATCTATCAAGAAAATAGGATAAGGGCTCAGGAATAGTCTCACGGATGAAATATGATATGCGTCTAAATTGTCCATTATATTCTTACTAGTGAGGACTCGTGACCGAGACCTGCATGGGCTGCCAAAAAAACCTATCACGCCCCACTTCCCAAAATACCTGGGAATCGGAACGTGAACAAGCCCAGGACGTATTATATTAAGGAGAATAAATAAAAATAACATTTCTCCTTAACCTAATACGCTGAGCGTCAAGAAATAAATGTAAATGCACAGGTCCCCGATCATAGTTAGCAATATAATTAACAACACAGAATAAAATAATACATATCATAAATGAATATCATCTAAGACATAATATTCGGGTCAACATGCCCTTATACAAAATTGAACAACTAAATACTGGAGAAATATAATACATCATTCAACGAAAAAAAGAAAGAAAATACTGCAAAAGTAAACTAAGACCATCAACTAAGAAGAGATAACTAAACTTCGGCTTATTCTTCAACTCTTTCTGCAAGGCTCCTACTGAGAATACTTAGGCTCTGGCGCATCTCCAAGCTGGACATGTTCTTTCTCTAAGTCTGATGTACACCAGCAAAAATAGGTGTACGTCAGTGTATATGACACACGACAAGATCCCAAAAAGAAGGGTAGAACGATTAAAAGACCAAAGCAATAACAGTAATAAGAATAATAGAGCATGCAACTGGAATACTAATAATCTAAATATAATACACTACTAGAATATAATAATAATAATAATAAAAAATCCAAAATCGATCGGGTAACGAGGTCATGTAGCTAGCGATTAGACTAATCATCCAAGTAACATGGTCATATAACTAGATGGAATTAATACTTAAAATTCTACAATAAGAGACGTAGTACGTCGAGCGAAATAATCCAAACAAGGAAAGCCTCATGTATATACCATATGTCTTAAATTGTAGATAATTAAATATTAATCCCGATCTATGTATGAAAAGAAATACAACTGGCATACATCTCACAAGAATCCATAATCACCTTAAGTAACATGGTCATATAACTAGCCATTCTATAACAGGTCACTGGTAACATCTCACACAGAGTCAATGCTCATATCATCGGATAACTGACTGTTCACAAATCCCCTACGTGCATCCAAACCCACGAAACTATTCGGTGAGAGGATTACACGCAATCCAATTTCGACCTGGTCCAAACTCAAGTAAAATTCGGGTGACGAAACGATTTTACTGACCAAGTGCGAAACGATTCACTTGGCCCAACAAACCAACCCCAGTGCGAAACGGTTCGCTGGTGTGAGTCTGGAAGATACATCAACAGCCTTATTCAATCATATGAACCATGACTTTCCCATTCCAACTCTTTTGTATTTTCTAAGTCAACAACATACAAGCGTCTAGGTCTTATTTATATCTCATAGGTCACTATAGTCATAACCTCCTAACGATTTTCAATCACAACAAGGAACAATCAATGCAACTAATCATTTGCATTAATATCATAGCATATTAGATAATCAAGTCTAAGAATTTGAATCTTAAAATTGTTCTAAAATAATCTTCTAAAATAATAAAATTATTTACCTAAAATAATCCTTTTGCAAAATGAGTTCTTTCAAAATAATCCATTTTTTAAAATAAATTCCTTTAATTTATTTATAATTATTCTAAAATAATTCTTTTTCTAAGATAATTCCTTTTAAATTATTATAATTTTCCTAAAATGATTCTATTTTTAAATAAATTCTTTTTAATTAATATAATTATCCAAAAATGATTCCGCTGCTAAAATAAATTCTTTTAATTTATCATATTTATTCTAAAAATGCTAATTATCATATTATTATGATTTATCTAATATTATTCATCAAATAATCCCACGTAGATAATTATATCACAAACTAATCTATGTAATCAATTAATAACAGATATAAATATTAAAATGACAAGTCAATGAGCAAGAGGGATCTTGCCTCAGGAATATTATTAAGGATGTCATGAGGGTAGTAGGGGTCGTCGGGTGGCTGTACGGGTTACAACGGGTTCCGCGGCTCGTCGGAAAGTCAATCGTGTGATAGAATACAAAAAGGAAGGTATTAGTAGCGATTAGCGATATTCGAAGCGATATAACGAGAGGTAAAAAATGAGCCCAAGTGAGAGGGAGATACCATGTGATAGACAATATAAACGACTACATGCCGGCAAAGACGGTGGCGAAAACGAAGACCGGAGGTGGCCGGAAAACACGTGCAAAGTCGGCACAGTACTGCTGTTTTCTGCTCGCTCCTTCCGTCGAGCGATGTTTCGAACGTTACCGAGAGAGATATAGAGTGAGTTAGAGCATGATACAAATTGGACGTAATAGACAATATGTATGGCTACTCACCAGAGAAGAAATCGATAAAAACAGAAATCAGAGGTGATCGAAAAGTGCATGTGAAGTCGGCACAAGGTTGCAGTTTTCTGCTTGCTGTTCAATCGCTGTTCAGGCTCGTTCCTCGCAGTTTAAAGTCTTCCCTTGCTATTCAGGCTTGCCGGAGGTAGGAGGAGGTTACTGAGGTCATCAGGGTGTCTCGGTGGCTAGTTGACGGCGAGGGAGGCGAGCGGCGCTAGGTCAGCGTCCCCCCCTTCTCACAAGAATCTTTCTTCTCCCATGGGCTCTGGAGGAGAAAGAGAGAGAGAGAGAGAGAGAGAGAGAGAGAGAGGGGGTATTTATATAGATAATTAGGGTTAGGGTTAGGTAATTAAACGAATTTAATTAATAAAAAATAATTACTTATATTTAAAAATCAAATAATTATGGGATAAATATCTATAAATTAAAACATATCAGTTGTATTAATACAAAGTTAATACGTAATAGTAGAAATAATACAACTAATTGCACAATTAAACGAGAATAATTAATAAAAAATATAATTACTTACATTTAAAATCAAATAATTATGGGAAAATTATCTATACAATAAAACGTACCAGTTATACTAATACAATAAATAATATGCAATAAAAGTAATAATACAATAAATTGTACAAAATAATACGTAATAATAATACAATATATTATATAAAATAATACATAATAGTAAAAATAATACACCGTATTATTCAAAATGATACTTAATAGTATCGATAACAAAACGTATTAATTCTAGAAATTTTTACTATACTAAGTTAATTTATAAATATCAAAGTCCTTTAATTAAATATAAAATTAAACTTTTAAATCATAGAAAATTCTAGAAAATCAAGAAAATACAAATACTCTTTAAAAAAATAATAATTAATATTTTAAAATACTAGGAAATTATTTTAAGTAGTATCAAAAATTCACGGTCATTACACTAGCTGTTCGCCTAGCTCGCCTGAGTATTCAGACACCGCTCAAGCTCGCGTGTAAGCCTGCCAGCCTCGCCTGAGCAGTGCAAGCGGCTGCTTACTTGTGGGAGTGGGCTTACCCACATCCCACTTCCTAAGTGATGAAACATGGCTCTCATCACCTATAGTGGTTACATCCTACAGCTATAGGGGAAGGTATGGTACTCCTCACCTGTGAGCGGTCACATCTTACAAGTCAAGGGATTGACCATGCCTTTCTTTGCCTATTTATAAGACACCTTTGGCAACATGAAGGGGGCTTAGAATTTTTAAGACTCTTCAATCAGAGACTTTGGATAGATTTTTGGCTTGGTGGTCTTGTAAGGCTTTGCATCTTAAGAGCTTGGCCAATATCCTTAAACAAAAGCTTGGATTGTTAAAGTAGACTCAATCTAAACTCTCAGATTTGAGACTCTTGGCTCTTTGTAAACTCTCAAGCTCGGGTAATCAAACTTAATCATACAAGAGCTTCTACTATGTACTGAAGCACAACCGCAGTCTTGATTGAATTGTCTAAGGGAAGCAAACTCGACGCAAGCATTCGAGGGAGGCGTCCTATCGTTACCAAAGAACCCACGTTAAACAAGAAGAGCATTCTCTTTGTTTCTTTTGTAATTGTAGATCTTTAGTTTGTAATAAGCTATTCTTATTAATATAAACAAATTCCTCTTCGGGAGTCAATTTTTATGGCCTACAGTCACTAGTCAACCGATGAGAGCCTTTTTGGTTTGTGCAAGACATCAGTTGACCGATGGCACATGATCGGTCGATTGGTCTGGGTTGTTTTGTGCATTTTATTTCAGTTTCACATGTTTTGTTTACACACACGAAGTACGAGTCACTCATAGAGATACACGCTTCGTTTACGAGGGTATATGTATTGGAGTTTGAGCATGCACGCGCATTTGGAGGTACGTAATTCTATATTTTGATTTGTCATGTTAGAGAATGATGTATTTTGCATTTCATCATATTATTGATGCTTGAGTGGGGTTAAATGGTATCCTGCAATGAGACCATAGGAGACTACACTCAGAGTGGGGTTAGTTGGTATGCTACAAAGAGACTGTGGCAGACTACACTCTATGATGCATCATTCCAGATTGGGCTGATAAGCTTAGATTCCGCAGGACGATTGAGTAAGGTGGTAACGTCACAGGATATTGTGAGCGCCTTACAAAAATATCATTGTTTCTGATAGAGTATTACACAGATTGCATTCATTCTCCTATGATATTTACCTCGAGAGTAGGGTATAGAACTGAGGTTGCCATACATGGCATATATTATGTGAGTTTCTCTTGTTGGATATATTGTACCAACTATATAGTTTTGATGATAACAATTTATGTACTATGTGTATTATTATGTACTAATATATCAATGCAGCTATCAACATTAAATATGATCGAGATATGTGAACAAAGTGTAGGATGAGTCCAAGACAACATGAAGCAAAGAAGAAGATATGTTATGTGTCAAAAATGTAATTTTTCTCATTTCCTTTGCTTAGACTTTATGTACAAGCCTTGATCACTCATAACACATACACACACATAGTATTAGAACACACTAACACATATTTAGTGTGTGGTTAATAATAAAAATCCCCTATGTTAATCATTAGAGTTTATAGTTAAAGAATGAGTCTCAAAATAAATCATATATCTCATTTATAACCCTTAGTAGTCGACCAATACTAATATTAGTCGACTAATCAACTCTTAGATAGAATTTCAAAATCTGTATTTTTACAGTGTAGTCGACTAATCGACTTTGTAGTCGACTACTAAGTATAGTAGAATTTCAAAATCTGTATTTTTACAGTGTAGTCGACTAATCGACTTTGTAGTCGACTACTAAGTATAGAATCAAAATTTTCAGAACTTCTGTTTTGTGTAGTCGACTAATCGACTTTGTAGTCGACTACTAAGTATAGAATCAAAATTTTCAGAACTTCTGTTTTACAGAGTAGTCAACTAATGATCATTATAGTCGACTACTAAGTAATTTTCCAGACTTTACAGAATGAGAATTAACACAGTAGTTGACTACTATGTCTTGTAGTCGACTATAGATACAGTTTTTCTGTATATCTGACTTTGAATTTGAAACTATATATATAGCCATTTATATCCGTTTATTTGGTTTAAAATTGCCTTTTCAAGGGATATAAATAGGTTATAAGTTTAGAAATTTGACACATTGATTCTTATCCATAAGCTTTAACATTTATGCATTCTCAAGAGTTCAAAATTCAGATATTTTCCTAAGTGTTGAGAAAAATTAATTTCTAAAATAGCCTTTGATCTTCATCCTATATACAACTTATTTAGGCAATTTTTAGAGATTAAAAAGTTCCTAAAGCCACTGCTATACATTACTACACCTTCAAGGCTTATAGGAATTATGTTCTTCCTTCAAGGAAAGTATTCTCTCTGGTATGAGAGGTGTAATCTCTTGGTGAAGAGATTGTGTGCAATTTGCAGGGACTTGCAAATTAGTTAAGTTTGCTGTTTTGGTTTTGTAAGGTTTTCAAAATCATAGTGGAACTCTCAAGAGAGATTTGCTTGGGGACTGGATGTACACCTGTAAGGTGGAACCAGTATAAAATATTGTGTTTACGATTGTTATTTTTTTGTTATTGTGCTACCTTCTTTGCAAATTATAATTTTCTTTGCATAAAATTTTAAAAGAATACTATTCACCCCCCTCTAGTATTTTAGTGTGATTGTATAAGATCCTACATTTAGTATCAGAGCAAGGTTGAAGAAACGACATCAACTTCCGACGTAAATTCAAAATTCAAGAAAGGACATTCTACAAATCGTCCACCAATGTCTGATAGACTAAATTACAGCTATTGAAAGTGTCGGATGAAAATATATCTCCAATCAATTAGCTACGAACTTTGGAACATTGTGAAAAAAAATATGAGAAACCAACTACTCCTTTCATGGAATAGACTACATCTCAAAAGAACAATGCAAATTTGGATTCTAAAGCAATGAATGCCTTGTTCTGTGCTCTTGACAAGAATGAGTTCAACAGGGTATCAACGGTCACATCTGCATATGACATTTGACACACACTCGAGGTAACTCATGAAGGCACAAGTAAGGTTAAAGAATCTAAAATTTTTATTCTTGTACACAGATTCGAATTGTTTAGAATTAAGGAAAACGAGACCATTGGAGAGATGTTTACAAAGTTTACCGATATCACTAATTCTCTCATCGGTCTTGGAAAAGTATACACTCAAGTGGAGATGGTGCGAAAGATACTTCGTTCACTTACTCCACAATGGGAAAAGAAAGTTACCGTAATAGAGGAAGCAAATGACTTATCAACTCTTACGGTAGAAAATCTAATTGGTAACCTCATGGCTTATGAAGTTCAAATTGAAGATAGAAAGAATGAGGATGAAACAAAAAATAAGAAGTGCTTGCATTCAATACTACTTCTGATAAAGAAGATTGGGATGATGATGAAGAAATGAGCATGTTTGCACGCAAGTTTTGAAAGTTCATAAAACAAGGTAAGTTCAAATCAAAAAATTCAAATTCAAATAACTTACTTTGTTTCAAATATAACAAACCAGGACATATGAAGAAAAATTATCCATTGTTGAAAAATAAGCAAAAATCAAATTATTTCAATAACTTTAATAATATTCAAAGCAACAAGAAAAGGAAGGCTTTGGCGGCTACATGGGATGATAGTGATGATTCATCTTCGGATGAAGAAATCGAAGAAAAAGAAAGTGCCCATATGTGTTTTATGGCACAAGATGAAGTAAGTGACAATGAAGAGCTTTTAGATGCTTTGCTTAAATTATATGAAACTTTTTTGAGATTAAAGGCTTCACATAATTTTCTTAAATGTAAAAAAAAAAGATTACTTGAAGAAATTTCTAATTTTAATTATTCTACTATTTATAATTCTTAAGTAATTAAATTAAAAGAGGAAAATAAATCTTACTTAAAGAAAATCATATTTTAACTAATGAGAATGTTTATCTAAAATCAGAATGTAATAATTTAAAAATTCGCATTAATATTTTAGATAAAGATATTTCTTATTTTAAAATAAAATATGATGATATATGTTTGAATGTTAGTAAATTCAATAAAGGTAAAGAAAATCTTAATAATTTACTGATGATATATGTTTGAATGTTAGTAAATTCAATAAAGGTAAAGAAAATCTTAATAATTTACTTTCATATCAAAAAGAATCTAAAGAAAATCTTAATAATTTACTTTCATATCAAAAAGAATCTCAAAAGACAAAAGGTTTGGGTTTTCATATTAACAAAAATATTTCTAAGAAAACTATTTTTGTAAAACCAACTTCTAAATTGCATGAACATAATGTTAAAGATAATGTTTTATGTGAAAAAATCAAAATACTTATCTATTTGGGTACCTAAAGAATTAACTTCGTTAAAGAAAAAATCTTATATTTCTGCCTTTATTAAAGATGTTTGTTTATCAAATAACTATTTAAACAAATCAAACTCTTCATGGGTTTGGTTTCCTAAAGGCTAATTTTATGGACCCAACATAGCATGGGTACCAAAATTGTAAATGTTTATTATTTCAGGTACCTAAGAAAAATAGGTGAATTTTGGATAGCGGTTGCTCTAAACACATGACTGATAATATACAATTATTGTCATCTTGTCTAAATAAGGATGATGGTATCGTCACTTTTGGAGATAATAACAAAGGGAAGGTCATCGATATTAGAATTATCAGTAATCCAAATAAACCTATTATTGATAATATTTTATTAGTTGATGGTCTTAAACATAATTTGCTTAGTATAAGTCAACTTTGTGATAAAAGTTTTAAAATTATTTTTGAAAAAGAATCTTGCTTAATTTATGATATTGATATGATTACTGTTTTATTTAAAGGGCATAGAAAAAATAATATATATGTTTTATCTATGAAGAACACTTCTAATGTACATTGTCTTCTTGCATCTTCTAATAATTTTATTTTATAGCATAAACGTTTTGGTCATATTTACTTTAAACATATTTTTAAAATTTCTAAGAATGATTCTGTTAAAGGTTTCCCTAAGCTTTCTTATAAAGATAATTTTTGTGATGCATGTCAATAAGGAAAAATATATAAATCATCTTTCAAATTTAAAGATGTAATTTCTGCAAGTAAACCACTATAATTGATTCATATTGATCTTTTTGGTCCATCTAGAGTAGCATCATTAAATGGAAGCATATATGCATTTGTTCTTATTGATGATTTCTTAAGATTTACATGGGTAATATTTCTTAAACATAAAAATGATGCTTTTAATGAGTTTTCTATCTTTTGCAAAAGGATTCATAAACAAAAGTCTCTTTTTATTATTACTATACGTAATGATCATGGAGGAAAATTTGAGAATAAACTTTTTGCAAAATTTTGTGATAAAAATGGTATTTCTCACACTTTTTCTTTTCCTCGAGCGGCTCCACAAAATAGAGTTGTAGAAAGGAAGAACCATGTTATGTGATAGTAACCTACCAAAGTATTTTAACGTGAAAGTTGTCTCTACAACATGTTATGTTCTAAACATATTATTATTAAGACCTATTTTAAAGAAAATACCTTATGAGTTGTTTTATGATAGAATTCCTAAAGTTTCTTATTTTAAATTTTTTGGTTGTAAATACTTTATTTTAAACACAAAAGATAACTTGGACAAATTTGATTCTAAATCTGACGAAGGAATCTTTGTTGGATATTCTAATAATAGCAAAGCTTATAGAATATATAACAAAAGAACCTTAGTCATTGAACAATCTATGCATGTTTCTTTTGATGAGAGTTTTACAAAAGCACCTATTATTTTAAATAATGATGATGATTTAGTTGATTCTATTCATGATACTCCAATGCTAGATATTTCAAAAGATGATAATTTATATGTTCGTGGGAAAAATTGCGTTCTTCGATTCCATTGCACTCTTTAGTAATAGTTTATCGATTACAAAAGATCCGTTCTTTTTATAAGATCCGGTTACAACAAAATCAAAAGAAAATGAAAATTACAACTTTCCTTTTATATCGAACGAATCACGAGATCCTGTTTTACGGTCTCTCGCTTTTGTGGGTTCTTTGCCTGCGTCGGGGTTAATCCGTGGACCACCGCGCGATCTTGATCCGATCGGATCTACACGGTATAGCGGGTGTTATCTCACGAAGGAAATAACAGCCGAGGGGATTATTTCACCAAGGAAATAATAGCCCTAGTTACCGAAATCGACCAAGCGAAATCAAGACTCTTCTCGGGATCAAAGGCCAAGCTTTGATCCGGAGGGAAACCGTGTAGATCTCAGATCTGATCTCTATCGAACTCCTGCCTTATTTGGCATGGATGATCACCAAGAACCAGATCTGAGAGTCCGAGTCTTCTAAGTTTGAAAATCCGAAGGTGAGTTCTCAATCTAGCAGAGTTTCGGCTCCAAAAGTTCCAACCTTAAACAATGAGCCCTTCATCCTCTATTTATAGGCACTAAAAGCGGATCTGGGATCAGATCTGGGCCCAGATCTGCTCGTGGCTCGGCCACTTGGGTGGCTCGGCCACCGAGCCACCACAAGGTGGCTCGGTGAGCCACCCAAGTTGCTGCGCCGTCCGAGGCCACTCAAGGTGCTGCGGCGACGCAGAGCCAGCCCATACCGGGTGGCTCGCGCTGTGAGCCGCGCCCGAGCGAGCAGCCACAAGGCTGGCGATGCGGTGAGCCACCGAGAAAGGTGGCTCGGCCCAACGGCGAGCCACCCAAGGTGGCTCTCGCCAGCCGAGCGGCACTTTGTGGTGGCCTCAGGTAAGGCCACCTGAGTGACTCGGTTTTGGCCGAGCTCTCCCGGGTATTCGCCATTTCGTCGTTTTTAGGTTTCGCGGTTTATCTGAACTCTGATTGTTGATCTAGACTCTGATTTGGCAGTCCGGATCCTGATTTGGCAGTAAGTCCGCTTCAGTGTTGTGGTCTAACGATCCTTCTTGGATCTATCGCCCGATGGTTCGTTGGTTTGTCGAATCACTGTGCCGAGCTGTGTTAAGGGACCTATAAGCAGTTTTATACGCCTACAGATACCCCCTCCAAAGTATTTCAGCCTCGTTCTTTTATAGAAGAGTCTGGAATGCTTTGGATATGATTGCCCCAACCTTCAATCGGTATGACGGGACTTTTGAATGGCTTCTATTCTTGATTCCTTCAATCCTTCAGGCTATTCGGTGCTTTGTTGAATGTCTGCAAGGGTTCCGATGCTGCATTTATTGTTTGACCGTTGTCGGAATTTTGAACTTGAAGTCAATTCTTGATTTTCTGATCTTTAGCTCGTATTTGTTGTTTCAACGTAGAACTAACCATCGATTGTTGGTAACGCGTTGTCCGGCGTTTGACACAGTTTATACTCATACGTCTGTCGGAGTGTTGTTGAGTTATCCTTAAGAATATTTTTAGAAAAATATTCTCCAGGAAACTTCTCAACAAAAATAGGGAATAGTTTATACTCGTATACCTTATGGGAGTATTTTTCATGTCCGAATGAGCCGAACCGGCCTGATAATGACCCAAAAAAGGCAGTAATTAGGCTCAAAAAATCTTCCAACCTTTCCGAATATATGGGAGAGGAGTGAATAAATAAGGGACTGGACCGTCGGTCGTTTTGAAGTCGTTTCGACACTCGGTTCAGCTCCAATTTGAATTTTGGTCCAAATCTGGTTCAAACTGGTTCAGAACTGGTTCAACCTGGTTTAGCCTGGTCAGTGTAAAGGACCTGCAATTAGCTTCAATTCTTGACTCCTTCAATTTTCAGTCTATTTGATGCTTTGACGAATAGCTGAAATCCTTCCGGCGCCGCGTTTATCGTCTGGCCGTCGTCGAAGTCTCAAATCTAAAACTGATGAGTTGAGTTTGGCTCGTGTCATCGAGTTGACTTTGAACTGACTATCTCCGTCATGATATATTGACTCGTGTTGACTTTTTGCCCGCAACGCGTTGACTGGCGTTAACCTAGGGTTACGCGTTGATAGGCGTTGACCTTAGGGTTTTGAACGTCGTACGTTGACTTTTTGATCGCAATGCATTGACCGGCGTTGACCTAGGGTTACGCGTTGACTGGCGTTGACCTAGGGTTTCGGATCGCTTTACATTTGTTGGAGTATACACAGTTTAAGCTCTTGAGGTATTAGAGCATGGCGGTCCTAAATGTTAGAGTTGCAGGACCAACTATGAAAGTTGATTCATCTGCATGTATGGATCTTATCCTGAAATTGTTGGATGTTCAAGTCATGAGACCAACTAATGAAGATGATGCGTCAATGACTTGCATTTATAGAATTTTTGGCAAATCCTCAGCCATCAACGGGTTTGATAAGCCTTTACCGACTACCGTTTGAGTCGGGCTAGCATGCGGATTGTCTAAATCCGTTCCGCATGTAACGTTGTGCTAAGAGAGTGAATTCTCTGAGACTTTGTGCTATGATGTCGAATACATAGGCTTTACCCTTTGTTACGGGAATAGGCTACCCGGCAACACGTGTTAGGTGTTGACTTTAGGATTTTTCGCTAACCCCCAGCCTTCAACGGGTTTGATTAGCCTTTACCGACTACCGTTTGAGTCGGGCTAGCATGCAGATTGTCTAAATCCGTTCCGCATGTAACGTTGTGGTAAGAGAGTGAATTCTCTGAGACTCGCTGCTACGACTTCGAATACGTAGACTTCGCCATTGTTACTGGAATAGGCTACCCGACAACGTATATTAGACGCTGACTTATCCCTACTTGGGCTTCGGGATAGAATACCCCAGAATCGAACTCTGGTGTCTTTTTCTACGGAGAAAGACTAAATCGGCGACGCGTGTTAGGCGTCGGCATATCCTTTCTTATCGGGATAAACTTCCTAGGATGAATCCTAGATTGATAGATTCTTAGAAAAGGTTGGTGCGGGAAAGGAAGAATTTTATATTCTATTTCCCGGTCTTCTTTTAGGGTGAAGGCGAACCCAACAGACAAGGAAGGAAGAATTTTATATTCTATTCCCTGATTCTGGAAAGGAAGAATTTTATATTCTATTTCCAGCGAAGAAGAAACTAGAAGTGGGGTGTCCACTCCGAGAGTCTGGAAAATTTAGATAAACTTGCCTTTTATAGGATTGATTATCTAAACTGAAGATGAGTTCTCCGTTTATCAAAGTGTAATTTCAACTTTGGTTATAACCATGAGAAGGCTTAACCAAAGAGAAAAAGAAGGGAGTTCTTTCGTTTATCGAAAGGGGACTCTGAACTGAAAGTGGACCTCTTGTTCATGGAAAGAGTCAAGAGGGCCAGAAAGACATTTTTGGTGGACTCACTGTCAATTGAAATTGATCAGTGAGGGATTTTGGTGGTGAAAATGATTTTGGGTTATCCTCTAGAATATTAAGTGTAATATTCTTCAAGGAACTTCCCGGTAAATGGGTTATCCTGAATGTACTAGGGATAGTACTTTTTCAGGAACTTCCCATTTATTGGCATTAATTGCCTGGCGCCCTCTTGAGTAATCAGGCGATATGCGCCGTTTGAGTAGACTGTGTCTATCACAAACGGTCCTTCCCATTTGGGTTCAAATTTACCTTTCTTCTTGGAGTTGAGGATTATCGGTCGACGAGCAGCGAGGACCAGATCTCCTTCCTTGAAGCTTCTCTGTCGGACTCTCTTGTTAAAAGCCCTAGATATTCTGGCTTGATAAAACTCAATGTGTTGTTGATCTTCCAAGCGCTTTTCATCTAACCTTTCGAGTTCTTCGAGACGTTTTTGATGTTGTTCTTCTGTCGTCATTTCGGTTGCGAGGGCGATCCGAAGGGATGGGATTTGGATTTCCAACGGTAGCACAACTTCACATCCGTATACCAACGAATATGGGGTAGCTCCTGTAGGTGTGTGTATGGTGGTGCGATAAGCCCAGAGTGCTTCACCGAGTTTATCGTCCCAGTCTCGTTTATTGGTCTTCACGAGCTTTGACAGGATCTTAATGATCGTCTTGTTAAACGCCTCAGCTAATCCATTCGCAGCGGGATAATAAGCTGTTAAGGAAATATCCTGAATTTTGAACTTGTCACAAAACCTGACGAAGGCGTTGCTTATGAACTGTGGACCGTTGTCATGAATGATCCGTCTTGGCACGCCGTGTCGGTATATGATATGATGTTTAATGAAATTGATGACGTTGTTTGTCTTCACTTCTCTAAGCGGAATTGTTTCAGCCCACTTTGAAAAGTAATCCGTGATTGCGAGAATGAATCGATCACCTTTGACTGAAGGGGGGAAAATAGGACCGACAATGTCCATACCCCATGTCTCGAACGGCCAAGACGTGGTTGACGTGTGTAAATGCTCTGGTGGTTGGTGCATATAATTGGCATGTACTTGACAGGCATGACATTCTCGGGCGTATTCGATTGTGTCACGAACCATTGTTGGGCAAAAATATCCCATTCTCCTGATGCGATCATATAGTTTAGGACCGGGCGGATGCGCACCACATTCTCCTTTGTGTGCTTCCTTAAGAACTTCTTCCGCTTCCTTGTTCGAAAGGCATCGGAGTAACAAACCATCGTACCCTCGACGGTATAATGTATGGGTCTCGGTATTATAGAAGAATCTCGGTGCTCTTCGACGGATTGATTCTCTTTCTTTTACATCCTCTGGCAAAATACCATATTGGACGTAGTCAATGATAGGAAAACGCCAGTCTCAGGACTCAGACCCAATTTGAGTTGAATTCACCTCCTTGGCGCTTATGTTTCCGTCATCTTCCTCTTCACTATCCATATTGTATATGGGTATGCAGAGTTTATGCGTCCTTACTGTGACTAATAGTTCAGTTTCGGGAGGCTGCGCAAGTGATACCGCTAGTGCTGCCAGTGCGAGGGATGTATTTAATAAAGAATTCTTCAAAAGAATCTGCCATTTTGATGGCCTCCTGGTGGTACGGGATCAGGTCTTGGTTCCTGACTTCATACTCTCCACGTACTTGGTTGACTATCAATTGAGAATCCCCAAAAGCTTCGAGATATTCGACCCCCAGCTCCTTGGTGAAACTGAGTCCAATGAGAAGCGCGTTATACTCGGTTATGTTATTGGAACACGGACTAGTTAGTGAATAAGCCCGAGGCATCACATGCTTCCCCGGGGAAATTAAGACAACTCCAACCCTGGAGGAGACTGTAGAACCTCCCGAGATTATTGCCCTATTAATTGCCCTCGAAGCACCATCGAAGTATAATTGCCATACTTGTTGGTGCGATGTAGTGTTAACTTCGTGGGTTTCATCCGGCAAGTCATCATATACTTCTGCCGTATCCGTTGTCGGGTTTGCCGCCAAAAGATCACAAATCACTTGTCCTTTGATTGACTTCTGCTGTTTGAAGTGCAAATCATATTGGGATAAGAGAAGTGCCCACTTTGCTAACCGCTAATTCATAGAGGCCGGTTGCGTCATAAATACCCGTACTGGATTAACATTAGAAATGACGTAAATTGTCTGTCCAACCAGGTAATGCCGCATCTTTTGCATTGCGAATACCAATGCGAGGCATTCTTTCTCAATCATCGGATATCGAGATTCGGCGCCTACCAAGGTCCGACTTAGGTAATAGACTGCCTGTTCGTGACCATTATCGTCGTCTTGTGCTAATAAAGCACTTATCGAGTGGTTCATCGTCTTGAGATCAATCAAGAACGGTCTACCTGATTTTGGTGCAACGAGAACAGGAGGATTCGCCAGATATGTTTTGATATCTTTGAATGCTTTTTGGCAGGCGTTGTCCCAAATAAATGACACCCCTTTCTTGTTTAGCTTAGAGAATGGTTGGTACTTCCCAGAAAGATTTGAGATGAACCGCCGGATGTAAGCTAACCGCCCTTGCAATCCTCTGAGTTCTCTTAGATTTCTAGGGGGTTGCAGTTCATGTATCGCCTTCACCTTATCAGGATCGATATGTATACCTTTAGTGGTGACGACGAATCCGAGGAATTTTCCGCTGGACATTCCAAGGAAGGATTTAGTGAGGTTCATCTTCAATTGATGACTCCACATGAGATCGAACATCGTCTTCAAGTCTTTGATGTGATCTTCTTTGTTGCGGCTTTTTACAACCAAATCATCAACGTAGCATTCGACTGTTTTCCTGAGATGTTCTTGGAAAATCTTAGTCATTGCTCGCTGGTACGTTGCGCCTGTATTCTTTAGACCGAAAGGCATCACCGTGTAGCAAAAGACACCAAGGGGTGTTCTGAATGCTGTATGCTTCTCATCATCTGGGTGCATCTTGATTTGGTTATATCCCGAAAAACCATCCATAAAAGACATTGTCTCAAATCCGCACGTATTGTCGATAATGACATCTGTGATTGGGAGAGGGAAGTCGTCTTTTGGACATGCCGTATTCAGATCTCTGAAGTCGATGCAAATCCTGATTTTACCGTTCTTTTTCATGACTGGAACAATATTGGCTAACCAGTCTGGATGGTGCTCCTCTCGGATAAATCCTGATTCGTTCAACTTCTTAACCTCTGCCTCAATGGCTTCCATAATCTGCGGACGAAACCGTCTTTGCTGTTGTTTGACAGGTTTGGCATCCAACTTAATATCGAGGCGGTGCATTGCCACATTGGGATCGAGCCCGGGCATATCTTCATAGTTCCAAGCGAAGACGTTAATATATTCCCTGATGAGAGCAATTAATTCCTCCTTCTCATTTGAGGGAAGACTATCGCTGATGAATATAGGCTTTGGGTTGGCCTCGTCACCCATGTTAATTTGGACTATTTTATCTTCAGTGGGGGGTTCTCTCTGTTCGAACCTATCACCATACTGCATGTTCAGGTGATGAACCCATGGGTCTTTCCATGTTGGCATTTGATCATCGTTCTTCATTGTGGACGGATCAGCTGTAGCCATGTTCGCCATTAGGGCTTTGAATGCTTCCCCCAGACTTGTATCGGAATCCCAATCTTTGTATTGCTCAGATGATTGGTTATTGATTAACCAGCAACATTCGTCTTCTGAAGAAGATTCATACCCTAAGCCTCGTCTGAATTTATAATAATCATCTGGTTTCCCTTTTGGTACATATGCCGCTTTGGCTGGAATACGAGGACCTTGATCGAAGTATAGACCTTCTCCGAGAGTGAAATCATATCCCTGTTTTTCCATGAGCTTGCGCGCTTCTGGGCTATACTTAGATAAATGCCGACCGGGTTTGTCATCATTCTCATCTTCCCTTAAGAAATGATCTGGTAATGGAGAGCTTTTTCCTTTACCGTAAATCACTTCTTTTTCACCTCCTATTTTGGTCGGGATGACCAGGGTTGTTCCGAAGGAATGCTGGAGGCGTTCCTTTGCTATATAGGACGATCGAAGCGGCATATATAAATCGGGATTATCATACAATTCTTTTATCACATCATCAAGAGACAGGGAGTACTCTAAATCGTTATTTATTTCATTATTGGTAAGTTGCCAGTTACAACTGCCCTTTGACGATTGTTCATCGTCAAGATTGATTACAAAGGGTACAATGTCGTTTAAAACATAACCTCCGTTGTAATCAAATCCGGCTTCGGTATCAGCTTCTTCTCCGTTGTCTGTGCCATGGGCCGATGATTCAGTATCAGATTCGTTACCATAAAGGAGAGAATCAGTGAAATAATTCTCATACCCTTTGAATGGTTGCTTATCCGCGACCACTGTCCTAACCTTATTATCAGTGTCGACATATTTCAAACACTGATGGAGAGTGGAGGGGATTATAACGTTACTATGGATCCAAGGTTGACCCAATAGTAAGTTATATGAAGTCTCGGCATCGATCACATAACCTGTGACTTCCGTCTTCAAATCACCCATTTGACATTTTATCCGGATCTTACCCAAGGGTCTTGACCCGCTAGTATTGAATCCATAGATAACAGTGCCTGTGGACGCCAACTTGCTAACTGGAATGCTGAGGCTATGCATCAAGTGAAGCGGCATAATACTCACAGCAGAACCCGGATCCACTTGGATTCGGTTGACTTTGCTGGAGCCGATGTACCCAATGAAATATAGGGGTCGATCATGGTTCGAATTCTTCGTCTGCATATCCTCTTTGGTGAAGGTAATGCAGGGAAGGTTTTTAGCCGCTATGTTGCAGTGTTGAATTAACAGTTTTGACTCTTCAAGTGCCGGCTTGATCCGAGTAAGGAACACTTCTGAATTGGCCAAGGCTTCTTGCACGGCTTCCATGGTTTCTTTAGACAACCGCAGCAACTCATACAATGTTATCCGTGATGGGATGTTAGCTAGTTGAGCCATAATATCGAAGAAGTACGGAGTGTTCGATCTTTCCGGTTTATCTTTTCCAATCGGACGATTGAAACGAGACTGCTTCGGATTCTGAACCTCCTGGGGCCTCTTTTCTTTCTGTTTACTAACCAGCTGTTGTCAAGCTTCTTCAACCGGTCTAGGAGTCGTGATCAAACCCAGCTCCGTTAGAGTTTTGGCTGGTCCCCGTTTAGTCACCCCCTGCTCAGCTAACTGATCACTAGGTGATGGATAGTTGAAGTGATACTCATTTCCGCTTCTAGTGGCAAAGACCTCTTGTTCTTCTTCGGAGAGCGGGAAGGTAGGAGCTTCATTACCATCCTCTTCGAAGATCGCGGAGGTAGCATTGCAGGACTTGCCTTTACCCTTTCTGGTCGAGGAAGTCGTCCACTGATCGTCTTCAATTAGGTCGGGATGAACCCATAGGATTTCGCCATTTGGGGCTGTGTGTGGCACAAGTCCTTTTTGGCGCTGTCCATATGGGTCATCATTCACCATCTTCATTCCTACTTTGGTGATGCGTTTTGGTTCAAACCATGCTGTGGGCATTGATCCAAAGCTGATTGATACTGTATTTGCTCTGACATTCTTGGACGGCTTCGGGGTTATGACGCCTACATTTGTAGGGTGATGGACCGCTCTATGGTATGCGCAATACTTCGGATCCGTCACTTTGCTAGCCCCTTCTTGATCCACGATCGACGACAGCTGGATTTTGTTATTCTCCAACAGGTACTTAAAGATGCCGGGAACTTCGTCATCTTTGAAGGAGTACACTTTAGGAAATCTTGGCTCCGAAGATTTCTGCTTCTGAGGCCGTTGTTGCCATTGCGACCAAGATTGCTGCGGCTGTTGCTGAGGTTACAATTGGAAAGTTTGATTAGCATCAACTGCATTAGCATGTGCTTTACCTTTCCCTCGGGGGACGAAATTCTGTTGCGGAGCATTCGTCGCCTGTTGGCCCCTTTCCGTCTTCTTCCTTCTGAGGAATCGCTCGGCTTGCTCTCCTCGGACTTTCAAATCCTTCTATGTTTTGGACGGAGCTGTCCCCATTGCTTCTAACACGTCCAATGCGAGGTTGTTATGGCAAGTCTGGAGAATGAACTCCTCAGTGATCGGGTCCCGACAGTTCATCGCCTTGTTCCGGAACCTCTTGACGAAGGTATCAACTAATTCCCCGTCTTTTTGTTTCTCGTCAAGCAACGACCCGATGGATATCTCGGTGTCGTCATTGAAGAAGTTAGCGAGGAATTTAGTCTCCATGTCGTCCCAGCTATTCACGCTTCCTGGCTTGAGACGGCGATACCAATCGAAGGCGGCTCCACGAAGAGTGCCAACGAAGGACCATACCATCAGAGGCTCATTACCAGAGATAACCCCTAGGTGTGATTTGAAGTAAATCAAATGCTGAGTGGGTGAACCCATCCCATTAAACGGCGTGAAGTTGATTAGATTGAACTTCGCCGGATACGGGATTGATTCTCATTCTCTTGGGTATGGATAAGGAATGCCCGTCTTCTTCATCTCTTGAGCGGAAATCAACGTATTGATTTTGCTCTCGAGGTTTTTAATCTTCAAACTTTCACCTGTGTTTTCGTTAGCATTCTCGTTACCACCCCCTGCATTGACGGGAGGATTATTGGTATTATGAGCTTCATTCGCATTTGTGTCCTCATCTTCCTGATTAACCTGGTGGCGACGACTTGGTTCGCCTTGCTGGTTCATCAGTGCTTAGATTTGTTGGTCATACATTTCTCTCATATTCTGCATGGCCATCTGCATTTTGAACTTGAAGCTCTCTTGTTGTTTAGCCATGGCTTCCTCAAGCATCTTGGCCACTTGTTCTGCACTTATCATAAGCGCCTCGCAGGGTTTTCCCTCGCTGGATACCGTATTATTTGATGCGACCGCCGAGCCGGCATCCGATTCTTCATCTTCTGAAGGTAATCTTGTCCGAACCCTACCATAAGTCCCTCTCTTGATGGCTCTAGACTGCAGACGTGTTATACGCCGGGATGCTTCTGGAATTGACTTGGGATTATCCCGTGTCGATGTCCCTTTGCTGGTCATATTTGTGGTGACCCTCGGAAATTCTTCGTCTTCAACCACCGCTCTCCTTCGTCAGAAACGCCTAGGCCTTGGTTTTGGCGTTTCGGTACTGAGCCTCTCGAAAATCGAAATTCTTTCGGGGACTGTATTGGTGCAGTTGCACTCCGACAATACTGCCCGAATGAGTTTGGAACAGGGGCATTGAGTTTCTAGTTCTCGATGACCCCTTTTCCTGGTTTTACTCGTACCCCCAACACGATAGTACAACTCGTCTGCTTGAAGGTCGGAGTAACCTATCGTGTGTTGGCACGACTTCTCAGGTATAAAGCTATCGTCATCAGACGTCAACGTTTCCTTCTGAGGACGAACTATCTTCTTTGGGCTTTCAAAAGTCACGCACCTCGAAACATGCCTTTATGGGCGTGAGTTCTCGGCGGGCTCCTAGACTTCAATGCACAAATTGGTGCGCTTAGCTGCCCTGATCTCATGTTGAGGGTGGCGGCGACCCCCAGCATGTTGAGTCGTTCGGGGCTTTTTTATCGGGCCCAAACGTTCTTGGACTGGAGCTTTGCATCGTCCATCAGGAAGTGGACCGAGGCGCTCCAAAACTGACTTCTTTCTTCGGGATGATTATGCGTGATCTCCCGGAGTAGCCATAGGAATTATCGGCGATTTAGAGTGGTTCGCCGGAGGTTGAACTTTTGCTGAAGGCTGCAAAGGTTGCTCTTTAGCCTGAATTGCCGCTTCAGACTTCGGCCTCCAGACTTGGCGGGTTGGTGGCGGCTTTTTGGCCACTTCCTTCTGCAGTCTTCTGCGGGCTTCCTGGACTTGAGCCCGTGCTTGCGCTGACAGTGCGCAGCGATTGCGAATGCGCTCATCCAGTGTTGAACGATTCCGTTTGACACGGATCCATTAATTCGTTGGCGGCTTGGAGGAGCTGCCATTCATTGGTTGTTGAGGCTGCTTGCCTCTCCTGCTCTTCAGATCCGCGTGATAGCGGATTCCGTCAGTGGACTCCATTGCCTTAGCGAGTTGCCGCGCCAAGCGTTGACGTCGCCTCTGGCGGGCTCTCTTTGAGAGAGTCACAACGCCCTCAATGGCGGAGGAATTGGCAGGAACAGATTTGACCTGGTTGGAGGTCGGTGGATGCGACTTTGGCATCAGTTGGGATGAGAGCTTCATTGGCATTCTGTACTTCTTCGTACCAACGAACTTTTCTCCTGGAGAAGAACTTCTTAGACTTGCGGGGGGAGGTGGATCCGGACGAGGATGACAGATACTCCTCGAACTTTTGTTGGTCGAATTCATACTCGACCTCCTCCTCGACCGGGATTAAGATCCGCGGCTGCGACGCAACGATCTCGGCGGCTCCCACTGTGGTCGTCAGATTGTTCGTGGGAAAAATTGCATTCTTCGATTCCATTGCACTCTTGAGTAATAGTTTATCGATTACAAAAGATCCGGTCTTTTTATAAGATCCGGTTACAACAAAATCAAAAGAAAATGAAAATTACAACTTTCCTTTTATATCGAACGAATCACGAGATCCTGTTTTGCGGTCTCTCGCTTTTGTGGGTTCTTTGCCTGCGCCAGGGTTAATCCGTGGACCACCACGCGATCTTGATCCGGTCGGATCTACACGGTATAGCGGGTGTTATCTCACGAAGGGAAATAATAAGCCCTAGTTATCGAAATCGACCAAGCGAAATCGAGACTCTTCTCGGGATCAAAGGCCAAGCTTTGATCCAGAGGGAAACCGTGTAGATCTCAGATCTGATCTCTCTCGAACTCCTACCTTATTTGGCGTGGATGATCACCAAGAACCAAATCTGAGAGTCTGAGTCTTCTAAGTTTGAAAATCCGAAGGTGAGTTCTCAATCCAGCAGAGTTTCGGCTCTAAAAGTTTCAACCTCAAACAATAAGCCCTTCATCCTCTATTTATAGGCACTGAAAGCGGATCTGGGCTCAGATCTGGGCCCAGATCTGCTCGTGGCTCGGCCAAGTGGCTCGGCCACTTGGGTGGCTCGGCCACCGAGCCACCACAAGGTGGCTCGGTGAGCCACCCATTGGCTGCGGCCGGCCGGCCCACAAGGGCCGAGCCAGCCATAGGGTGGCTCGGTGGCCGCCGAGCCACCACAAGGTGTCTCGGTGAGCCACTAAGGTGGCTCGGCCACCGAAGCCACCATTTGGTGGCTCGGCCACCGAGCACTTTGTGTGGCTCGGTGAGCCACCTGAGTGACTCGGTTTTGGCCGAGCTCTCCCGGGTGTTCACCGTTTCGTCGTTTTTAGGTTTCGCGGTTTATCCGAACTCTGATTGTTGATCTGGACTCTGATTTGGCAGTCCGGATCCTGATTTGGCAGTAAGTCCGCTTCAGTGTTGTGGTCTAACGATCCTGCTTGGATATATCGCCCGATGGTTTTTTGGTTTGTTGAATCACCGTGCCGAGCTGTGTTAAGGGACCTATAAGCAGTTTTATACGCCTACATTATAAAATGATTTACCAAAGGATTTTGTAGAAGTTAGAAATCATCCACATGATTTGGTTATTAGTAATATTTCTGATAAAGTCACTACTAGATCTCATTTTAATTTATTACTCATGCTGTTTTTATTTCTATTATTGAACCTAAAAATATAAAAGAAGCTTTATTTGATGATTTTTGGATAATTGCTATGGAAGATGAATTAAACCAATTTACAAGAAATAATGTTTGTGATCTTGTACCTAGGCCACAAGATAAGTATATTATTGGAACCAAATGGATATTTAGAAATAAATTAGATGAATATGGAAAAGTTGTTAGAAATAAAGCATGATTGGTTGCAAAAGGTTATAATCAAGAAGAAGGTATTGATTATGGTGAAACCTATGCATCAGTTGCTCGTTAGAATATATAAGAATTTTACTTGTATTTGTATATTTTATGAATTTTAAATTATATTAAATGGATGTTAAAAGTGTATTTTTAAATGGTTTTATTAAAGAAGAAGTTTTTGTAGAACAACCTCCCGGTTTTGAACATGAAAGTTTTTCAAACCATGTTTTCAAACTTAAGAAAGCATTATATGATCTTAAGCAAGCACCACGTGCTTGGTATGATAGATTAAAGAATTTTCTTTTATCTTCTAGTTTTGAAATTAGAAAAGTTGATTCTACTCTTTTTATAAAGAAAATAAATAAAGATATATTATTAATTCAAATATATGTAGATGATATAATATTTGGTTCTACTAACGATGATCTTTGTCACATGGGTGAGTTTGCTAAGACTATGCAGGATGAGTTTGAAATGAGTCACATGGGTGAACTCAATTTCTTCCTTGGATTATATATCGAACAATTGAAGGAAGGAATATTCATAAACCAAAGTAAGTATGCTAAAGAATTACTCAAACGTTTTGGAACAGAAAATACAACAAATAAAACCAATACCAATGAGTACAACTACATCACTTGACAAAGATGAAAATGGTAAGAATGTTGATCAAAAGCTATATCGAAGTATGATTGGATCACTTCTTTATATTACTACAAGTAGACCCGGTATTATGTTTAGTGTATGTTTATGTGCAAGATTTCAGTCTAATCCTAAAGAATCACACCTTAAAGCTGTGAAAAGAATTTTTAGATATCTCAAAAATACTATAGATTATGGTTTATTTTATCCTAAGAATAGCATATTTGATTTATTATCATATAGTGATGCTGATTTTTCTGGATGTAAATCTGATAGAAAAAGTACAAGTGGTATATGTCATTTCCTTAGACATTCACTTATATCTTGGTTTAGTAAAAAGTAAAATTCAGTATCATTATCAACTACTGTAACAGAATATATTGCTGCTAGTCTTACATGTGCTCAAGTTTTATGGATAAAACAAACATTATCTGATTATGGTATAGTTTGTCCCACATCATCAATAATGTGTGACAATACTAGTACCATTAATTTATCTAAAAATCCTATTCAACATTCACATACAAAACATATTAACATGAGACATTATTTTTTACGTGATAATGTACTAAAGGTGTTATTTCTTTAGATTTTATTTCAACCGATAAACAAATTGTTGATATATTAACAAAACCTTTAAAAGAAGAAATATATGTTAAATTAAGAAGAGAATTAGGTATATGTCATTTGGAAGATTTAAACTAAGTTTTAAAATCAATACATATGCATATTCAGCATTAATAGTCGACTAATCAAGTTAGTAGTCGACTACATGCACAAGCATTATATATAAGACATGCTGTTGATTACAGTGTAGTCAACTAATTTGACCTGTATTCGACTATTCTGAGTTAAATCTAAAATCCAAAATTCTGTCGATTACAGTGTAGTCGATTATTTTCCTTAGTAGTCGACTACATGCACAAAATTTTCACATTTATAGTTGTTGAGCATATTGTATTTTTACCTATCAAATGCAAAACCCAATACCCGTTACACTTAAGTGAACTTCATCTCAACCACTCATTTTTAACCTGATCAATTCTAGCCCTATATAAAATTCTATTTAGATCAAATCTTAACCATACGTTTGATTTTTTGATCTAATCTTGACCATACATTTTTAAGTTACAAAAACTACCCTAACTCCTAAATTACCCACTCTCTCACTTACCAAAAACCGATTCCTCTTCTTCCATACTTCAGGACCCACCGAATCCAGGTTAGGGCATCATCAATCTTTCATTTTTCCTAAAAATTTTCCTCAAGTTCCTTATTTTTCTTGAGTTTGTTAGTTCTTGTAGTCGACTACAACTAGTATTAGCCGACTATTTCTAGGGTTCTTAACAGCTTGGTAAGTTCTTCAACTTGATCTTTCCAAGTCCTTTTTTATTTTGAGTTATCATTACTAGAGCAAAGAAGGCTAAGTAAGTTCATACAAGTATTAATGATGAACTTATTATCTATTTAAAAAGTCTTGATTTACTTGAAGAATTTAACAATATATCTACATTTAAAGTTCTTCCAAGACGTTTTGTGAAATTTGATGATTTCATCCCTTGGAACTTTGGTTCATACTTAGAAAATGTGGGATTGCTCGAGTTATTTTCATCTAAAAATAAAAAACCCACTTATCCTTTTTTTAGTTTAACTGTTCTTCACAAATATCACTCGTGTAGGAACTATTAGTGGAACTAAAAAATTAACTACACTTGTGAAAGGGTTAGCAATTGAATTGACTTCTAAGTCAATTGGAAAAATTTTTAACATTTCCTTCAAAGCTGTATCTCTTAGATCAATCAAAATGACTGATGAAAATTTGCTATCTAATCATATTTTTCTTCTGGGTTATGGTCGACCTTTGAATAATTCAAATAAACTTCGTCCAATTCCTCGTTTCATTGCACGAATCTTAGCCTATAATATGTTTTCAAAATTATTTCCCTAGATTTAGCAAAAGCCTTATATGCTATAATGGGGAATATCCAAGTTATTTGGGTTGAAGTTTATTATGACAATCTCTTGACTGTGCCAAAAGGATTTCTATCTTATGGTGCATTTTTAACAAAGGTCTTTGATGAATTTCATGTTGATCTTGAGTTAGAAAATTCTGTAGTTCGTTCCATTGAAATTGACTCTAATGCGCTAACTAGGATGAAGTTAACTAACTTTAAGCTTCATTATCAAAATCCCCAAGATGAGCCTCACCCTCCTTAAGAACAAATTCCACAAGATATTTCACAATCCTCAAGTCATGCAGGCCCTTCCTCTAGCCAACAACCACCTCAAATGCAATCAGAACCTTCCTGCTTCTCGGATGTGCAATATAACACATTGTCTGCACGCATCCTTACCTCAAATGCAATCAGAACCTTCCTGCTTCTCGGATGTGCAATATAACACATTGTCTGCACGCATCCTTCATTTAGAGACTGGTCAGCGAGCCCTTTATGCTCAGAACACTTACATCATCAGTAATCAGGAAGATTTAATCAAGAAATTTGGTAACTTGGATATGAAGCTCAGTGCATTTTTCAAAGGACATCCACCTCCTCCAGGACCTTCATGTTAGAGGACCATGCATGCATCTATGATATATATGAATTGTAGATTTTAATATGCTTTTATGCAAGGAGAGTAAGTAAGTATAAGTAAGTATAATGTTCATCTTTCTATTTATTTTGTAATATACTTACATATGCATAAATTGTTTGTCATCATCAAAAAGGGGGAGAATGTTGGATATATTGTCCTAAATATATAGTTTTGATGATAACAATTTATGTACTATGTGTATTATTATGCACTAACATATCAATATAGCTATCAACATCAAATATGATCGAGATATGGGAACAAAGTGCAGATGAGTTCAAGACAACATGAATCAAAGAAGAAGATATGTTATGTGTCAAAAATGTAACTTTTCTCATTTTCTTTGTTTAGATTTTATGTACAAGCCTTGATCACTCACTATACATACACACTCATAGTATTAGAACATACTAACATATGCTAAATGTGTGATTAACAATAGAAATCCCCTATGTTAACTATTAGAGTTTATAGTTAAAAAATGAGTCTCAAAAAAAATCATATATCTCATTTATAACCCTTAGTAGTCGACCAATACTAATTGTTAGACCCTTAGGGGGGGGGGGGTTGATTAGGGTCATATGCTAATCTAATCCTATTTTATACCAATTAAAACTAATTAACAAGTTATCCTAGCAAGTATAAAATACAACAGGATACATGAGCTAGGATAGGCAATATGAACTAATGAATATATCCTAGCAATGAGATATTACAAATATATGAGCAATGATATATAAACAACACAAGGGTAAATAATGTAACCAAGGAGGTGGACAAACTAAATAATGAGACAATGGTGATATGAGCAATGAGCACAAATATAAATGAACGCCAAAGCACACACAAACACAATCAAATGATCACGGAGTTGGGACCTTCCGTCCTACGTCTCCGCTCCCCACTCCCGGGGAGAAATCCACTAACACAACCGGGTTTTCTACGCTTACCCGAACAACATTTACACCTCACACTCGGTTTTTGAGCTAACCGAAAACTTTACAATCACCACTCTTGCAATCCCACTCTACACCCTCTCAAGTGTTGGAACTAGACGTGTCTTCCTCAAGTGCTCGGATACAACCTCTCCCTAGGTTCGTCAACCGATGCTACTCTTCTTGGGACGATCCCTGACTCTCGCCACACACTTCTCTCGGTGTACAAGTGTATTACAAAGTGAATCTCACAATAAGCACAATACAATAAATGATTGTTCTCTAATATGGATGAGGACACAATAAAAGCTCACACTCAATTATTACAACTCTCACCAACCTAAATATACTATGTATGAAAATACATTAAGCTCAAGTGGGTGTGTCTAAACAATGATTGAAATAAAATCTAAACTCAATATAAAAACTAGCTTTAAAGAATGATAATCAAACAAATATGCAAATGTTAAAAACTAGCTTTAAAGAATGATAATCAAACAAATATGCAAATGTAAAGCTAGATAAGAGTTTAGAAATGCTTCTTGATAATCAAACAAATATGCAAATGTAAAGCTAGATAAGAGTTTAGAAATGCTTCTCTGAAAAACAAGATAGAGAGATGGATTAAGATGAAGCTCAATCAATGTAGATGATCTCCTCCACTTGTGTAAAATTATTTCCCAAATAAAAACTCTTTTAAACAAACTTAAACCCTTGTTAAACTCTTATTTTAAAAACTTCTTTGATTTTAAAGAGAACTGAGATCAATGGGGTATTTATAGCCTCCCAAAACCTCAGCCAAAAACTCTAAACAAAAGACCAAAAAGCCCACAAAATCAAAAATCAGATTCTGTAAAAAAATAGCCGTTGGAGTGAACGGCGTCGCGAAAAAAAAAAAGCCACTTTCGAAACTTAAAAAATTTCCAGAAACCTTGACGGTCGACCTTGGGAATTTTTGAGCTGACGGTCGACCGTGGAGGTCGACCGCGAAAGTTATTGATGGCTCCACAGGAAAAAAACAAAGGCGCGGTCGACCGTGGCGGTCGACCGTAAACTGATATATGAGAAAACATGTTTAAAAGTTGATTTTCTGATTTTAAAACCCTGTTTAAAAATATCAAATAAATTTATGAGAAAACATGTTTAAAAGTTGATTTTCTGATTTTAAAACCCTGTTTAAAAATATCAAATAAATTCTAAAAAATATAAAACATTGGAGAATGATTGTAGACATGATAATAAACATGCTATAAAGACTGGTTTTCAAAAAGGACCTCCCAAATAAAAAATATCATCATTTTATAAAATAGTCCAAAATATGTAAATATATGAATTTTGACATTTTGGCTAAACCATGTTTTGAAACAATACAAAATGATTTTGTAGACTTAATAAAAGATGTATATAATTGTTATTAAGTCCATAAACAAAGAATACAATATTTTCACAAAATTACATATTCTATGCAATATATACGAAAAACACAATAGAGTATGAAATATGTAATTTCATATATATAAACATAAAAACCCAAAATACATGTATGTATATATATAACTATATATATGCATGGAAACCAAAACTTATGTATATATATATATAACTATATATATATATATATGAAGAAACCAATAAATGTGTGCGTATAGATGATTGAGCTTAAAGTACTAACACACATAATATAAAACCTAAACTACATTACCCAAGCTTAATCTTGATCTTCATTGTAGCTCAACTTGGTAATCTTGCGGATGAAGCTTGAACTTGGATCTTCAACTTGAAATGCAAGGCTTCACTCCATAATTCCTCCAACCTCCATTGGATATGATCGTGAATGCACAATTCCATCCATCATCCAACTCGTTGTTTGCCTAGAATAAATACGAAAACACAAACACTAGATAAACAACATTAGAAGTAAATTATTTGTTAAACATCATCAAAACAAGAAGGCCAACAATCTCCTCCTTTTTTATGATGACAAACAATTTACAAAAAGGATATATGCATGAAAGAAAATAAATATATATATTATAATTCACATGTATATAAACAAGAAAGAATATACTCACAATATTTCCCCCCCTTTGACAACATAAAAAAGGGGACAAATGGATGAAGAGAGCGAAAGCTCCCCCTATCAATATGCAAGAGTGAGTATAACACATAGAAAGATATAGGGATTGCTCCCCCTATCAAAATATCTTAATGAATATATGCAATGAATGCTATGGCATATATATGTGAGCAAGCAAGAAACATGCTAAACACAACTCACATACAAAAAGACAATGAGAACACATATAAATATGTCAAAATAAAAATAGTATATTATTAACACAAAAAAATATAAAGGCCATATAAAAGAATAGATTTATGAAAACAAAAGAAGAGGATCATGAGAATCATGCAAAAAGTTTTCAAATAAAAACGAATCAACCAAAAGAAATCATAAATCAAAGTTTATATTCAAAAACAATGTTTGATCAATAAATAGAACTTTCTTTGTAGAACTTGATCAAACCACATATAGAATGCATTATAAGGCATACATAAATGATCCATAAGCACAAACACAAAAATATCATCATATAAGTGAAGTATAATGAATTCAAAGAAACAAATCAAAACAAGATTTTTGACAAAATGCAAGAGAGGCAACCATATCTAGCTCTTGAGCTAGTAACAATCCATATAAACATTTAAGCACCCGGTAAATAAGATTTGGGAATAAACACCCAATAAACCTGGAGGGGTTATATACACAAACCTCTCATCAAAATCAAAACTAATAATCATGAAAACAAAAGATTTGATAAAAGAAAAATTGTTTTCATAACCAAAAGATTTTAAAACATAATTTTCAAAACCAAGAAAAGGAAAAAGAAAAACACTAAAATACTTGGTTTAAAAATTAAATTTGTTTTGGTACCCAAGAATTCTTGGTACCAAAAAGTTTTGGGACATGACCTCTATCATTTAAGCTTAAAACCCAGGGTTATGAACCTATTTGGGCGCATTTAGTGCACGGATCCGGTCATAGCAATAATTATGCAAATGACCCATTCGATTGCAATAAGTGCAATGAAGAGGATGCATTTGGTTATGTTGACCATGTGGATGTGCATGAGGAATATTTGCAAATAAAAATGGTCTTTTAAGATTATTTTGCAAATGAGAAATATTTTGAAATAATGTTGGTCTACTTGAAATATTTTGCGATTTAGAAACTTTTCACAAATCAAAACAAAACTTAGCTAAGTGACCAACTCTACCACATATATCACACTTAAACACATGTGGTCTACGAAAAATATTTGGCAAACTAGAATTCTTTTTCATATCAAAGCAAAACTTTGCCAAATGGCTAAACCGACCATATAGATCACATTTATACACACGTGCATGTTTATAATGAGCAATGGGTGCATGTGTGTGTGCAAAATGTGATCATGAAGCTTGATGAGATGCACAAGGAGGATTAAAGTGAACCTTAGTGGGGTTATGTGCATCATAGCAAAATCTAGCAAGATGGCCTTTACGACCGCAATTTGTGCAATTGTAGACTTTGCCATACATGTGTGCATGATGAATAGGATGTTTAGAAGTTTTAGCATGAGACTTAGCACACATGTTCATAAGCTTATCATGATTAACAATACATGTTTTAAGGGTTGAATCTAAAGATGATATGTGATCCTTAACATGATTCAACTCATTATTATGCATACGAGTATTGTTATTAGAAGTAGAACATATATAGTTATTTATAAAAGAAGCAGTAATATTTTGTATGTTCTCTACTTCTAACATGATATTATTTTTAACATGAGATAAGCTAATGATGGATGAGGTTAATTTTTTATTTTTTAAATTTAACATATCATTGTTTTCTTTAAGCACAATATTTTCTTTTACAATGATATCAAATTTGGAACCTAGCAACTCATGATCGGATTTTAAATTAACATGCTTGCTTTTTAAATCTATAAAATTATTATGCAACTTAGTGTAGGCATGCATTAATCTATCATATGCACAAGCGAGTTCATTGATGGATAAATTACTACCGGATTCTGAATCGCTTACCACACTAGGGCTATCGCCTAGTGGCCATGTGCATGATGATGCTCCACACTCACTTGAAGAACAATCCTCCAAACTATATCGGATTTCCTTCAAGTTGCCTTGATGTGCTTTTATGAATTTTCTATAAATTGTAAGCACTATCAAAATGAACAAATTTGTTAGAAAAGGATGAGTCAAAGGTATTAAGCAAATATTCTAACAAAAGCTTGTTCATATTAAACATTCTTTATCGTTGTTACTCCACTTGGATTTTTCCGAAGTGGGTATAATATAAGCATCTTCAATAACTTCCCATAAATCGAATTGTTTAGATCTAATAAATATATTAAATCTAGAACACCATTGGTCATAGGGAGATTATCAAATTTAGGAGCAACAACAGGATCATAGCCTAAACAAGATACACAATGTAAGTCCATAATAAGAAAATATATGCAAACAAGATACAAATAAAATCAAGACAAGATTAGCACAAAAAGATAACTTGGATCTTTAATTCAAGGCGATTATACCTTAAATCAAAGTGCACCAAGCTCTGATACCAATTGTTAGATCCTAGAGGAGGGGGGGGGGGGGCTTATGCTAATCTAATCCGATTAAATGCCAAATAAAACTAATTAATAAGTTATCCTAGCAAGTATAAAATACAACAATGAATATGAGCTAGGATAAGCAATATGAACAACAAGATATATCCTAACAAAGAGATATAGGCAATAACAACTTGCTGAAAATTTCCAGCATCACCAAATTTATTAATCATCATGTCCCTCACCTTAATGAGCTGCTTCCACATCCAAGAGTCATTTACTTTAGATTGAACTTGCCATATTGTTGAAGTTTGTAAGTAATTATCGTGTATCCATTTAATCCAAAACAAATCTTGCTTGAGATGAATCATCCATATAAGCTTGACGGTCACTACATAGTTCCAATTTTTAGCTGAGTATAAACCCAGACTCCCTTTTTTCTTCTCCTGCCAAACAACATTCCAAGATAACAGGTGAATTTTCTGACCCCAGAGAAAAGAAGAGCACAAGCTGTCTGTTAGACCCTAGAGGGGGAGGGGGTGATTAGGGTCTTATGTTAATCTAATCCGATTTTATGTTAATTAAAACTAATAACAAGTTATCCTATCAAGTGTGAAATACAATAAGATACATGAGCTAGTATAGGCAATATGAACTAATGAATATATCCTAGCAATGAGATATTACAAATATATGAGCAATGATATATAAACCACACAAGGGTAAATAATGTAAACAAAGAGGTGGACAAACTAACTAATGAGACAATGGCGATATGAGCAATGAGCACAAATATAAATGAACGCCAAAGCACACATGAACACAATCAAATGATCACGGAGTTCGGACCTTCCGTCCTACGTCTCCACTCCCCACTCCCAAGGAGAAATCCACTAATACAACCGGGTTTTCTATGCTTACCCGAACAACATTTACAACTCACACTCGGTTTTCTAGCTAACCGAAAACTTTACAATCACCACTCTTGCAATCCCACTCTACACCCTCTCAAGTGTTGGAACTATACGTGTCTCCCTCAAGTGGACGGATACAACCTCTCCCTAGGTTCGTCAACCGACGCCACTCCTCTTGGGACGATGCCTGACACTCTCCACACACTTCTCTCGGTGTACAAGTATATTACAAAGTGAATCTTACAATAAGCACAATACAATAAATGATTGTTCTCTAATATGGATGAGGACACAATAAACGCTCACACTCAATTATTACAACTCTCACCAACCCAAATATACTATGTATGAAAATACAATAAGCTCAAGTGGGTGTGTCTAAACAATGAGTGAAATAAAATCTAAACTCAATATAAAAACTAGCTTTAAAGAATGATAATCAAACAAATATGCAAATGTAAAGCTAGATAAGAGTTTAGAAATGCTTCTCTGAAAAACAAAATGGAGAGATGGATTAAGATGAAGCCCAATCAATGTAGATGATGTCCTCCACTTGTGTAAAACTATTTCCCAAACAAAAACTCTTTTAAACAAATTTAAACCCTTGTTAAACTCTTGTTTTAAAAACTTCTTTGATTTCAAAGAGAACTGAGATCAATGGGGTATTTATAGCCTCCCAAAACCTCAGCCAAAAACTTCAAACAAAAGACCAAAAGGCCCACTGAATCGGAAATTAGATTCTATACAAAAATAGTCGTTGGAGTGAACGGCAGTCGACCGTAAAAATCTTGCGGTCGACCGCGAGCCACTTTCAAAACTTGGAAAATTTCCAGAAACTTTGGCGGTCGACCATGGGAATTTTCAAGCTGACAGTCGACCGTGACGGTCGACCGCGAAAGATGCTGATGCCTCCGCAGGGAAAACAAAGGCATGGTCGATCGTGACGGTCGACCGTAAACTGATATATGAGAAAACATGTTTAAAAGTTGATTTTTTGATTTTAAAACCCTATTTAAAAATATCAATAAATAGAACTTTCTTTGTAGAACTTGATCAAACCACATATAGAATGCATTATAAGGCACACATAAATGATCCATAAGCACAAACACATAAATATCATCATATAAATGAAGTATAATGAATTCAAAGAAACAAATCAAAACAAGATTTTTGACAAAATGCAAGAGAGGCAACTATATCTAGCTCTTGAGCTAGTAACAACCCATATAAATATTTAAGCACCCGGTAAACAAGATTTGGGAATAAACACCCAATAAAACCGGGGGGTTATATAAACACAAACCTCTCATCAAAACTTGAGCTAGTAACAACCCATATAAATATTTAAGCACCCGGTAAACAAGATTTGGGAATAAACACCCAATAAAACCGGGGGGGGGGGGTTATATACACAAACCTCTCATCAAAATCAAAACTAATAATCATGAAAACAAAAGATTTGATAAAAAAAATTGTTTTCATAACCAAAAGATTTTAAAACGCAATTTTCAAAACCAAGAAAAGGAAAAGGAAAAACACTAAAATACTTGGTTTAAAAATTAAATTTGTTTTGGTACCCAAGAATTCTTGGTACCAAAAAGTTTCGGGACATGACCTCTATCATTTAAGCTTAAAGCTCTAGGGTTTTGAACCCATTTGGGCGCATTTAGTGCACGGCTCCGGTCATAGCAATAATTATGCAAATGACCCATTCGATTGCAATAAGTGCAATGAAGAGGATGCATTTGGTTATGTTGACCATGTGGATGTGCACGGGGAACATTTGCAAATAAATATTGTTTTTTAAGATTATTTTGCAAATAAGAAATATTTTGAAATAATGTTGGTCTACTTGAAATATTTTGCGATTTAGAAACTTTTCGCAAATCAAAACAAAACTTAGCTAAGTGACCAACTCTACCACAAATATCACACTTAAACACATGTGGTCTACGAAAAATATTTGGGAAACTAGAATTCTTTTTCATATCAATGCAAAACTTTGCCAAATGGCTAAACCGACCATATAGATCACATTTATACATACGTGCATGTTTATAATGAGCAATGGGTGCATGTGTGTGTGCAAAATGTGATGATGAAGCTTGATGAGATGCACAAGGAGGATTAAAGTGAACCTTAGTGGGGTTATGTGCATCATAGCAAAATCTAGCAATATGGCCTTTACGACCGCAATTTGTGCATTTGTAGACTTTGCCATACATATGTGCATGATGAATAGGATGTTTAGAAGTTTTAGCATGAGACTTAGCACACATGTTCATAAGCTTATCATGATTAACAATACATGTTTTAATGGTTGAATCTAAAGATGATATGTGGTCCTTAACATGATTCAACTCATTATTATGCATACGAGAGGCACAAATCTGAAGCTTTTGAAAAATTCAAAGAGTTTCAAAGTGAAGTACAAAATCAACTTGGCAAAACAATTAAAACTCTTCGATCAGATCGTGGAGGAGAATATTTGAGCCAAGAGTTTGGTGTTCATCTTAAACAATGTGGAATTGTTTCACAGCTTACTCCACTAGGGACACCACAATGGAATGGTGTGTCCGAACGGAGGAACCAGACTTTGTTGGACATGGTTCAATCAATGATGAGCCAAGCAGATCTTCCATTATCCTTCTGGGGATACTCTCTAGAAACAGCTGCGTTCACACTGAACATGGCTCCATCAAAAGCAGTTGAAAATATACCATATGAGATATGGACTGGGAAGCATCCTAGTTTATCTTTTCTTAAAATCTGGGGTTGTGAGGCTTATGTAAAACGTTTGACGTCTGATAAGCTCACAGCTAAATCAGATAAATGCTTCTTTGTGGGGTACCCAAAAGAAATAAAAGGGTACTACTTTTTCAATAAAGCAGAAAACAAAGTAATTGTCGCCCAAAATGGTGTCTTTATGGAGAAAGAGTTTCTTTCCGAAAGAGTTAGTGGGAGTAGAGTGCAACTCGAAGAAGTTCGAGAGCCAGTAGAAAATACTCCAACATCTCTTGAAACTAAGCAAGATCTACAAACTGTTGTAGAAACTTCTCAAGAGGGACCAGCCCTACAAAGGTCAGAAAGATCATGTCGCGTACCTGAGAGGTATATGTTTCTTATGATGGAACAACGCGACATTTTGTTGTTAGACAATGATGAACCTACAACCTTCCAAGAAGCAATGACGAGCCTAGACTCCGATAAATGGCTTGAATCCATGAAGTTCGAAATGCAATCTATGTATGACAATCAAGTTTGGAACTTGGTTGATCTGCCCAATGGAATAAAAACTATTGGGTGTAAATGGGTATTCAAAAAAGAAAATTGACATGGATGGGAATGTCCACATTTACAAAGCACGATTGGTGGCAAAAGGTTTCAAACAAATTCATGGTGTAGACTATGATGAAACTTTTTCGCCCGTCGCTATGCTTAAGTCAATTCGGATTATCCTAGCAGTTTTCGCATATTATGACTATGAGATTTGGCAAATGGATGTCAAAACAGCTTTCCTTAATGGAAACCTGACTGAGGATGTGTACATGACACAGCCTGAAGATTTTGTCAGTCCAGAAAATGTTGGGAAGGTATGCAAGCTTCGAAGATCCATTTATGGATTGAAGCAAGCATCTCAGAGTTAGAATATTCATTTCGATGAAGTTATCAAAGAGTTTGGTTTCATCAAAAACGAAGAAGAACCTTGTGTTTACAAGAAATCTAGTGGGAGCGCACTAGTTTTTCTGGTCTTGTAGGTAGATGATATACTATTGATTGGAAATGACATTCTTATGCTCGAATCGGTAAAGTCCTCGTTGAAAAATAGTTTTTCAACGAAAGATTTAGGCGAGGTAACATACATATTAGGGATAAAGATCTATAAAGATAGATCAAGAAGGTTAATTGAATTAAACCGAAGTACATATATCAACAAAGTGTTGAATAGGTTCAACATGCAATATTCCAAGAAAGGTTTCTTACCCATGTCACATGGTATAAGTCTTTGTAAGAATCAATGTCCCACAACACAAGATGAGCGGGACCGCATGAGTAAGATTCCATATGCTTCTGCAATTGGATCTATAATGTATGCCATGCTTTATACTCGCCCAGATGTATCATATGCCTTGAGTGCCACGAGTAGATACCAGTCAGATCCAGGTGAGAGTCACTGGATAGCTGTCAAAAACATTCTCAAGTACTTAAGAAGAACTAAGGATATGTTTCTTGTCTATGGAGGTGAGGAAGAACTCCTTGTGATTGGTTACACCGATGCAAGCTTCCAAACTAACAAAGATGACTCTCGATCACAATCTGGATATGTGTTTTGCCTCAATGGAGGAGCTGTGAGCTGGAAGAGTTCCAAGCAAGAGACAATTGCTGATTCTACAACAGAAGTTGAGTATATTGCTGCTTCAGAAGCGACAAAGGAGGCTGTTTGAATAAAGAAGTTCGTCTCTGAGCTTGGTGTGGTCTGAAGCATTGCAAGTCCAGTGAATCTCTATTGTGATAACAATGGAGCCATTGCACAAGCAAAAGAGCCAAGGTCACATCATACGTCTAAACATATACTTTGGCGTTTTCATCTCATTCGGGAGATCATAAATAGAGGCGATATAAAGTTATGTAAGGTTGCAACAGAAGGCAATATTGTAGACCGGTTAACTAAGCCTCTCCCGTAGGCTAAGCATGAGATGCATACTAGAGCGATAGGCGTTAGATATGTGAATGATTGTTTCTAGTGCAAGTGGGAGATTGTTAGTATGATATGCCCTAGAGACCAATCACAGAGATGATTGTGTTTAATTTATGTTTATGCAACTTCTATGAATAATCTGTTATTGGGTTCCTTGAATAAATCACTTATTATGGATCATTAAGTATGTGACTTGAACGTGAAACTCTGTAATTAGATTGTGATGTTATTCTAAATAGTCCTTGTCTTTTGTCATTGGTTGGGAGACTAATGATTTTATAGGCAGTATGTGGATTGATTGATGATCATGTTTCACGAATCATGGATATGAGATATCAAGTCAATCACATGGGTATATGTTGGTGAACATGATACTGGACTGACCCGCTATGAACACTGCATGGATTATATGTGTCATCAGTAGGTTTCATACAATAATTATGTTTGGTCTTTTGACCTGAGATTATTACGGTTTCCTACATGAGGATTGTATACTTTGATGTTATCAAACGTTTCCCTAAACGGATAATAATAAAGGTATCAATCGGGTATGCTATGAATCATGCAGAGGGATGTGAATGGTCAAGATGGAATTTGTCCCTCTCATATAAATGAGAGTATGATATCTCGGGGCCCCTTGAAGAAGATAGACTGAGAAAGTGCATGGACATGCCTAATTAGTTGAGAGTCAACTATTGAAAAATTAGTCTAACTTCAGGTGCGAGAAATTAAAGGTTGAATTGTATAAGGTTGACACGCTTCCCGCCTCGAGTTCAATCAAGATATCTAGTGATGAAGAGACCGACATATGTCCATTGTAAACTAGGTTTTGTCTAAGATGACCTTTACAGGATTTTGGTAGTCATAAGGTCCTGCTAGGGTTTGCTTATAACTTGTGGGCCGAAAAAAGTATTTTGGCTCACTGCCAACATCGAGTAAACCTATTGGGTCACACACAAGAACATGTTGGAACGTTATTAAGAAATCCCACATAAATTAAGTTATATAGAGATATGATTAGTTGTGAGGCTATCGGGTAATTAGATAAGGATTGATTTGATCAATCTCGATTAATTGATCATAATTGATTTGATCAATCACGTTTGAAAGAAATACTGACCAAGTTCAATGAACCTATCTCCTAACAATCAAATTGATATGATCAATCACAGTTTAAAGATATGATTTGATTTGAACAAATTATATTTTAATCAAATTGATATGATCAATCACAGTTTAAAGATATGATTTGATTTGAACAAATTATATTTTGAGAAACCGTATTATTAGAATCCCGATCTCTTTACGGTTTGAGAAACTACCTCACAGTCCTATAAAAAGGGGCATGGGATGGACCTTTTGATCATCCAACTGAGCTTCTGAAATCGTGAAGAAAAAGAGAGAGAAACTCCAAAGGCCGCCGTCTTCAAAGTGCTAGCTCACTGACGCGCGAAGTTCCAACAAGTTCGTGTGGATACTAGTAGAGGCGTTGCTACAATTGTCACGCAACATTTTAACGAGTATGCAGTTTTTCGTTGTTGATCTGCATGCTTCAGGTAATTTTCTATCTTGGATTTTCTTCTATATATGGATCTTAGGATGTAGGTGGATAAAAAATTTTGATTTTATTGCATATTAGTCTGCCTACTTTATTTCATATGTAAGACCTGGGCACCTGTGACGCCCCAGGGTTCACACAAGTCTGCAGTCCAAGGTGAACCCCGGATTGTCAAACCTGCCAAGTGTAGGCTGTCTAAAATCACAATAGATAGTTCACCCCTATCAGACTTCAACTGACAGTTTTGACTAAGGAAGTTACAATCAAACGATTTTCTTGTTACCAAAGGAAAGCTGCAATCAAAGGATTCCCCTATGGATCAAGAAGACGTTACAAGGCAATGATTTCTTCAAACCAAGAAGCAGAATTCGTCCTTGCCAACGTCAACACGATCACTATGTCTGCGGCTCTACAGTCGCTGCAAATGCAGCTCTATATCGCTGCAAACACAGCATCATATTTGAGATGATTGATCTTGATGGCTGCGACAACAACATGACTAATATTATATTAGCAACTATTAGAGGTGCTGATGAGCAGTGTAATAATTTTAGAAAAGCGAGAAGATCTAGAGAGCTGTGGGCAAATATTTGACATGCTGAGAAGCGCATGGTTAAAGCCATGCAAAGAGATCTTAGTGGAGATCGTGACCTGCAATTGATAGAGCGTTATTGGGATGCCTCAATTGTCACAAATGGCCTGAATAAGGCCTTCTCGACTGGTCACTGGTGTCATCCATATATAAAGACAGAGAGGGCATCCGCAGCTTCCTTCACTGCAAATGTAGCTTCATATCACTGCAAACATAGCTTCATATCGCTGCAAACGTAGCTTCATCCGCTACAAACGCAGCTTCATATCGCTACAAACGTAGCTTCATATCGCTGCAAATGCAGCTTCATCCGCTGCAAACGCAGCTTCATATCGCTGCAAACACGACTCCAGACGCTACGTTTAGACGCAGGATCATATCCAGACGCAACTCAGGCCCAGACGTTAATGCATCATCCAAAGGTATACGCAGGTTCATGTTCAGCAACGCAAGACTTGCGTTTGACCTGTTCAAACGTAATCGTAGCAATCTTGAAACTGCTCTTCACCCACGATTTGAGGAGTGGTTTACGTGGGTTGTTACACCCGAGTAATAGGGCGACTAAACCCCCATTTAGGAGCGGATTAAGGGGTCAGTTACACCCTTAATTCTCCTATAAATATCAACAAACTCAACAGAGTTCAAGATCGGATTTTTGGGGGTCAAATCCGAGAGAGGAGAGGATCTGAAGGCAACAATCTTCAACAAGCGGAAGATTTCCAGATATTCGATACTTGGCTTTTCAACCGAATTATTTTCGGTTCTAACAACTCTTTTCACCAGAGTTGTTACTCGTTCTGAGTTACAAAACTCGTCAAGAGTTCTTGATCAGTTGGACCATACAAGTCATTTGTTCTAGTGAGTTGAGACATTCGGATCGTCAACGAGAAGCAAACTCGATGCAAGCATTCGAGGGAGGCATCTCATCGCTACCGTGAAGAACCCAGATTTAAACAAAGGAGAGAATTCAGATCAATTCTCTTCTCTTTTGTAATCAAGAATTCAAATTATAATCGAGAGCTGAGAGAGTTGTAAACATTCTTTTTCTAAGTAGTTAGAGAGAATAAAATTAGATACAATTCTTTCATTATTTTCTTATTGCAAATTTTTCCACAAACACTAAGCACCAAATACCATGCTACGACATATTTCACCATCACAATCACTATCTTTCTAGTGGAAATAATAAATAGACGAAGGTACAGACAGGCAAAATAGAAATAGAACGACACCGAATGTACATAGAAGAAGCATATGAAATATCAATAATAAGCCCAACTAGGATGAAATAAATATATCTCTGAATCTGAACTGAATTTCAAATACAATGAGTCAAATAACAAAGTCTCACAATAGCTCTCAACTCTATGAAACAAAATACCAATCTAGAGTCTGAAAATAAAAAGTCTCACAATAGCTCTCAACTCTATGAAACAAAATACCAATCTAGAGTCTGAAAATAATCAACTACAAGTGGAGTTCTGTAATAACTATAAAATATGATAAGTAGCTAAACGGACAACTAAGATATTCCATCAACCTGTGACTCTCTGTACGCCGGACTCGCTGCTCGAAAGAGGGGAAACAACGAGCGTCAAAGTTCTAGCGAGATCATCACTACCTCTCCCCAGGGGAAGGGATAGGAGTATATAGAAAATAGAGTCAGTACATACATATATCAAATCATTCATATAGCTCTCTATGAATGAAAAACAAATAGTCAAGGAAACATACTCTAATCTCCAACATAAAGAATAAATATCTCATCTCGAAGTACAATCGAGTAGTCTGCTCTAATATAAGAGGATGCCAACCAAATCAAAATGAAATATAACTACCGTCCATAATGGGTGTGCCAAAATCTCAAAGTAAATACCCTACTCACGGGTAGTCTATCATGAAAGTAAAACTTATAACTGATCAAATATCTATGTGTGCATCATCTTATGCTATAGAGATACTCTTGTAATGCTCTTACTCAATCTCTCTGCGACAATAGGTTTTATTATCTCCCTATTCCGGATACGTGTAATAACGATACTTTTGTAATACTCTTACTTAATCATTCTGCGGCAATAGGATTATTATTTTCCTATTCCAGATACATGTAATAACGATACTTTTGTAATACTCTTACTCATTTGTTCTGTGGCAGATAGGTTTCATCTCCCTATTTCCAGATACGTATAGAACAACATTATTTATATGTGTTTATCAGGTTAACTCATGTCGAAAGTGTGTCAATCTAACACAATCTAGTATACATGCACAAATCTCGGTGTGCGTGTCATCATCTGAAGTTCACCATCATCCCAGGTGTTAAACAATCACTAATATCATAGTCTATCATCATTAGATCGAGAAATCTGCTCGACAAACCAAAACCAAGCTATATAAACATGCACAGCCAAAACAGACTGGCGGGGGACCATGACGGTCGACCGTGACGGGCTCCAGAGAATACCCAGCTCTCTGCCCTGCACGCGGTCGACTGTGGCGGTCGACCGTGAGCCCAAAATTCAGTTTTTTCTAGATGTCGTGTTCACGTCGTGTTTTTGTGATTCAAACATGATTAAATCTTCATGAAACTTGTATGCAAACATGTCATAGTAGATATGAACATCTAGAAACAACTCAACAATTATAAACATGATTTTATGCGTTAGATTTGTATTCAAAACCCTAAAAACATGCATAAAAGCTCAAAACAACGAATCAAACTTCTTTCTTTAGATTAACCATGTTTTAAAATCATCATCAGATCTAAATTACCTTTGTTAAAATGTTCTCAACCTTTTTAGCATGAAAAGACCTAATCTTTATACATATAATACAAAAGAGTTGTCTTTTATACATAATCTATTCGTTTAGGCTCTACAAAACATGTTTAAATCTCTTTAAAAACATTTTAAAAACTGGGAGGGGGATTAGTAGAGATGATACTCGCCTGGGATTGTAGGAAAACCATTTAGGAGCAACATCGAAAGAGATCTCCACTCCAAAAGCCAAAAATCAACAAAAATCTACTTGAAAGCCTCCAATTCTTCTCCAAGAAATCAAACTAGGGTTTGGGGGGTTTGGTGGCTGTTAGGGTTTTAAAATACTTAAATAGTACTGAAAATTTCGTGAATACATGTTATATATAGTAGAAAAATGGGTGTGGGCCTGAAAATACCAGAAACCAACCCGAACCAGGAAACCTGATCTGACTAAGAAAATACCTCTTCGGTATTTTGACTGTAACTTCCTCATCTGACCTCAGAATGAGGTGATCTAAGGCTTTTTGGAAAGATAAAGAAGAGACCTACAACTTTGGTCTTTTATACTTTTTCAAATTCTAAATTTATCATTATAAAAAACTTAAAAACTCATAACTGGTCATTATTCCCAGATTTTTACTCTTTTGGCCTTTATGCATGTTTTGTGCATTTGCACTCATATTTTCATAAATATACATTGAATTGATCTCAAATAAATTCTTATCATATCCAAATATTAAAATATATTATTTTTCACTATATAACATATTTATCACTATTTATTATAAAATATTCAAATTTACGGGGTTTTACATTCTTCCCCCTTAAAGAATTTCGTACCCGAAATTCCATAATCGTATCTTTGGAATTAATAACATGAGAAAAACACTAAGAGAGGATAATCCATACAAGAAAACCCTCCTGTACACATCTCGTACCATTAATCTCTGGATATGAATCACTAGTAATATTTATGCTTAACGATCTAAAATGCGAATGCTCCCACTTAACCCCTAACTAAACGGAACTAGTACGTCGGACAAAAAATCCAAACAAGGAACCCCCCATATATATACAATGTGTTCCGAATGATTAGGAACTAAGTGTTAATACCCCCATTTTAGCCTTAAATATAAATATGACCATATAGAACAATCAAAAATCATAAACATCAATAAGCTTATAACAAAATCAATTTACCCACTCGAACAGTTGCGGGTAGTCGTGACACATATCCTCCTCGCGCTCCCAAGAAGCCTCCTCATCTCTTTTCTATCTCTATTTTGAACTTTAACTTAAGGTATTACTTCCTTTCTAAGCCTCTCGTCCTCTCTAGTAAGAATACAACCGGTGATCTCCACGATAGTTAAATCTATCTGAAACTTCAATTCTGGTGCATCAATCACCCTCTGCTGCTCCTTGTCACGTAATTACTTCTAAATTATCAAAACATGGAAAACATCGTGTCTACTCGACATTAATGCTAGAAGATCTAGCCCATACAAAACGGCTCCAAAATATATAACTCTCATGAACGGGCCAATATACCTTGGGGTAAACTTTCCCCGTCTACCGAGTCACTAAATACATCGGTGATATTTTCAATAAGACATAGTCCCCAATCTAGAACTCTAACAGTCATCGTCTCTGGTCTGCGTAACTCTTCTGACGACTATGTGCTGCAAGAATGCGTTCCCGAATTTCTGTTACCTTTTCTGTAGTCTGCCTTACAAGCTCCTGCCTAAGCAATAAACTTTCTTGTAATTCTGTCCAATGAATAAACAATCTATAATGTCTCCCGTACCATGCTTCATACGGTGTCATGTTAATAAGCAAACTCAATCAATAAGATATGATCCTCCCAGCTATCCTGTAAATCAATAATACATGTATGCTACATGTTTTCCGACACTTGGTTTACTCTCTCCATTTATCCATCCGTCTGTGGGTGGACAATACTAGAATATCACAACTGGCTACTGAATAAATCCTAAAAACTCCTCTAGAAGTGTCTTTTTACATCTTTGTACATTTTCCTTGTGCTTGAATGCACTGTATATCTTCTAGAAGTGTCTTTTTACATCTTTGTACATTTTCCTTGTGCTTGAATGCACTGTATATCTGGTACGATGTGCCTCAACTATCGTGAAATATAAGTCATACCCTTCGGGTCTGTATCAAAACACCTCCTAGGACTGCTAGTAATGTGTCCACGTAAACGATAAATATCGTATCACTGCTTAGAAAAGTCAGAATTGTTACCGTAGTCTATCTAGCCTTAATAGTCACAAAGGCTTCCTGGCACCTCGTGCTCAAAGCAAGTGTTATCATGCTGATAATACATATCTATACACCCTTCTTCATAAGGCGTGTAAGTGGTATCACAATCTTCGAAAAGTTCTGAATGAACTTTCTCTCATACCCTACCAAAACTATGAATCTCCGTAATGGTTATTACCGGCTCCTAATCAAGTACAACCTCAACAATTGCTGGATCCATTGCTATGCTTTCGATGCTGATGACGTGGCCTAAAAATCTAACCTCTGATAGCCAAAACTCGTATTTGCTGAACTCTTTGTATCACAGTTACCTCCAATCTCGACTGTCCGCAATGCCCACAAATGTCAATAGAGGATGCTGCTCGTGTTCTGCCTCCAATCTCGAAAAGATAAGGATGTCGTTAATAAAACGACTACGAATTGGTCCTAACATGGATGGAAAACCCGGTTCATTAAATCCATGAATACCGCGGGTGCATTGGTCATCCCAAATAGCATGATAAGAACTCAAAAGACCCATATCGAGTCAGAAAATGCGATTTTGAAAATATTCATTTACCGCACTCACAACTGGAAATAACTAGAACGAAGATCAATCTTCAAGAAATGCTGCGCTCCCCGCAGCTAGTCGAATAAGTCATAAATCCTCGGGAAGTGACCTTGTTCAACTCACGATAATCTATACATAATTACTTGCTACTGGCTTTCTTCTCTACGAAGAGGACCGGTGCTCCCATCGAAAAAAATGACTCTAGATAATGAAACTCTGAGATAACAACTCATCTAGCTGAGTCTGTAGCTCCCTTGTCTCAATGGGTGCCATATGATATGATAAGTTGCTTGGAATATCGGTACGGTGTCTGCTGCAACTCGATGCAGGGAAACAACCTCTCTCACTGGAGAAAACGTAGGTATGTTCTGAATGACATCCTGATACTCTGAGACAACTCCGGTCTCGCTCAAAACTGCACCCCGATCCCGTATCATCACCTCATCGACGTGTTCCAGAAATGACTCCGCATTCTGGTTACCCTATGAGGTTTCTACTATCTATACAATCCCAACGAATGCTCACAAGAGTACTGTTTTAGCAAAACAGTCGATATTGATATTGTAGGATGATAACCATTTCATACCAAAAATAACGTCGAAGTTCGACATCCACAAAACGACCAGGTAAAAGATGAAATCAAACTCATCTATACTGATGACACACCTCCTACATATACTCTCTAATATGGACACCTTCCCTAGAGGAGTAGAAACTGATAACAGAACATCTAAGGGATGTGTAACTAACCAAAGCATATACATGAAGGCATGAGATATGAAAGAATACGAAGTTCCTAAATCAAACAAGATTCAAGCTGGATAAGAATTTACTACGAAAACTCTGCTCGCACTATGATCACATGGTGTGACTACATGGTAGGCAAAATCTGCAAGCACACAGACTCATTATAGCTATCAAGGTCGATCCCACAGGGACTAGGGTTAATTACTAAATTTCACGTTATTCGACTAGCTAAACTAATGAGTAAATTAGAAGAGATAAAAATTAAAAGAAATAAAATAATAACTAATCAGGTGGAATTCAATATAATGAAGAGCCAGGATTGGGTTTTCACCACAACTTCGATGCTAAATGATGAATTATTTTAGTTCTCGGTGTTGGTTTAAACTAGAAAGGGTGAATTAGCCTAAATTAACCTAAAGCCTCTTTTAAGGTCTAAAGATCGTGCCTAATTAATCTCAATTAACCTTCTTTCATGGAATTAAGATTAAATTAAACCCATTAAGCTTTATGCTAATCCAAATCAAATCCTCAAGGAATCTAGCCTACTTTCGTGGTTCGAGTTCCCTGCTTAATTTCTAGAGATCCGGAATTAATCTTCACCTTTCAGTCCTTCAATTAATTACCTATGATTGCTAATACAGTGATCAAGTGAATCAACAAAATTAAAACACTAGAAATCAAGTTTAAAGATTTAAACTTTTACCAAGAACCTATATCAATTCATCATCAATCACTAAAATGTTGGGTTCTTTCCCAATCCTAGACAAGAAATCTACTCACACATGATTACGATAAGAGAATACATCAAATAATTATGCAAATCAATCATAAAAAGAAATAAATCAAAGAGAGAAAAGAAATAACCCGTCTTTCAATTGAAATCTCCAAAATTAAAACTTACAATCCAATCTTGTACAAGAGATTAATGTCTTTCTTCAATACTTGAACTCCAAAATAATTGCTAATTGATGGCTAAGAGAACATAACAAAAGATATCCAAAACCCTAAGTCAAAACATCTATTTATATGTCTCCAAAAATCTAAAAAATAACTAATTCCCGCGCCATAGGTGTGGTCTGCACCACACCAGGGTGTAGTAGGGGCTGTTTTGCTGATTTTGTGCTTCTTTGTATAGGTTTTGGTATTTTGGCGGTAACTTCTTCATCCGACCTCAAAATGAGGTGATTCAAATTGCATTGGAAAGATGTTGAAGAGATATACAACTTTCATCTTTTAAGTTTTTCTTGATTCGAACTGCATCATGGTTGAATTTCCAATTCTTCATACTCGTGCATCCGTTTCCTTCTCGAACTATACATTCCAAATCTTGTTGTTACTTCAAACTCTTGTTTAACTTCCAACGATCATCAAATCTTTCAATCTTAGGCCAATACCTACATAAAGGAACACAAAACATAGCAGTATCCTCGATCTAAACACTAAATATGCATCAAACATCCGTAAATCATACTTGAAACACATTAAGATAATACATATTTTACGTGTTTATCAACTCCCCCAAGCTTAGACTTTTGCTTGTCCTCAAGCAAATAGACAATAAAGAAAATAGGAGGAATGAAAGCCAAATAGAGTAGGGATCACCCCCTCATCAATCTTTTAACCAATATCAAACATATCACAAGACAGAAACGTTTCATCAGGACTTAACAAATTAATTTCCAAAACTCTCAACAAAATCACATTTCAAAATTTATTTACGATCACAAGCGTCACAAGTCAAGGATATCCATCCAATCCAATTCTCAAGTCAAAGTAGGAAAAAGAAATTCATGTAACTAGCTTCAATCCCGAATTACTAAAATTGAGACATTCAGGTAATTAACATTCAGGTAATTAGATTGGTAGACCTCACTTTAGGATAAGTGGACTCTCAATCTCTCATGTGTTTAAGGATAGGATTGTATCGCTCAAAATTCTTCTGAATGGATGTATTCAATCCATAAGCTTGCATTTCATCTTAATTCTCCACCACTTTGAAAACTAACGCATGCAACAAAATCATGAGGTCTTTTATTTGGTTGTAATGGGGCTAGGGTAAAAAGGGTAAGATAGATATTTGGGATTGGTTGAAAGCCTATCACTAGTGGAGCGATAATTGAAAAAGATTAGATCTCAAAGTAAGATCAATGACATCTACACAAACTCCATCATCTATTAAAGAACTTCTTCCAACTACTCCTTTTAGTATACCGTAATCAATTCTTTCGACACCCGCAATTACATACACCATAAAGAGGACACTTTATTCTCTTTTTTTTTTTGAAAGAATTATGAAAAGGAAGCAAACGCCTACTTTCACACCCCTAAGCTTACACCACATTACTCATATAACCCATTGTATCATAAAATGTGCTCCACTAGCTTAGGCAATGGGTAAGGAATAAAATCAGATTTTGAAGGTTACATATGTGGGTTTAATCAACAAAAATTAGGCTCATAGGATCAAGGGGGCTAATCAAAGGGAACAATAGTGCATGGTAGGCTATTTGGCTAATGTGGGCTATAAACAAAAATATGCCTCAATCACCTTTTATGCATACAAGAGTTATATGTGGCCTTGAAGAGATTCAATGTAAGTTCTAGTATCCTACACCATTGGAGAATATCACACAAGAAAAGAAAATAATGATTGGATATGTAATGCATCCAATTTCAGGCTCAAGATCTCACCGGTTTTATTTGTCTACCAAATTTAATTTCCCTCTTGTCTCAATAGAGTAATGGTTATGATGCTAGCCACATAAACGCTAAAACCTATAAGACAAGAGAACATTCAAGTCTGGTTCTCCCATGTTGTTAACTTGTAATCAAAAGCCTTTGAGAATCAGTTGAAAGATGGTATAAGAAGTTTAATGATCGACTAATGAGCATCTATCTAGTTCAATGATCGACAAAGTTTAATGATTCATGACATCATCAGGAGATCATTTCCCTATTTTGTTATTTGTTTTAGGTTTTTTTTAGAAACAAAGCAAAAGAAGAACTAAAATAAAAGAAAAGCAGGAAATTATCGACAACAATCAATGCATAAACAACCCACACCCTCAAGCTTAAGATCTACATTGTCCTCAATGTAATAAGATAGAAATTAGTGCAAGGGTGCAGAGGACATACCAACTCACTGGTCAGAAGGAGGCGGCACGGAGGAATCCTGTCGGAGCTGCCGCTCGTGAAAAGACTACATCATGTAGTGTATAGAGTCCAGTAGTTGTCCTTGACGTTGTTGCTCTTGCTCGATGGCACCTACACGGTTAGTAAGAGAGGCAAGAGAAATATGGATAGCTGATAATTTTGCTGACCAATTAGGGTGATGGAAAGAGTTAGTTCCCCTGGTAGGCTCAGCCTGAATAGGGATCGGGGGAACCGTGTCAGCATCCTCAGCTGGTACAACCTCATGACCATCGATCACAATTCACAAAATCAGATGTGAGGTAGGACCAATTAGCGTGAACATGGATGGTCGTGCGATCAGGATCAAGGAGTGGGAAAAGATAATTATCCTGAAAACATAACCATAACCTATTGCCCTTATTACTAATCAATTTCATATGTAAACAAGCATCGATGTTAATGGATGCACCAGGGCTTAATGGATGAAGTCTTTCTACAAGCTCTCCTAAACCCATCCCGTAAGCTAAAGTGGTAATCAAGCTACCTAACACAATTTTTCATTTTTCCACTCGTTGCTCTCGCTGCAAGACACATATGATGAATCATAAAAGCTCCTGTGTCAACCTTATGTCCCTCAACCATAGCACATAAAAGGTAGAACTCTCTCTGACACATGACTCCATCACTCTCACCTCGACCAAAAATGGTGAAAGCCATGAACCTCTATAAATATCTAAAGCATGGGTTATAAACGGTAGAGGCTCATGACAAAGAGGGATCATAGGTTCTTTGAGTGGTAGAGCGTGCGATAGAAATCCAAAAGGGCGGTCGACTGATCAGTCGACCGACGGGCAAATTGTTCAGCCATCAGTCGACTGATCAGTCGACTGACGGGTTGATTCTGCTTTCTCAGCTTCTCGGTCGACTGGTCAGTCGACTGGCAAGCTGAGGCTGTGCTGTCTGAGCTCCATCAGTCGACGTATGAGTCGACTGACGTCATCAGTCGACACATTCATAGGTTCTTTGAGTGGTAGAGCGTGCGATAGAAATCCAAAAGGGGGTCAAGTTAAAAATTTTAGGAACAATTCTAGCCCCACCATCCGGAAAACCAAATATCTGGTTTAATTGTGCTAATGTAAGTGTGTGCGACTGGTTAAATAGCCTGAAAGTGATTTTCTCTTCCTTTACGCCCTCACCATTAAATAAAACAACATCAAGAGAGCTCAAAAATTCGAGAGTAATACGCTCGTACATGGGATGTTAGCCTCTACAAAATTTAACCAACCAACCCGTATTAGGAGGTATGAAACATCATCGCATAGTCCTAACTCACGCAAAAAAATTTCATCCAAGTAGCGGGTACTCAGAATTCCCCGCTTAACCAGTGTATTATACCTAGATTGTTGTTGTGCATTGACAAATTCTATACTATGAGGGCTTTGGGGAGGGGGAGAGTTACCTTTGTGTCGTCGCGCTGTAGAAGTTGAGGTTCCCTGACTAGGCCGTCTGCGCTTAGGTCCCATTTAGTCTCTCAAACGGGAGTTGACAGTAGGTGTTGAAGGAGTCGCTGGCTGTTGTGTGGCGAAATCAAAATCAGGGTGGGAAGGCTGAGGTGGCGCGGCGGTGAAGGTCGAAGATGGTGAAGTGTTTAGTCGAAGAGGGGTTGGGGGCGACGGTTCGCTGATCGGAGAGGGGAAGGCAGAGGTTTGAGAGTGGGGGTGGTTTCTGTAGTGATGAAGGGGAGAGAGGCCGGCGATGGAGGGAGAGGACGAGTGGCTGTGGTGATGGTGATAGAGAGAGGC
>NC_033796.1:70590699-70615168 GCF_001876935.1 Asparagus officinalis
GGTCGGCGTTGAAGAAGGAGTCAGGGCGGCATTTTCAGATCTGGGTCGAAGGTGGTGTTGGATAAGGGGGGCGATCTCGAAGTTGGGAAGGGAAAGGACAGCGGTCGGCGACTTGGTGGTCGAAGTGGCCGACAGCTGGTCTGATGCTGATCGGTGGCCGGCGATGGAGAGAAAAGAAGATGAAGATGGCGGCGTTGTGGTCGGAGAGGATGAAATGGAGGGGAAAGCGATGCGGCGGTTTCGTCTGATCGGAGAGTGGGAATAGTAGAGGTTTAGTCTGGTTGGCTTGCTGTCGGAGGTCGAAAGAGTGGATGGGGCCGGTGGTGATTTGTGGATGGGGGGCTGATGATTTTGGAACGAAAGAGAAGGGGAAAGAATTTTCTTTTCTTTTTTTTTATTTGGGCCATGGGTGTGGCATATGGGTGTGGTGGCCTCTGAATTTTTTTCCTGTGGACCATGGGTGTGGTGTACACTACCCAGAGGTGTGGTAGGCTCTAAAATTTTTCTTCCTGTGGACCATGGGTGTGGTGTACACCACCCCTGGGTGTGGTAGAGTCTGCCATCTCATTTTAACTCCTTTTTTCTGCAGTTTTTTTAATCATTCCTTAGTTAATGTCATGTCTTCCTTTCTTCACAACTACATGATCGAAAATAGTATATGTTAAATTTGTGCCGATCTAATTGTCAAAAAAATAAAATAAAATAAAATAAAAATAAAAATAAAATAGAATGAAATAAAATAAGAGAAAATAAAAGAATGAGAATGGATAAAAACTTGGGTTGCCTCCCAAGAAGCGCTCGTTTATGGTCATGAGCTCGACCCCTTTTTCGCTCAATTCTCCGACGAAGGGGATCAAAATAAGTGATCCCTTTCTCGTTTTGTTCACCTATAATGTAGTGCTTCAATTGTTGCCTATTCACCTTGAAAGATCCCGTTGTTTCGCTCCAAACTTCAACAACTCCACTAGGAAAGACCTCGCGGATTTGAAACGGTCCGGACCACCTAGACTTGAGCTTGCCCAGAAAAAGCTTCAAACGAGAGTTGAAAAGCAGCACCGTATCTTCTTGATTAAACTCTCTTCGAAGGATATTCTTATTATGCCATCGTTTAGTCTTTTCTTTATAAATGCGAGCATTCTCATAGGAATCTAATCGTAGTTCATCTAGCTCATGAAGTTGAAGCTTTCTTTTCTCACCTGCGGTCTTCATATCGAAATTGAGCAACTTGATAGCCCAATACGCCTTGTGCTCTAACTCAACTGGGAGATGACATGATTTGCCATACACCAACTTGAACGGTGTCATACCTATGGGTGTTTTGTAGGCAGTTCGATAGGCCCATAAAGCATCCGAGAGTTTCATAGACCAGTCCTTTCTCGAACGATTAACTATTTTCTCCAAGATGCTCTTAATTTCACGATTCAAAACCTCCACTTGACCACTAGTTTGAGGATGATATGGTGTGGCAACCTTATGGGTGACCCCATATTGTCTTAATAGAGCTTCGAATTTTCTTTCAATAAAGTATGAACTGCCATCACTGATTACCGTCTGTGGCACTCCAAACCTTGGAAAAATGACGTTCTTGAATAGTTTCACAACCATTTTAGCATCGTTAGTGGGGGATGCTATCGCTTCTACCCACTTGGAGACGTAATCCACCGCCACTAAGATGAACTTGTTATTACACGATGATGGAAACGGTCCCATGAAATCTATGCCCCACACATCAAAGACCTTAATTTCTAAGATGGAGTGTAAAGGCATCTCATGTCACTTCGAAATGTTCCCGGTCCTCTGACAACTATCACAAGATTTCACAAACTGATTTGCATCCCGGAAAAGACTCGGCCAATAGAAACCTTATTGTAGAACTTTTGCAGTTGTCTTTGAAGTGCTTGCATGTCCTTCGTAAGAAGATGAATGGCAATGATGGAGAATACTTGCAACCTCATCTTCAGGAACGCACCTTCTAAACATCCCATCAACACACCGTTTGTATAGAAATGGTTCATCCCAAAAATAATACTTCAAGTCAGCAAAGAACTTCTTCTTCTGTTGATAGCTCAGATCTGGAAGTAAAACTCCACACACTATGTAGTTGATGAAGTCCGCATACCATGGTGCATCCAATCTTTCTATGGCTAAAAATTGATCATCTGGGAAGGAGTCGTCGATCGGTAGTTCATCCTCCTCCCTATCATGTGATTCTGGTTTCATCCTCGACAAATGGTCTGCCACCAAATTTTTTGTCCCTTTCTTATCCTTTATCTCTAGGTCAAACTCTTGTAAAAGAAGTATCCATCGAATCAACCTAGGCTTGGCATCTTGCTTGCTCAAAAGATATTTGATGGTGGAATGATCGGTATAAACGATGACTTTGGACCCCATTAAGTAAGACCCGAACTTGTCAAAGGCGAAAACAACTGCTAATAACTCCTTTTCAGTGGTAGCATAGTTAACTTGGGGCCTCATCAAGGGTGTGACTAGCATAATAAATTGCATGAACTATCTTGTTCTTTCTTTGACCCAACACAGCACCAACCGCGTAATCACTTGCATCAGTCATGACTTCAAATGGGAGATTAATCACTTGCATCAGTCATGACTTCAAATGGGAGATTCCAATCCGGCGGTTGCATAATAGGAGCTGTTATCAATGCTTCCTTCAACCTACAAAAAGCATCAAGACATTCATCAGTGAAATCATAGGGAGCATCTTTAAGAAGAAGTTTAGTTAAGGGTTTTGCAATTTTTGAAAAGTTTTTGATGAAACGCTGATAGAAACCAGCATGTCCCAAGAAACTTCTTACTCCCCTAACCGATGTTGGTGGCGGTAATTTTTTAATGATTTCCACTTTTGCACGATCAACTTCAATTCCTTGCTTGGACACCTTGTGTCCTAGAACAATTCCATCCCTTACCATAAAATAGCATTTCTCCCAATTTAGGACTAAATTAACTTCTTCGCAACGCTGCAAAAATCGAGACAAGTTAGCTAAACAACCATCAAAAGTAGTTCTGTACATAGAGAAGTCATCCATAAACATGTCCATAATGTCTTCTATAAAATCAGAGAAAATAGCCATTATACATCGTTGAAAAGTGGCAGGGGCATTACAAAGACCAAAAGGCATGCGCCTATAAGCAAAGGTCCCATAGGGACATGTAAAAGTGGTTTTTTCTTGGTCACTAGGATGAATGGGGATTTAAAAAAATCCCGAATAGCCATCTAAATAACAAATATAGGAATGCCTAGCCAACCTTTCCAACATCTGGTCTATAAAGGGAAGTGGAAAATGATCTTTTCGGGTTGCCTTGTTCAATTTTCTATAATCAATACACATCCTCCAACCCGTAACCATCCTAGTAGGGATAAGTTCGTAATTCGCATTCTTAACTACGGTCATACCCCCTTTTTTTGGAACCACATGAACCGGGCTAACCCATTCACTATCTGAAATAGGATAGATTACACCAGCATCTAGTAGCTTAAGCACCTCTTTTTTAACCACTTCTTTCATATTAGGATTTAATCTACGTTGGTGCTCTATAGAGGGTTTATGATCATCTTCCAAAAGAATTCTATGCATGCAAATCGATGGGTTGATTCCTTTAATGTCGTCCATGGTGTATCCTATGACCTTGCGATGCACCCTAACTGTTCTAAGCAACTTATCAGCTTCATTTTCATTTAGACATGCATTCACAATCACAGGATAAGTAGAGTCAGGGCCAAGAAATTCATACCTTAAGGAGGAAGGAAGGGGTTTTAATTCTACCTTTGGCGCATTATCCTTTTCACAAGTAGATCCTTTTGGCTCTAGCATCAATCTTTCAAGCTTTGCGTTTCGAAGTGGAGCAGTTGATGTTGATTCTGAAGATTGAGCATACGCGGCTACCTCGGGGTCTTCATCATTTATTGAACCATCACTTACCAAACATTTCTCAAGTGGATCAGCTGAGTTATTGTTTGCAATTTGCTCATGTGTACACTTGTCAATGACAACGACCCTGTAACAAATTTTATTAGTTAGAGGGAGTTTCATAGTATTACTTAAATCAAATTCTACCGTCTCCCCTCTAATATTTAAAGAGAGCCTTCCATTTTTAACATCAATTATGGCACCTGCAGTAGAAAGGAAGGGTCTTCCTAATATAATTAGAATGTTAGAATCTTCTTCTATTTCCAAAATAACGAAATCAACCGGGATAAAGAACTTACCGACCTGGATAGGTACATCTTCAAGTATACCTACCGGATATTTTATCGATCGATCCGCCAATTGGAGTAATATCGTGGTTGGCTTTAAATCACCTATGCCAAGCTTCTTACAAATAGACATCGGCATCAAACTTACGCTTGCACCTAAATCACACAAAGCACGGTTAATAGAGATATTACCAATAACACAAGGAATAGAAAAGGAACCTGGATCCTTAAGCTTAGGAGGCAGATTATATATTCTGGATGATAGCACTACACTCCTCAGTAAGGGCCACAGTCTCGTATTCTTCCAACTTCCTTTTGTTAGATAAGATCTCTTTCAAGAACTTAGCATAAGAAGGCATTTGAGAAATAGTTTCAGTGAATGGGATATTGATGTGCAGCTTTTTCAAAATCTCCAAAAATTTTCCGAACTACTTTTCTAACTTAGCCTTAGCTAACCTTTGGGGAAAGGGTAGAGGAGGCTTGTAAGGAGTGGGAGACACATATTTCTTAACTTTTTCTTTTTCTTGCATTTGGGTCTCATTATCCACATCTATCACATTTTCATTTTTTTCTTCATGAAGACCATCCACCCCATCATTTTCCTTCATATTAGGTCCTTCATATTGTTTTCCACTCCTAAGTGTTATAGCATTCACATGACCCCTTGGATTTGTCTCAGGTTGTCCAGGTAGCATACCTAAAGGCCTAGCAAAAGAGCTAGCATTTTGCGCCAATTGAGTGATTTGTGTCTCTAACATCTTGTTATGCGTAGCTAGGGAATGAAGAGCTAGCATTTTGCGCCAATTGAGTGATTTGTGTCTCTAACATCTTGTTATGCGTAGCTAGGGAATCCATCTTAGAGGCCAAGCCAATTGAGTGATTTGTGTCTCTAACATCTTGTTATGCGTAGCTAGGGAATCCATCTTAGAGGCCAATTATTTTACTACCTCATTCGTCATTTGTTGTTGTTGTTTAAACTTCATTCAATTTCGACTGAGTCATCACAAACTTTTCCATCATATTTTCCAAATTAGACCTTTGGGAAGGGAGATTAGATTGAGGAGCACGAAAACCAGGTGGACCAAAATTAGATGCGGGCATAGAATTTTCAGGTGGGTTTCTATAAGAAAAATTAGGATGATTCCTCCACCCCGGATTATAAGTGTTGGAGAAAGGGTCTCCCTTCTTATTAAAGTTATTAACATAGTTAACATGTTCATTATCAGAAGTATTAAGGGATGAGGGGTTTCCTAATTGACATTCAAGTGCAGAATGACCCACATAACCGCATATCTCACATGCAATTGAAGTAGACGCCACAAAATTAATACTCAAGCTTTCAACTTTTTTAAATAAAGCATCAACTTTAGAGAATATATTATCTAAAGCATCTATTTCATACTTGCCACCTTTTGATGTCTGAGCACGCTCGTTCGCCCATTGATAGTGATTCTGAGCCATGTCTTCAATGAGAGTGTATGCCTCATCTATTGTTTTGTTCATCAAAGCTCCTCCTGTAGTAGCATCAACAGTCATCCGAGTGTTGTAAGTGAGCCCGTTGTAGAAGGTGTGAACAATTAACCACTTCTCCAGTCCATGGTGAGGGTACATCCTCAATAATTCCTTGTAGTGTTCCCAAGCTTCATAGAGTAACTCTCCTTCCTTCTGTACAAAGCTTGTGATCCGGTTCCTCATCTGTGCTGCTTTACTTGGGGGAAAATACTTTGCAAGAAACACCTTGGACAACTGATCCCAAGTGGTGATGGACCGAGCGGGCAATGAGTGCAACCAAGCCCTAGCCTTGTCCTTTAAAGAGAACGAAAATAATCTGAGTCGAATAGCATCATTGGTCACTCCATTAAGCTTCAAAGTGTCGTAATACTCTAAAAAAATTGACAGGTGGAGAATCGGATCTTCAGTAGCACCACCTCCAAACTAATTTTGTTGAACTATTGAGAGCAGTGATGGTTTTAGCTCAAAATTATTAGCTTCAACAGTGGGCCTTGTAATACTTGACTGCGTGCCTTGAGCATTTGGGGCAGCGAAATCCTTAAGAAGCTGATTCTGATCACCCATTGTAGCTTGTCGCTTCTGATGTTGTTCCTCCGTTGTCATCTCCGTTGCGAGGGCAATCCGAAGGGATGGAATCTAAATTTTCAGCGGTAGTACAGCTTCACATCCGTACACCAGCGAATACGGGGTGGCACCTGTAGGCATGCGTATAGTGGTGCGATAAGCCCAGAGTGCTTCACCGAGTTTGTCATCCGAAATCCTTAAGAAGCTGATTCTGATCACCCATTGTAGCTTGTTCTGTGTTCCTTTGCTCCCTTATATACATTCTTATCTCTACAAGAGTCACCGATAGTTCAGCATTGTTTTCGTTGTGTACTTCTGTTTGATGCCCTTGCATAAAAGAAAGTGAGTAGAGAAGAGAATTTAAAAAAAATCCAGTCTAGTTTAATAACGTGAACACTTAATATTAACACCGCAGTCCCTGGCAACGACGCCAAAAACTTAGTAGGCAAAATCTGCAAGCGCACAGACTCGTTATAGCTATCAAGGTCGATCCCACAGGGACTAGGGTTAATTACCAAATTTCAAGTTATTCGACTAGCTAAAGTAATGAGTAAATTAGAAGAGATGAAAATTAAAAGAAATAAAATAATAACTAATCAGGTGGAATTTAATATAATGAAGAGTCAGGATTGGGTTTTCACCACAACTTCGATGCTAAATGATGAATTATTTTAGTTCTCGGTGTTGGTTTAAACTAGAAAGGGTGAATTAGCCTAAATTAATCTAAAGCCTCTTTCAAGGTCTAAAGATCGTGCCTAATTAATCTCAATTAACCTCCTTTCGTGAAATTAAGATTAAATTAAACCCATTAAGCTTTATGCTAATCCAAATCAAATCCCCAAGGAATCTAGCCTACTTTCATGGTTCGAGCTCCCTGCTTAATTTCTAGAGATCCGGAATTAATCTTCACCTTTCAGTCCTTCAATTAATTACGTATGATTGCTAATACGGTGATCAAGTGAATCAACAAAATTAAAACACTAGAAATCAAGTTTAAAGATTTAAACTTTCACCAAAAACCTATATAAATCCATCATTAATCACCAAAAAGTTGGGTTCTTTCCCAATCCTAGACAAGAAATCTACTCACACATGATTGGGATAAGAGAATACATCAAATAATTATATAAATCAATCATAAGAAGAAATAAATCAAAGACAGGAAAGAATTAACCTGTCTTTCAATTGAAATCTCCAAAATCAAAACTTGCAATCCAATCTTGTACAAGAGATTAATGTCTTTCTTCAATACTTGAACTCCAAAATAATTGCTAATTGATGGCTAAGAGAACATAACAAAAGATATCCAAAACCCTAAGTCAAAACATCTATTTATATGTCCCCAAAAATCTGGAAAATAACTAATTCCCGCGCCACAGGTGTGGTCTGCACCACACCAGGGTGTGTTAGGGGTTGTTTTGCTGATTTTGTGCTTCTTTGTATAGGTTTTGGTATTTTGGCCGTAACTTCTTCGTCCGATCTCGAAATAAGGTGATTCAAATTGTGTTAGAAATCTGTTGAAGAGATCTACAACTTTCATCTTTTGAGTTTTTCTTGATTCAAACTACATCATGGTTGAATTTCCAATTCTACATACTTGTGCATCCGTTTCCTTCTCGAACTATGCATTCCAAATCTTGTTGTTGCTTCAAACTCTTGTTTAACTTCCAACGATCATCAAATCTTTCAATCTTGAGCCAATAACTACATAAAGGAACACAAAACACAGCAGTATCCTTGATCTAAACACTAAATATGCATCAAACATCCGTAAATCATACTTGAAACACATTAAGATAATGCATATTTTACGTGTTTATCACTATATAAACTCCGCTGGTGGCCGGTGCCTGCTGCGCTACTGGCGGTGAAACACATGGGTCCATTTGACACTGATAAATACTCTGAATAGCACAATTCTGGCCTATAGGCCCCTAAATCCTCGGAATAACCGGTAGCACATCTATCCTCCGATGCTGGCCGTAACTGTTGCCCTAAGATTATTGACCCTGATCTCTATCATGCTAGTCTCCTGCTGGTGTACTCCAATAATTCTTCATTCTATGTCCGATCTTGTTATAATTGTATCATGTGTCCCGAATCATGCGCTGCTGCGATGCTATCAAATCATGTTGTGCTATCTTCTTATAATGTCTTTGTTGCTGATGGTAAAAATCCTTACCCCGCTGCTGAGGTCCTCTAGATCCCATAATAGGCCTCTTGTCCTTGTCATTGCCATCATGCTAGTCTTGATTTCGTAATTAACTATAGGCATATCTCACTGTTTTAAGCAAACTAGCTCTAACTGCTTGTCGAAGAAGTAAACAAAATTTTCCCAAATAAGTGATATTCACTATCCCGACGAAAATCTGAAATCATAGCTATCATTTGCTACTATTCTCCGGTGATATCCTCTGTGCTGAATATATTTAACCTCTGGTTTGGTACTGAGTCTACATTAAGAAATTTTCACATATTCATTTTTATTTATAAGCTGCATATGAAACTAGTGTGCCCTGCACTATGGTGTTCTCAGTATCTGATATCCTTCCTATTCTTTTAGAGCCAAACCTCGTGCTATGCGGTTCTATCAACAACTAGTTGTGGTGATGATGAAATCATTGGTATTACCTCTTTATTAGGCATGACTGGTACAATTAGTGGTGGAACTCTAGAAAATATAATGTGGCTCGCTACTCCCTCCTCGAGTGTTGCTAGTCTCTGTTTCTGCAAACGGCGCCATAAAGTCGATCAAATACTGTGGAGCCTGCTGCGACTCAGACTATGCTTGCCCAGCTCTCTGGGTGTGAGTTTTATCTCGACCGTATCCTCATCCCAACATTTATAATATCGAGAGGAGAGCTTATGATCACAGTAATATATATATATAACATATCACAACACGTATTCATAACATATAGTATTCACGCAAATACTTTAAATCAATATAAAATAATTATCATAAATTTTTTTTTTGAAATTTTGAGATATATGCACATATCGTCCTCACTCATTATAGGAATTCCTAACAGACTCTATAATGAATCCTAGGAAACTCTATCCTAGCTCCACAATTTGATACAGGAATGATCCTAAGGATGTTGAACTAGAGCTCTGATACAAACTTTGACGCCCCAGGGTTCACACAAGGATGCAGTCCAAGGTGAAACCCAGATTATCAAACCTGCCAAGCACCAAATACCATGCTACGATATGTTTCACCATCACAATCACTATCTCTTTAATGGAAACAATAAATAGACGAAGGTACAGACAGGCAAAATAGAAATAAAACGACATCGAATGTACACAGAAGAAGCATATGAAATATCAATAATGAGCCCAACTGGGATGAAATAAATATATCTCTGAATCTGAACTGAATTTCAAATACAATGAGTCAAATAACAAAGTCTCACAATAGCTCTCAACTCTATGAAACAAAATACCAATCTAGAGTCTGAAAATAATCAACTACATGTGGAGTTCTGCAATAACTATAAAATATGATAAGTAGCTAAACGGATAACTAAGATGTCCCATCAACCTGTGACTCTCCGTGCGCCAGACTCACTGCCTGAAAGAGGGGAAACAACGAGCGTCAAAGCGCTAGCGAGATCATCACTACCTCTCCCCAGGGGAAGGGATAGGAGTATATAGAAAATAGAGTTAGTACATACATATATCAAATCATTCATATAGCTCTCTATGAATGAAAAACAAATAGTCAAGGAAACATACTCTAATCTCCAACATAAAGAATAAATATTTCATCTCAAAGTACAATCCAGTAACCTGCTCTAATATAAGAAGATGCCAACCAAATCAAAACGAAATATAACTGCCGTCCATAACGGGTGTGCCAAAATCTCAAAGTAAATACCCTACTCACGGGTAGTCTATCATTAAAGTAAAACTTATAACTGATCAAATATCTATGTGTGCATCATCTTGTGCTATAGCGATACTCTTGAAATGCTCTTACTCAATCGCTCTGCGGTAATAGATTTTATTATCTCCCTATTCCGGATACGTGTAATAACGATACTTTTGTAATACTCTTACTCAATCGTTCTGCGGCAATAGGATTATTATTCTCCTATTCCGGATACGTGTAATAACGATACTTTTATAATACTCTTACTCAATCGTTCTGCGGCAAATAGGTTTCATCTCCCTATTTCCGGATACGTATAGAACAACATTATTCATATGTGTTAATCAGTTTAACTCATGTCGAAAGTGTGTCCATCTAACACAATCTAGTATACATGCACAAATCTCGGTGTGCGTGTCCTCATCTGAAGTTCACCATCATCCCAGGTGTTAAACAATTACTAATATCATAGTCTATCATCATTAGATCTAGAAATCTGCTCGACAAACCAAAACCAAGCCATATAAACATGCACAGCCAAAACAGACTGGCGGTTGACCGTGACGGTCGACCGCGACGGGCTCCAGAGACTACCCTGGTCCATGTCCTGCACGCGGTCGACCGTGAACCCTGATTTCCAGATTCTCAATTTTTTTATGTATGTCGTGTTCACGTTGTGTTTTTATGATTCAAATATGATTAAATCTTCATAAAACTTGTATGCAAACATGTCACAGCAGATATGAATATCTGGAAACAACTCAACAATTATAAACATGATTTTATGCTTTAGATTTGTATTCAAAACCCTAAAAACATGCATAAAAGCTCAAAATAAAGAATCAAACTTTTTCCTTTAGATTAACCATATTTTAAAATCATCATCAGATCTAAATCATCTTTGTAAAAACGTTCTCAACCTTTTTAGCATGAAAAGACCTAATCTTTATACATATAATACAAAGAGTTGTCTTTTATACATAATCTATTCGTTTAGGCTCTACAAAACATGTTTAAATCTTTTTAAAAATATTTTAAAAACTAGGAGGGGGATTAGTAGAGATGACACTAGCCTGAGATTGTAGGAAAACCTTTTAGAAGCAATGTCGAAAGAGATCTCCACTCCAAAAACCAAAAAATCAACAAAAATCCACTTGAAAGCCTCCAATTCTTCTCCAAGAAATCAAACTAGGGTTTGGGGGGGTTTGGTGGCTGTTAGGGTTTTAAAATACTAAAATAGTACTGAAATTTTTGTTAATACATGTTATACATAGTAGAAAAACGGGTGTGGGCCTAAAAATACCCGAAACCAACCCGAACCAGGAAACCTAATCTGACTAGAAAAATACCTCTTCGGTATTTTGACTGTAACTTCCTTATCCGATCTCAGAATGAGGTGATCTAAGACTTGTTGGAAAGATAAAGAAGACACCTACAACTTTGGTCATTTACACCTTTCCAAATTCTAACTGCATCAGTATAAAAAACTTAAAAACGCATAACTAGTCATTATTCCCAGATTTTCACTCTTTTGGCCTTTGTGCATGTTTTGTGCATTTGCACTCATATTTTCATAAATATACATTGAATTGATCTCAAATCAATTCTTATCGTATCCAAACATCAAAATATATTATTTTTCACTATATAACATATTTATCATTATTTATCATAAAATATTTAAATTTACGGGGTTTTACAACACCCTAACTCAGGGTTGCTAGTTCATCATTTTACCCCCAAGGCATCCCTCTGTAGGGCGAAAGACCTAGTTGACTTTGGTAAGTCCTAGGCAAAGCCTCAGGGTTGTGAAAAACCTAGTTAACTTTTGTAAGTTCGAGGCATTCAACTTCGATCGAATTCAAAGACCTTGGTGCCTCTTCTCAGGGTAAACCCAAGGCACTCACCATACGGTCGACTCCCACAGTCGCCTCTTGACCATCATGGCTATATTGAAGATATGGACATCTACGTAAGTCCTAGGTACTCAACCTCAGGGTTGTCATTCTATTAAACAAACCTTGGTGTTATTCTAAAAATAAACCCAAGGCTGGAACTTAAGTGCTTGAATGACCTCGACAATACAACTTTGGTGATACAATTTGCCAAGTCTTAGACGGCTGAAGACCCAAACACAGCCAACAGAAAGTAATAGATGAAGTCGGTCGTCTCGACCCCTCTACATTTAAGTCGACATGACATGACAGGCTCATCATAATCAATACTTGGTTCTCTCAATCAGAACAAAGCTAAATTAGCAAAGCCAAGGAGTAAATAAAGGCAGACTCAAAATGAGAATAAAGTTGTTTTTTATTCCAAAGTGCAAACTTCATTACAAACTCTTTACAATATCCATGCCAAAGTACATACAAAGCATGTTGATATTTACAAAAAAAGAGAGTACAAATACAAGCCCTTAGACCTCTCGACCAGATCCGGGAGTAAGACTTGGGAGGCTCTCAACGACAACAAAGTCCGCGGCGGCTTTGGCGGCAACAACTGAGGAAGCGGGAGAATTCTCTTCTGGATCATCCTCTGGCTCGTCATCACCCCTAACATCCAGCGCCAGATCCATCCCACCTCCACTCTCCTCGATCTCCTCCAAGAGATCAAAGTAGCAAGAGACACGAGGGGGGTAATGGAGATCGAGGAAGGGAAGAGAGCTAGAGGAGAGCAGCGAAGCAAGATAGTCGACGTCAGCCTTGCAAGCCAATGCTACCTCAATTTTTCCTAGAGGGACATGGTGCCACTCGTCGACAACCTCCTTCCTATGCTACGCTAAGTCAAGATGAGCAAACCGACCCTCCAAGTCCTTGACAATTATTGCGGACACCGGAGGAGTCAACCGCTCCTCCTCAAGATCCTACCTCAGCAGCTCGACCAAAAGACAGCTCGATTTAGCTTCCTCCTCGGTCTCCGCCTTTAGGCGCCTCTCGGACTCGACCTCCACAGCCAAAGCAGTCAGTTGGCCATCCCGCTCAGAAACCCCTTGCTGCAGATGACCGACCTCTCCCCTCAACCGATCCACCTCCCGCTAGAGATCATCAACAGAACCCAAGTGCTTGGAAACTTGGATTCTGTAGCCTATCAAAAGCCGCTCCTTTTCGTCCAGCTCCCACCACCAGATGTCCGCTCTGCCTCTCAATTCGGCCTCTAAGGCAGCAATCCTCTACTCTGCCTCTTCCTTGGTCGACTTCTTTTGGGCTAGCTCGGCGTGTCACCTCTGTGCCACCTCATGCATATGCCTCATCCGGTCAAACAGCTCCTGCTCTAATAAAGGCCCTCAGACCAAATAGGCCTTGAGGGCCAAATATGCGCTAGCGCTTGGTATCTCCCACAAGAGCCTCTTATCCTTCGGGAGGGTAAACTGGGATACAGCGTCGATCGAGGCAGTTAAGGACTGCATGACCGAGGACTCCACATCCATGGGTTCCTCCAGGACAAACTTGTCACCTTTGGGAACCTCTTCTCTAGGCGAGCCGGGGGTTAACGGATCTCCCACCAACATAGTCCTCGCCCTCTCCCAGTACCGGTGAGTAAGCTCATCAATCCCATGGCAGAATGGCCAGAACTTACTCCACACATCCACCATCTCATCCGACTCGGGCCCTTCTGGAGCCGTTGTTTTCTCGTCAACACAGTCCTGATTTCCCGACAAGCTCCTTACCAGGCCTGTGGAATTGTACGACCGCAAAACTCGACCCAACTGTCCCCTTGACAGGGGCCCTCGCAACTACTTCTTTGATAGTTGGAGCTACCCCCTCTGCTACAAGAGGGGAAGAGTCGCCCACGGTGTCGATCTCATTCGGTCGATAAGCTTGGACAGACCTCTTCCACCTCTTGAATGGTTGAAGAATTTCTCTTAATGCTTTTTTCAAGGGGGGAGCTAGCAGACTTGCTCTTGCTCGGTCAACCGAGGAGGACAAAATCATGGAAACGCCCGCCGACCAAAGAGATGCTGTCTCGAAAAGATTGCTCCTGTCTCGAGACCCAGCATAGGAGCAAATCTTTACCAGTTGCCACCTTTCCTCATCATTAAGAGGACACGGCCTCAGTACATCCTTAGCCACATTGGACCAATTGGGACAAGAAAGAACGCCATCAGCCCCGAAGACCCACACAAAGTGCACCTTCCAATCCCTGCTGGACTCTAGAGCATCTGACACAAGTTTAATATTTCCAAGTAGTGAAAATAGTAGTGTGGGTCCTCTTTCTTCAATTCGACACCGACCAAATGTCCTAGAAGTCATGTGGTCGGTGAAACTCCAACCCGGTAGCAAATGATGACAAAGCCCACCAGAACCCTAATGACATGAGGGGTAAATTAAGAGGGGAAACCCTTAGAACAATGCAGACATCCCTAATAAAGGGATGAAGTGGTAGCCGTAGACCATGCTCAAGATGAGCAAGGTAAAGCAGCGCACGGTCCCCGCCATGGTGATACATAGGTTCGATCATACTCGGGGCCCCCAGTGTAAAATCCCTTGAAATGTCATAAAGATCGTAATATGGCTCAAGCATCCTCGTCAGGACCCTCGAGCGAGTGTGCTGGAGAAGAGCAATCCTCTCCTCATTGCGGCCTGCAGTGGAAGCTGGGGAAACCATTGAAGAATTTGATTTGCAAAGTAAACTTACGAAAATTCGGAGAAGCGCCGGAGATATTTTGGGCAAACTCAAAAAGAATTCTATTTCACCCCCAACGAGCTATTTATAGTATTCCGAAGGGGCACGAGGATTAATCAAAATGGTTGTCTCGTTTCCAAATAAATGGGCGAGATTCACCTCGAAATCTCAGACAGTTAGCTCAAAACTCGAAGTGACGTTATTATTTACTCCACACTTCTTCGCTCAAAAATCGAAACGATGCCATTACTCTGACAACTGGTAGCATCATTAGATCATCCTCAACAGTGACATTTCGTTGGCCCAATAAAGGCCTCAGGAATCTCTCTAAACAATGTCTACTAAGCAAAGTATACTGGGCCCTAATCGACCCATCACGGCCGACAAGTTGACTTTAAGGATATCTCTTGGACAACTCGTCTAAGTTGCATAGATGCTAAGTAGCAAGAGCAGTTGATCAGATCGGTCTAAGACTTAGAAAAAATTAATCCTTCAAAAGCTTACTTGCTCAAGTTCTAGACATCTCCTCTCTATAGAGAACGAGTCCTCTAAGGTTAATGCTTAAATCTACCAGTCCACATTGGAACTAATTCATCCGGCAAAACATTCTGAGATTATGCAACAGAAGCAATTCCAAAGTGGTTCTTTATCATATTTCACTCAGACTCAGCTAAATCCGACTCCAAGAGAAAGAGACCAACTGTTATGGTATTCCCATTTGCCAAAATATAACTCGCCAAACAATGGGTGGGTGTATTTTCGCAAGCAAGGCCCCAACCAGTTGACCCCTTTGCCAAAATAACAGGCGGGCATATTCTCATTTGCCAAAATATAACTTGCCAAATATAACTCGCCAAAATATAACTCGCCAAAATATAGGTCTCATCATGACCCTAGCACTGATAGTCTTCATGACTCGTCATATCACATGGGCTCTACCACGCCGCCGATCACTCTCCATTTGATGCTGAGACAATTGAAAGTGCCCTATAGGGGGGTGAATAGGGTACTTACAAATCTAATCTGATATTAATGCCAAATTAAAATTTATTAACTAATATCCTAGATATTATGATATACAACAAGTTATGTGCACGGATATGTAATTAAACTAAGGGCGATATAAACATGAACATAATATGATATGTAATTAAACTGAGGACGATATATGCATATATCTCAAAATTTGAGAAATTTTTTTTTATGATAACTATTTGGTGTAAAGTCAAAGTATTTGTGTGAATACTATGTGTTGTGAAAATTTCAATGTGATACGTTATTTATAAAGGTCTATTTTGACTCATAAACTCTCATTTTCTTATGATCAGAGAGATGGCAGGATGTGGTAGACCTCGTACTCGGAGAGCTAGCCAGGCAGAGTCACAGCAGACACCATCTGAGCAGCAGCCAGCTCAATCCGAGCCTCAGCAGACTCCACCCGAGCCGCAACAGGCTCCTCAGTATTTGGTGGACATCATGACTCCTCTAATTGCCCGGATGACAGCCATTGAGGAGTTGGTGACGACTCACATAGCACCGCGGACACCACCACCACCACCTCCAGTAGTTCCATCAAAGGGGATACCAGCCGTCCCAATCAGAGAGAGAGACTCAGAGGTAGCACCTGCAGCTGTTCCTTTAGCAGTCCTAGATAGAGCCACAGAGCAGGAGGCTTGGCTCCGTATGGTTGAGAGGTACCAGAAGATGAGGGCACCAGAATTCCAGGGATCACCAGACCCTCTCGTAGCCCATAAGTGGAAGGAGGATGTGGGCAATATCCTGGACATACTCAATGTGGATTCAGTGCAGAAGCAGAGATTGGCATCCTACAGCTTGAAGGGAGATGCCGGGAGATGGTACCGACTTCAGTTTACTCCAGAGCAGAGGATGACCCTTACATGGGAGGACTTCATATACTTCTTTGATGGGCAGTATATTTCTTCTGGGGCACGGACTGGGAAGGAGCTTGACTTGTCCAGGTTGACTCAGGGGGACATGACCGTTGCAGATTTTGAGAGCAGGTTCATGGAGTTGCTATATTTCACGGGTATGTGGCAGACAGGAGAGCGTCAGGCTCAGATGTTCTTGGCAGGGCTTCGCCCTAATCTCCGCCGATACCTAGTCTCGAGGAGGTTCTATTCAGTTAGGGAGGTAGCTGAGGCTGCCACTTCACAGGAGATTAAGACTAGCGTGTTCCAGAAGGATAAGGAAGGGAAGGCCAAGGCAAGGCAGAGCGGTGACAAAGGCAAGAACAAGAGATCTTTTTCTAGGCATCAGCAGCAGCATCAGGGCCCTTATAAAAAGGGACCCTAGCAGGATCAGAGAGCGCATCAGCAGCGCAAGTTTCAGGTATCTTGTTTTAACTGTCACAAGATCGGGCATAAGGCATCAGAGTATCGTAGCGCACCAGCAGGAGCTCAGCAGGGCAGGGGTCCGAACCAGTAGCAGCAGCAGCAGCGACAGCAGGGCAGAGATCAGGGCCAGCAGGACAGGCTTGAGGCACCGCCAGCAGTCCAGAGGACTGAGGGGCAAGTTCGTGCAGTTCAGGAGTTTCCTCAGGGGCAGATTGTCCCATTTTCTCCAGCTCCAGCAGCAGAGCAGTCTCCAGCCACAGGCAGGGTTTATGCAGTAGTTCCCCGTGATCATGGAACTAGCGAAACCATAGTGGAGGGTACGTTCCTTGTGGATTCTTTCCCCGCCCATATTCTTTTCGATTCGGGAGCCTCACATTCTTTCATCTCTCATGCACTTATGGCTAGACTCCAGCTCGTAGCTCAGCCTCTAGACACCCCTTTATCTGTTTCCACCCCTTTAGGTGAGGTATCGCTTCTGGAGAGCGTTTGTAGGAGGTGTACCGTCAGTTTAGATGAGTCAGAGTTTATAGTTGATTTGATAGTGTTGCATATGTCCGAGTTCGATGTCATCCTTGGTATGGATTGGTTGTCTTCCTACCATATTAGTATTGACTGCTTTGCAAAGACAGTCAAGTTGAGAGCGTCCGATGGGTCTGAGATGATTGTAGCCACCTCTCAGGGCAACCGATTTGCGGAGTCATTTCTGGCGTACATCGAGGAGGTGATGCGACGAGATCAGGGTGCTGAGTTATTAGAGACTAGGGTTGTCTCAGAGTATCAGGATGCCTTTCAGTATATACCCGGATTACCTCCGATGAGAGAGGTGGAGTTCTGTATTGAGTTGCAGCTAGGCACAGCCCCGATATCCCGTGTACCCTATCGTATGGTACCAGCTGAGATGAGGGAGCTTCAGACCTAGTTGGATGAATTATTAGCTCAGGGTTTTATTCGCCAGAGTCATTCTCCGTGAAGCGCGCCGGTCCTCTTCGTGAAGAAGAAGGACGGTAGTATGAGACTATGCATAGATTATAGAGAGTTGAACAAGGTCACTATCCGGAATAGGTACCCATTACCTAGGATTGATGACTTGTTTGACCAGTTGCAGGGGGCGCAGTATTTCTCAAAGATTGATGACATTCCCAAGACCGCCTTTCTTACTCGATATGGTTCTTTCGAGTTCTTAGTCATGCCATTTGGGTTGACCAATGCACCCGCGGTATTCATGGACTTGATGAACCGGGTTTTCCATCCCTTCTTGGATCAGTTCGTGATCGTTTTCATCGATGATATTCTTATTTACTCGAGATCGGAGGCGGATCACGAGGAGCATCTACGGATAGCGTTGAGGACTCTTCAGGAGCATCAGCTGTATGCCAAGTTCAGCAAATGTGAATTTTGGCTTTCAGAAGTCAGATTCCTTAGCCACGTCATCAGTAGGGAGGGCATAGCAGTGGACCCGACTAAGGTCACGGCAGTTCTTGAATGGGAGCCACCGAAGTCGGTGACAGAGATTCGTAGCTTTTTGGGTTTAGCTGGATATTATAGGAAGTTCATTCAGGACTTCTCGAAGATTGCGACGCCTATTACACACCTTACTAAGAAGGGTGTACAATTCATATAGAGCATGGAGTGCCAGAAGGCCTTTGATATTTTGAAGACTAAGTTGACTACAGCACCGGTTTTGACTATTCCGAGCAGCGACAGGACATTCATCGTAAATACAGATGCATAGTTGGTAGGCTTGGGAGGCGTATTGATGCAGACTCAGAGGGTAGTAGCTTATATCTCACGGCAGTTGAGGGTGCATGAGCAGAACTATCCCACTCATGATTTGGAGTTGGCAGCAATAGTATTTGCACTAAAGTCATGGAGGCACTACCTATATGGAGTGCAGTTTGAGTTATTCACAGATCATCAAAGTCTGAAGTACCTCTTTTCCCAGAAGGAACTCAACCAGAGATGTAGGCATATAAAATTGCTTATAGGTCCCTTAGCACAGTTCGGCACAAACCGACGAACCAACGAGGCGACGAATCGCACGCAAGCAACGGAATAAATCCATTCGCGTTCGGAATCAAGCCAAGTGTTGAAGAGTCAACGAGTGATCCAACCAAAGACAAACTCGGACGAATCACGATCGAATCAAGATCAGTTTTGGACTCGAACTCAGAAGCGGATTTACTGCTAAATCAGAAGCGGGTTTACTGCTAAATCAGATCAACGGATCAAAGTATGGATCAACCGAATCACGGACAGAACCCAAAGGCGGAAAACAGCAGAAACCCAAACCCAGATGGGCTCGGCCAAAACCGAGCCGCCTCAAGGTGGCTCGGCCAAAGCCGAGCCACCCTGAGGTGGCTCGGTGGCCGAGCCACCTTGAGGTGGCCGGCCCAGAGCCGAGCCACCTCAAGGTGGCCGGCTGCACTGTGCCCAAGGCACAGTGAGGGTAGCCTATAAATAGGCCCCCTTTTGTTCATTTTCAAAGGTTGGACTTTTGAGAGCCGAAACTCTGCCGGATTGAAGATCGAGCTTAGAGTTTTGAAGACTTGAAGACTTGGACATCCAGATCTGATCCTCGGCGAGCATCCACGTCACAAAAGGCAGGATTTCGAGAGAGGGGAAGGACAGATCTGAGATCTACACGAGATCACACTCCGGATCTAAGCTTGGTCTTAGATCCCGAGATCCGAGCGATTATTTCCTTAGTGAACTAATCCCTCCCGGCTATTATTCCCTTCGTGGAATAATACCCGTCAAATCGTGTAGATCCGACCGGATCTAGATCGCGCGGTGGTCCACGGATTAACCCCGGCGTTGGCAAAGAACCCACAAAAGCGAGTGACCGCAAAACAGGAGCTCGCGATTTGTTCACAAGGAGAAAGTTGTAATTTTTTTATTCGACCAAGCCAAGTTCGAGGAGTACGTGTCCTCGTCCGAATCTACCTCCCCCCGCAAGTCCAAGAAGTTCTCCTCCAGGAGAAAAGTTCGTTGGTTCGAAGAAGCTCGGAAAGCCAACGAAGCTCTCACACCAGCTGACGCCAAAGTTGCGTCGGGTGAAGTTCCACCGACCTCCAACGAGGTCAAACCTGTTCTTGCCGACGCCTCTACTGTTGAGGGCGTTGTGACTCTCTCAAAGAGAGCCCGCCAGAGGCGTCGTCAGACGTCAACGCCTTGCGCGGCAACTCGCTAAGGCGATGGAGTCTACAGACGGATTCCGCTACAATGCGGATCCGAAGAACAGAAGAGGCAAACAGCCTCAGCCACCAATGAACGGCGACTCCTCCAAGCCGCCAAAGAATGAATGGGTCCGCGTCAAACGGAACCGTTCGACACTTGAGGAGCGTATCCGCAAGCGCCGCGCGATGTCAGCGCAGGTACGGGCACAAGTCCAGGAAGCCCGTAGAAGACTGCAAAAGGAGGCGGAGAAGAAGCCACCACCAACGCGCCACCATTGCAGCCTTCAAAGCAAGGCCAACCTCCGGCGAATCAACCAAAGTCGCCGTTAATTCCAATAGCTTCTCCGGGAGATCATGCAGAACCATCCCGAAGGAAGAAGCCAGTTTTGGAGCGTCTCGGTCCAATTCCCGACGAGAGAGGCAAAGCTCCAGTTCACGAGCGTTTGGGCCCGATGAAGAAGCCCAGAACAACTCAATACGCTGGGGGTCGTCATCACCTCCAACATGACAAAGAGCTTAAGGCAGCTACGCGCACCAATTTGCGCATCGAAGTCCAAGAGCACGCTGAGAACTCACGCCCACAAAGGCACGTTTCGACCGATGAAGAAGCCCAGAACAACTCAATACGCTGGGGGTCGTCATCACCTCCAACATGACAAAGAGCTTAAGGCAGCTACGCGCACCAATTTGCGCATCGAAGTCCAAGAGCACGCTGAGAACTCACGCCCACAAAGGCACGTTGTACTATCATGCTGGGGGTACGAATAAAACCAGGAAGAGGAGTCCCCGAGAACAGGAAACTCGATGCCCCTGTTCCAAACTCATTTGGGCGGTATTGTCAGAATACAACTGCATCAAGGCGGTCCCCGAAAGAGTTTCAGTTTTTGAAAGGCTCAGGGCTGAAATGCCAAAACCAAGGCCTAGGCGTTTCCAACGAAGAAGAAGGGTGATTGAAGACGGAGAATTTCCGAGGGTCACCACTAACATGACATCGGCACGGGATAATTTCGAGTCGATTTTGAGAGCCTCCCGGCCTAGAACCCGTCTGCAGTCCGGAACCATCGAGCGAGCAACCTATGGTAGGGTTCGGACAAGACGCCCTTCAGAAGATGAAGAATCTGATGCCGGCTCCGCGGTGGCATCAGATAATACAGTATCCAGCGAGGGACAACCCCGCGAGGCCCTGATGATAAGCGCGGAACAGATGGCCAAGATGCTTGAAGACGCTTTGGCTAAGCAGAAAGAAAGTTTCAAATTTGAGATGGAGATGGCCATGCAGCAGATGAGAGAAATGCATGACCAACAGATCCAAGCATTGGCGAACCAACAAGGCGAGCAGAATCATCGTAACCCGATTAATCTGGAAGATGAGGATGCGAATGCTCGTAATACCAATGATCCTCCCGTCAACGCAGGGGGTGGTAATGAGAATGCTGGCGAAAACACCGGCGAAAACCTGAAGATCAAGAACCTCGAGAGCAAAATCAACACACTAATTTCCGCTCAAGAGACAAAAAAGACGGGCATTCCTTGTCCATACCCAAGGGAGTGGGAATCAATCCCATATCCGGCGAAGTTCAGTCTAATTAACTTCACGCCGTTTAATGGGATGGGTTCACCTACCCAGCATTTGATTTACTTCAAATCGCATTTGGGGGTGATCTCTGGTAATGAGCCTCTGATGGTGCGGTCATTCGTCGGCACTCTTCGCGGAGCCGCCTTCGATTGGTATCGTCGCCTCAAGCCAGGGAGCATAAATAGCTGGGACGACATGGAGTCAAAGTTCCTCGCAAACTTCTTCGATGACGACACCGAAGTTTCTATTGGGTCATTGCTCGATGAGAAGCAGAAAGACGGGGAGTTGGTCGACACCTTCGTCAAGAGGTTCCGCAACAAGGCGATGAATTGCCGGGACCCGATCACCAATGAATTCATCCTCCAGACATGCCACAACAACCTTTCGCTGGACGTGTTGGAAGCAATGGGCACAGCACCGTCCAAAACGTGGCAGGATCTGAAAATCCGGGGAGAGCAAGCTGAGCGATTCCTCAAGAGGAAGAAGGCGGAAAGAGGCCAACCGGCGACGAGTGTTCCAAAGCAAAACTTCGTCCCACGGGGGAAAGGTAAGGCACAAGCTAATGCAGTTGATGCTAATCAAACCTTTCAATTGCAACCACAGCAACAAGCACCCCAACAATCTCGAGGACAATGGCAACAACGGCCTCAGAAGCAGAAATCTGCGGAGCCGAGGTTTCCTAAAGTGTACTCCTTCAAGGATGATGAAGTTCCCGGCATCTTCAAATACCTGTTGGAGAACAACAAGATCCAGTTGCCGGCGATCGTGGATCAAGAAGGGGCCAGCAAAGTGACGGATCCAAAGTACTGCGCGTACCACAGAGCGGTCCACCACCCTACGAGATCATGCTACCACCTCAAGGACAAGATCCAGGCGTTAATCGACGTAGGAGTCATAACCCCGAAACCAGCCAAGAATGTGGGGGCCAACGCAGTGTCAATCAGTTTTGGGTCGGTGCCTACAACTTGGTTCGAGCCAAAACGCGTCACCAAAGTCGGGATGAAGACGGTGAATGACGATCCGCACGGACAGCGCCAAAAGGGACTTGTGCCGCACACAACCCCAAATGGCGAAATCCTTTGGGTTCATCCAGATCTGATTGGAGATGAACAATGGGCCGGTTCGTCATCCGGGAGGAAGTCTAAAGGAAAAGGGAAGTCTTGTTATGGAGTCTCTGCTATCCCAGGGGAAGATGACGAAAGAATCTCCACTTTCCTGCTCTCTGAAGAAGAACAAGAAGCTTTTGCGACACGGAGCGGAAATGAATACCACTACAATTATCCGCCACCTAGTGAGCAGGGGGTGAACAAGCGGGGACCAGCCAAAACTCTCACGGAGATGGGAGTGATTGCAAGTCCCACACCGGGTAAAGAAGCTCTACGACAACCGGTGAATAAACCAAAAGAGAAGAATCCCCAAGAGGTACAGAATCCGAAGCAGTCTCGTTTCAGTCGTCCAATTGGAAGAGACAAACCGGAAAGCTCGAAGACTCCGCATAGCTTCGACATTATGGCGCAATTAGCCAACATTCCTGCACGGATAACGCTGTATGAGTTGCTGCGATTATCCAAAGAAACCAGGGAGGCCCTACAAGAAGCTTTGGCCAATGCAGAGGTATTTCTGACTCAAGTCAAGCCGGTGCATGAACAGCCAGAACCGCTGAGTCAACAGTGCAACATAGCGACTAAGAACCTTCCCTGCATTACTTTCACCAAAGAAGATATGCAGACGAAGAATTCGAACCACGATCGGCCGTTATATTTCGTCGGATACATTGGCTCCAGCCAAGTCAACCGAATCCAAGTGGATCCGGGTTCTGCTGTGAGTATTATGCCGCTTCGATTGATGCATTTCCTCAGCATTCCAGTAAGCAAGTTGGCGTCCACAGGCACTGTTATTTATGGATTCAACACTAGTGGGTCAAGACCCTTGGGTAAGATCCGGGTGAAGTGCCAGATGGGAGATCTGAAGACAGAAGTCACGTGTTATGTGATCGATGCGGAGACTTCGTACAACTTACTATTGGGTCGGCCTTGGATCCATAGTAACGTGATAATTCCATCTACTCTCCATCAGTGTTTGAAGTATGTCGACACTGACAATGAGGTTAGGACGGTGGTCGCGGATAAGCAACCATTCAAGGGGTATGAGAATTATTTCACCGATTCTCTCCTTTATGGTAACGAATCCGATACTGAACCATCGGCCCAGGGCACAGACAGCGGAGAAGAAGCTGATTCTGATCCACCCGCGTGCAGAATCAAGCTAATGAGTTGAGGAATCAACGAGTCATCCAACCGAGAGCGGACTCGGACGAATCACGATCGAATCAAGATCAGTTTCGGACTCGAACTCAGAAGCGGATTTACTGCCAAATCAGAAGCAGATTTACTGCCAAATCAGATCAACCAAATCAGAATCTAAGTCAACCGAATCACGGACAGAACCGAGAAACGGATAAAGCGCAAAACGACGGAAAACAGCAAACCTAGAGGGGCTCGGCCAAAACCGAGCCGCCTCAAGGTGGCTCGGCCAAAGCCGAGCCACCCTGAGGTGGCTCGGTGGCCGAGCCAC
>NC_033796.1:70615178-70616909 GCF_001876935.1 Asparagus officinalis
CCGAGCCACCCTAAGGTGGCTCGGTGGCTGAGCCACCTTGAGGTGGCCGGCCCAGAGCCGAGCCACCTCAAGGTGGCCGGCTGCACTGTGCCCAAGGCACAGTGAGGGTAGCCTATAAATAGGCCCCCTTTTGTTCATTTTCAAAGGTTGGACTTTTGAGAGCCAAAACTCTGCCGGATTGAAGATCGAGCTTAGAGTTTTGAAGACTTGAAGACTTGGACATCCAGATCTGATCCTCGGCGAGCATCCACGTCACAAAAGGCAGGAGTTCGAGAGAGGGGAAGAACAGATCTGAGATCTACACGAGATCACACTCCGGATCTAAGCTTGGTCTTAGATCCCGAGATCCGAGCGATTATTTCCTTAGTGAACTAATCCCTCCCGGCTATTATTCCCTTCGTGGAATAATACCCGTCAAATCGTGTAGATCCGACCGGATCTAGATCGCGCGGTGGTCCACGGATTAACCCCGGCGTTGGCAAAGAACCCACAAAAGCGAGTGACCGCAAAACAGGAGCTCGCGATTTGTTCGATAAAAGGAGAAAGTTGTAATTTTTTTTATTTTCTTTGATTTCGTTGTAACCAGATCTAAAAAAAAGACCGGATCTTTTGTAACCACAAAAAGTTGTTATTTTGAGATCACAATGACATCAATGAAGAAAATGATTTTCCCCGCGAACAATCTGGCGACCAAAGTGGGAGCCGCGGATCTCCTTGGTTTTGTTAGCAATTTGATCGATAATTTGCCAACCACATTCATCATCGGATGAGGAAACATAACCTAAGCCTCGCCCGTATTTATAATAATCCTTTGGTCTCCCTTTTGGTACATATACCGCTTTGGCTGGAGTACGAGGACCTCGATCGAAGTATAAACCTTCTCCGAGTGTGAAATCGTACCCCTGCTTTTCCATGAGCTTGCGTGCTTCCGGACTATATTTAGATAAATGCTGACCAGGTTTGTCATCATCTTCATCTTCACTTAGGAAATGATCTGGTAACGGAGAGCTTTTTCCTTTACCATAAATTACTTCTTTTGCACCTCCTACCTTGTTCGGGATGATCATGGTTGTTCCGAAAGAATGCTGGAGGCGTTCCTTTGTTACATAGGACGACCGAAGCGGCATATACAAATCAGGATTATCATACAATTCTGTTATCACATCATCAAGAGACAGGGAGTACTCTAAATCATTATTTATTTCATTAGTGGCAAGTTGCCAATTACAACTGCCATCTGACGATTGATCATCGTCAAGATTGATTACAAAGGGTACAATGTCATTTAAAACAAAACCACCATCGTAATCGAATCCGGCTTCAGAATCAGCTTCTTCTCCGCTGTCTGTGCCCTGGGCCGATGGTTCAGTATCGGATTCGTTACCATAAAGGAGAGAATCAGTGAAATAATTCTCAAACCCTTTAAATGGTTGTTTATCCGCGACCACCGTCCTGACCCTTCCACCAGTGTCGACATATTTCAGACACTGATGTAGGGTGGAGGGAACTATAACATTACTATGGATCCAAGGCCGACCCAGTAGTAAGTTATATGATGTCTCAGCATCAATCACGTAACACGTGACCTCCGTCTTCAGATCACCCATTTGGCACTTTATCCGGATCTTTCCCAAAGGCCTTGACCCGCTAGTGTTGAATCCGTAAATGACCGTGCCTGTAGACGCCAACTTGCTGACTGGAATACCAAGGCCATGCATAAGGCAAAGTGGC
>NC_033796.1:70617036-70681734 GCF_001876935.1 Asparagus officinalis
AAGGGTAAATTTGAACCCAAATGGGAGGGACCATTCGTAGTAGAGACAGTCTACTCGAGTGGCGCATATCGCCTTGTCACCAAGGACGGTGACCGGCTTATGATGCCGATAAACGGTAAATTTCTGAAAAGATACTATCCTTAGTATCTTCAGGATAACCAATGCATCGGGAAGTTCCCGGAAGAATACCACATGGGTATTCTTAGGGATAACCCAGTCATTGTGGAATTGACGAATAAGAAATCTACATTCGAGCTCTGAAGGTCAGAATGTCTCTTCTTATTTTTATCAAAAAATTCTCCAACTTTTATGAGTTATTTTTGTGAGATGAGATCTAATCCTCTAATAGGTTAATCTTTCCTCACCGAACCATCCGCTGATCAAATCAAACGACAGTGGGTCCACCAACATTTCCATCTGCCAGTCATTGGTATTTCTCAGACTCAACATGTTAGGTCATAATCACCTAGCATTGAAGTCTCCCTGTGAGTGATAATGCGAGTTGGCACTGTCTTTGCTACCCGTATTCCACTTTCTTTGCTTTCTGGTCAAACCTATAAAAACAACTCATCAGTTTGATAACTGGAGCAACCTATAGAGTGTTGGCATGATTTTCCAAGTATAATATTATCATCATCAGACGAATATGACGCTTTATTAGCGTTCTCAAAAGTTGCTCGTTCCAGTCTACGCTTTTGTGAGCGTAAAAACTTAACGGGCTCTTGAATTTCGACACGCAACCCGATGCGGTCGGAAATAGGGGTTTTCCCTTTGATATTCTCCTGGGGGGATCTAGAACAACCCCCAGTTGGGTTTATCATTTGGGGACCTTTCAACGGACCCAATCGCTCTTTGATAGGTACTTTACCTCGATTCTCCGGTAAGGGACCGAGGCGACCCTTCAAAGGGACTCTGGGTATTGAAAGATTCGTGTTCATACCTAACTCCACCGGAGGTGCGGGGGCAAGGCGAACGGGATTTGGCTTTGGTGAAGATTGGGCAGCAACATCTTCAACTCCTGTCTTAGGCGTTGGTTTCGCCTTCAGCATCCATACCTGCTTGAGCTTTGACGGGGTCTTGACCGCCTCTTCTTTCTGCATCTCCTCTGCTTTCTGTAGGAGAGCTCGGGCATGCGCAAGCAGTGCGCGGCGCTTCTTGATTCGCTCTTCGAGGGTTGAGCGAGTCCTTGTGACACGAACACATTCGTTCGTTTCTGCTTTGAAGGAGGAGTTAGTCACGTACCGTTGTTGCTCCAGGCGCTGTCTCGATTTGAGATCTTCGTTGTAGTGGACCCCGTCCATAGGCTCCAAAGCCTTGGCCATTTGACGAGCAAGTTGTTGACGCCGTCTTTGGCGGGTTCTCTTTGATACTGCTGGAGCGCCTTCATTAGCCATCTTCTTGGCGGAGGAGATGCCCAGATCTGCGATCTCGACCACGTTGGGCGACGCGGAGACGCCACGTGGTGCGAGTGCAGCGATGGCAAGGGGCTCTTGGGTCTTTGAGCCGAGGGTCCCACGAACGTTTCTGGAAGAGGATGCCTTCCTGCGCCTGTTCGGAGAGGCGGATCTGGAGGAGGAGGAAGAGAGGTACTCTTCGAACTTTTGCTGATCGAACTCGTATTCGATCTCTTCATTCACCCGGATCTTGAATGTCGGTTGCGTCACGACGGCCTCGGCAGCGAGGCCATTGTCTCCCACTGTGGTCGCCAGTTTGTTTTCAGGAAAAGCTACCTTTATCATTGATTTCATTAAAATTCAGTCATTACAATGAATTCGAATAACAAAGAAATAAAAATTACAACTTTCTTGAAAATAAACGCAAGATCCTGTTTTGTGGTCTCTTGCTTGCGTGGGTCTTTTGCCTGTGACGGGGACGTCAATATCCGTGGACCACCTGGCACTCAGATCTGTTCTGAAAAATCGGACAGAGCTTCGTCGATCCGCGTGAGATCTAGAAGCCTGAAGCGTCTATTTCGGCTAAAACGAGATATCAGCTCTTCTTAGTGATTACCGGCGAAGGGTAATATTAAGGAAAAGGGGAAACGGGTGATGAAGGCTCTGATGAAGACCTCTCCTCCTCGGTTGAAGCACACGACCAATCTTTGCTGCAGCAGGGCTTCGCCAATAGTCTCCCAAAAATCCTCCTCCAAAACAAAGGCCCAAGGGGGCTATTTATAGGTGTATGGAGGGGTCTAGGGGGCCTAGACACCCCCTGGTGTCTCGGCCATGGCCGAGACACCCCCCTGGGGTGTCTAGGCTTTTCCTAGACACCTCCGGGGTGTTTCGACTTCCCGGGACTCCGTTTGAGGTGTATTATTGTTTTCCCTGTAGATTCTTCGTCCGAACTCGGATTTGAGTGATTCCAGGTGCGCTGGATGCTTGACAAAGAGTTTGATCCGCTCTAGTGGTTGGATTGTCTTTAGAGTGATTGAGGCATGAAGGGCATTGTCCTTTTCGTGAACACCGCCGGGTTCCCGATTGGTCCGGGTCTTCGTTCTTCCGAAATCCTATCCGCTCACGTGGCTCGTCGATTCACTTCAGTCGTTCGTCGACGTCAATTGGACTCCTAAGGATCGGATAGTGACGTTCATCGTCGCTCTTTAATACTGAACCGTTCGTGGAGACCTATAGGCAATTTTCGATGCCTACATGCTGCTGTTCTAAGACCCCAAAGAGAGTCTCGGTATTCGAGAGGATTTCCAAGCCAAGGCATTTTCGTGGGAAGAAGTTCGTTCGCCAAGAGGACGAACACCTAGAAGTATCCGTTAATATGACTGGCAGAGGAAGATGGACATGACCCTCTAGCTCAGACCAACTTGCCGGAGCATCCCAGCGCATGACTTGGTTGCGGTCAGGGGTCAATAGGCGAAAGAATTACCAAAGAATGCAGAAAGGACTTCCTTCGGAAGAAGAGGCGTCAGATCCTGATTCAGACCCCTACTCGGCTGTAGCATCTGATGACATGGCATCTAGTGCGGGGCAAACTTACGAATCACTCATGATCAGCGCCGAACAAGTAACCAAGATGCTTGAAGATGCCCTGGCTAGGCAGAAGGAAAGTTTCAAGTTCGAGATGGAGATGGCCATGCAGCAAATGAGAGAGATGCATGACTAGCAAATCGCGGCTCTGACAACTCACCAAGGAGAACCCAGTCGTCGCAATAATACGAACCAAGAGGAGAATGAACGGGGAGAGGATAATGTCAACATAACTATCCCTCCTGTCAACAACAATAATGGAGACGGTCCTTCGGATGATAATGCAAAAGCGGACCACGTTACCTCTCCCCAAAGCCACTCGAAGACAGGTACGAGTGAAGACAAGAAGATGAAGGACTTGGAGAGCAAAATCAACGAGGTAAAAAGGTCCGGCATACCATGTCCATATCCAAGGGAGTGGGAATCAATTCCATATCCGGCAAAGTTCAATTTAATCAACTTTATGCCGTTTGATGGAAAGGGTTCCCCTACCCAACATTTAATATATTTTAAGTCTCACTTAGGAATAATCTCGTTCCCCTACCCAACATTTAATATATTTTAAGTCTCACTTAGGAATAATCTCCGGCAATGAACCCTTGATTGTACGGTCATTCGTTGGCACTCTTCGTGGAGCGGCCTTCGATTGGTATCGTCGCCTCAAGCCAGGGAGTATCAGCAGTTGGGACGACATAGAGGATATGTTTCTGACGAACTTCTTCGACGACGACACTGAGGTCTCAATCGGCACTCTGTTTGATGAGAAGCAGAAGAATGGTGAGACAGTCGAAAACTTTGTGAAGAGGTTCCGAAATAAAGCAATGAATTGTAGGGATCCGGTCAGCGAAGATTTCATCCTCGAGACCTGTCATAATAATCTTTCATTGGACATCCTGGAAGCCATGGGAATGGCACCGCCAAAGACCTGGAAGGACTTGAAGGTGCGAGGAGAACGAGCCGAACGATTCCTTAAAAGGAAGAAGGCAGAGAGGGGTCAAATAGCAAATAGTGATCCGCAACCAAATTTTGTCCCTAAGGGAAAAGGAAAAGCACATGCAAATGCCGTGAACGCGAATCAAACGTTCGAGGTGCAAGCGCAGCCGCAACCGCAACAGCAGCAGCAAAAGGCGTCTCAACAATCAAGGTGGCAACAGCAGACCCAGAAGCCAAAAGCCTCGGAGCCGAAGTTCCCAAAAGTCTATTCGTTCAAAGAGGATGAAGTTCCCGGTATCTTCAAGTACCTCATTGAAAATAACAAGATCAAATTGCCTCCCGTTCAGGATCAGGAAGATGCTAAGAGAATCAATGATCCAAAATACTGCGCATTTCATAGAGCGGTGCACCATCCTACCAAGGCATGCTATGCCCTTAAGGACAAGATCCAAGCTCTAATCGATGTCGGGGTCATCACAATGAAGCAGCCTGTCGATTAGCTTCGGCTCTGTTCCCTTGAACTGGTTCCAACATGAACCAGTGATAAATGCAGCAGTAAAGACGGTGAATGATGATCCACACAAACAGCGCCAGAAAGGACTTGTGCCACACATAGCCCCTAATGGTGAGATTCTTTGGGTTCATCCAGATTTGGTTGGAGATGAACAATGGACTGGAACCTCTTCCAAGAAAAAGTCAAAAGGAAAAGGTAAGTCTTGTTATGGAGCTTCAGCTATTCCAGGAGAAGATGACGAAGAAATTCCCGCCTTCCCACTTTCTGAAGATGAAAAGGAGGCCTTTGCAACCCGAAGTGGGAATGAGTATCACTACAAGTACCCGGATGCTTCCGAGCAATTAGGTACCAAAACCGCTCCTTCCAAGACATTGGCAGAACTGGGAATTGCAGCCAATTCCACCAATGCTATAGCTAGGGAGTTCCAAGCAGAAGGAAAAGTGGAAAGAGCCTTACGTCAGGCAGCCCAAAACCCGACCCCGGCAGTCTTCGATTCAATCACGTGAATTTGGAAGAGACAAACGGGAAATGCGCAGCCTCCACCCCATTTTGACATCTCATGGCAATTAGTGGGCTCAACATCCCGGCGTTAGGATAAGCCCCTTACGAGCTGTATGCGTCTTCTCCAAGGGATACAACGGAAGCATTACAAGAGGCTTGAGCTGACTTCTTGAAGCTTTTTTAACTCGGAATCAAGCCATCTCCTGAAATAGCACCAGAGCCGTCAGCTTAGCATTGCACTCTCGCTGCGCATCATTATTCCATATGAGTCTCTTTAACCAAAGCAAGACATGCCAGCGACGAAGAATCTCAACGCATGATCCGGCCTTTTGTATTTCACCGGGCACATTTGGCTCAGGACGTGCTCAACACGGATCCAAGTTGATCCGGCGTTCTGCTGTTAGCATATCATGCCGGTTCCGACTGATTGCAATCCATCTCGGAATCCCGACTAGGAAAACTAGCCCTCACGGCACTACGATTTAGATTAACACCAGCAGGGTCTAGACCCTTGGGGAAGATTCGATCAACATGCAGATCGGCGGATTTAAAATCAGAATTACCTGCCTATGTGATTGACGCAGAAACATCCCCGTATAACTTACTGTTGGGTCTGACCTTGGATCCCACGGTAACATTATAGTCCGTAACTTCTGCACAGTGCCTCAACTATGTGGACACAAATAATGATAGTCAAGAGAACACGTCGTCGCGGATAAGCAACGTTTAGGGATTGGAGAAACTATTTTCACCGATTCCTTTCTTACTACCGGTGCTGAATCGATACTGAATCACCGGCCCGAACGGAATGGACAGCGGAGATGAAGCTGACACCGAAGCTGGGGGTTTTGATTATGATGGTGGTTTTGTACTTAATGACATTGTACCCATTGTAATCAATCTTGACGATGATAAATCATCGGAAAGTAGTTGTAATTGGCAACTTGCCGAAGAACTATCAATAAACGATGATTTAGAGTACTCGATGTGTCTTGATAATGTCACTAAAAAGCTTTATGATAACCCTGATTTGTATATGCCTCTTCAATCATTTTGCATGACGAAAAAGCAGGTACAAGATCCATGCGGAGCAACACTTGTCATCCCCGCGGGAATAGGGGGTGGAAAAGAAGTCGTCTACGGCAAAGGAAAAGAAGCTCTGATACCCGATCACTTCTTAGAAGAAGAAGACGATGAAGATAAACCTGCCCCTCATCTATTTAGATATGACGCAAAAGCGCGCGATCTAATGGAGAAGTATGGATATGACTTCACACTCGGAGAGGGCCTTTGCTTTGGTCGAGGTCCACGAGTTCCACCTCGAATGGCCTATGTACCGAAGGGAAAACCCGATGATTATTATCGCCATAAAAGAGGTCTTGGCTATGTCTCCTCATCCGACGACGAATGTTGCTGGCAAATCATTGATCAGATCGCTAACAAGGCTAGAAAAGGATACTCTTCCGACTCTTCGGGATGCTCATCCGATTCTTCAGCTTGGGATTCCGACGCTAGCCTTGGTGAAATGTTCAAAAGGTTGATGTCGAACATGGTTACGGTCGATCCTACCACAATAGAGGAAGACGACCAGATGCCGACATGGGAAGATCCATGGGTTCATCACTTAAACATGCAGTACGGTGATAGGTTTGAGCAAAGAGAACCTCCTACCGAAGATCAAGTAGTCCAAGTGAATATGGGAAGTGAGGAAAATCCGAAGCCGATATTCATTAGCGACAGTCTCCTACCCGAGGAGAAAGAAGAATTAATCTCTCTTATCAGGGAGTACATCGATGTGTTCGCCTGGAATTATGAAGACATGCCGGGGCTCGATCCAAACGTAGCAGTGCATCGCCTCAATATTAAGTCGGATGTCAAACCTGTCAAACAACAACAAAGACGGTTTCGTCCGCAAATGATGGAGGCGATCGAAGCTGAGGTTAAAAAGCTTGTCGACTTTGGCTTCATTAGGGAAGAGCAACATCCAGAGTGGCTTGCCAATATTGTCCCAGTCCTTAAGAAGAACAAGAAGATCAGGGTTTGTATTGACTTTAGAGACCTCAACGCTGCTTGCCCAAAAGATGATTTTCCCCTTCCCATCACGAATGTTATCATTGACAATACGTGCGGATTCGAGAGAATGTCTTTCATGGATGGTTTCTCTGGTTATAACCAAATAAAGATGCATCCAGATGATAAAAAGCATACCTCTTTTAGAACGCCTCTCGGCATCTTCTGCTACACGGTTATGCCTGTTTACGGAGAAAGTTGTTGTATTCATTGCTGTGTTCATTACAACTTAGATCGTTACAATGAAACAAAAAAGAAATCGCCTTTTTATAAGGCTCTTACACAATGAAAACAAAAAAAGGTTACAACTCTCTTCAAACAAACGCAAGATCCGTTTATCATCTCTTGCTTGCGTGGGTCTTTTGCCTGTGACGGGGACGTCAATATCCGTGGACCACCGGGCACTCAGATCTGCTCCGAGAAAACCAGACAAAGCTTCGTCGATCTGCGTGAGATCTAGAAGCTTGAAGCGTCTATCTCGGCTAAAACGAGATATCGGCTCTTCTTAGTGATTACCGGCGAAGGGTGATACTAAGGAAAAGAGGGAACGGGTGATGAAGGCGCTGATGTGGACCTCTCCTCTCCTTGTTGAAGTGCACGAACACTCTTCACTGCAGCAGGGCTTCGCCAAGGGTCTCCAAAAATCCTCTTCCAAAACAAAGAGATAAGGGGGCTATTTATAGGCCTTAGGGGGCCTCTAGGGGGCCTAGACACCCCCTGGTGTCTCGGCCAGGGGTGTCTCGGCTTGGCCAAGACACCCTTGGGGTGTCTCGGTTTGGCCGAGACACCCCTGGGGTGTCTAGGCTTTTCCTAGACACCCTCGGGGTGTTTCGACTTGCCGGGACTCTGTTCGAGGTGTATAATTTCTTTCCCCGTAAATTCTTCGTCCGAACTCGGATTTGAGTGATTCTAAGTGCGTTGGATGCTTGACGAAGAGTTCGATCCGCCCTGGTAGTTGGATTATCTGTAGAGTGATCGAGTCATGAAGGGTGTTGTCCTTTTTTTGAACACCGCCAGGTTCCCGATTGGTCCGGGTCTTCGTTGTTCCGAAATCCTATCCGCTCACGTAGCTCGTCGATTCACATCAGTCGTTCGTCGACATCAATTGGACTCCTGTGGATCGGATAGTGATGTTCGTCGTCGCTCTTTAACACTGAACCGTTCGTGGAGACCTATAGGCAATTTTCGATGCCTACAGATACCCCCTCCAAAGTGTTCCTGACTCGTTTCTTTTATAGAAGAGGCTGGAATACTTTGGATGTGATTGGTCTAGCCTTCAGTCGGCGTAAGGACCTGTAGTTAGCTTCAACTCTTGGCTCCTTCGATTTTCGGTCTATTCGATGCTTTGACGAATAGCCGAAGTTCTTCCGGCACTGCGTTTATCGCTTGGCCGTCGTCGGAGTCTCGAGTTTGCAGCTGATAAATTGAGTTTGGCTCGTGTCGTTGAGTTGACTTTGAACTACCTCCATCACATTGTGCTGGCTTAGGGTTTCGGACCACCGTGTGTTGACTTTTTGTCACAACGCGTTGACTGGCGTTGACCTAGGGTTACGCGTTGACCGGCGTTGACCCTTAGGGTTTCGGATCGTCGAACGTTGATTGGTGTGGATTTTGAATCCTCGAACGTTGACTTTTATCGCAACGCATTGACTGGCGTTGACCTAGGGTTACGCGTTGACCGGCGTTGACTCTTAGGGTTTCGGATCGTCATTAACACAGTTTATACTCGTACGTTTGCTGGAGTATACATAGTTTAAGCTCTTAAGGTATTGGAGCATAGCGGTCCCAAGCGTCGGGGTTACAGGACCAACTGTTAAAGCTGATTCATCTGCATTTGTGGATTTTATCCTGAATTTGTTGGATGCTCAAGTCACGAGACCAACAAGTGGAGCTGGTGCGTCAATGACTTGCATTTATAGAATTTTTGGCAAATCCTCAGCCATCAACGGGTTTGATGAGCCTTTACCGACTACCGTTTGAGTCGGGCTAGCATGCGGATTGTCTAAATCCGTTCCGCATGTGACGTTGTGCTAAGAGAGTTAACGCTCTTAGTGCTACGATATTGAATACGTAGACTTCGCTATTGTTATGGGAATAGGCTACCCAACAATGTGTATTAGACGCTGACTTATCCCTACTTAGGCTTCGAGATAAAATACCCCAGAATCGAACTCTGGTGTCTTTTTCAATTGGTAAAAGACTAAACCGGCGACGCGTGTTAGGCGCTGACTTTGGGGTTTTTGGCTAACCCCCAGCCTTCAACGGATTTGATTAGCCTTTACCGACTACCGTTTGAGTCGGGCTAGCATGCGGATTGTTTAAGTCCGCTCCTATGTGACGTTTAAGCTAAAAGAGTTAACCCTTTTAGTGCTACGATATTGAATACGTAGACTTCGTCTTTCTCACGGGAATAGACTACCCGGCGACGCGTGTTAGGCGTTGACTTTAGGATTTTTGGCTAACCCCCAGCCTTCAACGGGTTTGACAAGCCTTTACCGACTACCGTTTGAGTCGGGCTAGCATGCGGATTGTCTAAATCCGTTCTGCATGTGACGTTGTGCTAAGAGAGTTAATACTCTTAGACTTTGTGCTATGATGTTGAATACAAAGGCTTTGCCATTGTCACGGGAATAGGCTACCCGGCAACACGTGTTAGGTGTTGACTCATCCCTTCTTAGGCTTCGGGATGAAATTCCCCGTGCATCGAGTGTCCGGATTGTAAGTTGAGAATCATGTCTTTTCTAAAAGCAAAGACAGACTGAGAAACGGGAGAAGAAGAATTTTATATTCTATCTCCCGGTGCTGAAAGAGGAAGAATTTTATATTCTATCTTCAGCTGGAAAGGAAACGCGAGGTGGGATCTCCACCCCCAGAATCGTGTCTTTTCTAAAAGCAAAGACAGACCGAGACACGGGAGAGGAAGAATTTTATATTCTATCTCCCGGTGCTGAAGAGGAAGAATTTTATATTCTATCTTCGGTCGGAAAGGAAACGGGAGAGGAAGAATTTTATATTCTATCTCCCGGTGCTGAAGAGGAAGAATTTTATATTCTATCTTCAGCTGGACAGGAAACTCGAGATGGGATCTCCACCCCCAGAATCCGGAAGGATGAAAGTAAGAGTGGGATCTCCACTCCGAGAATCGGAAAGGTTCGAACGACACTACCTTTTATAGGATTGGTCATTTGAACCCAAACAACCCCTCATTCATTGAGGAGAAAACCCAATTTCAACCCTAACTTTTATAGGTTTGGTGGAAAAGGGGACAAATGCGGATTTTCGTATATCGAAAATGAATGGCTCGACCTTAGTCTTGACTTTCTGTAGGCTTGACTAAGCGAGATCGGGAACAATCCTAACTTTCATAGGTTTGACTGTTCCAAGTGGACCTCTCGTTCATTGGAGGAATCGAGAGGGGATTTTGGTTTTGGTCCTAACTGTAGGAAGGTTTGACCAGGCAGGAGTTTGAGATGACCCTAACTGTCGAAAGGTTTGATCACTCGATTTGAAAGTGGACCTCTCGTTCATTGGAGGAATCGAGAGGTTTAGTGTTTATCACCTTGTTCGTAATTATCGGGTTATCCCTAAGAAAATTACATATAGCGTTCTTCTGGGAACTTCCCATTACATGAATCATCCACCCCCAGCTTCTTTCTTGGAACTGGGAACGGGGTTTGACTTTGTTATCTGACTGGGTTATCCTTAAGAATATTAGCGTAATATCCTCCAGGAACTTCCCGTCAATGGAAGGAAATAGTTTAGACTCATATACCTATTGGAGTATCAGGGAGCAGTTTAACCTCTTATACCGGTCGGAGGCTCAAGAAGCAGTTTATACTCTTATACTTGTCGGAGTATTGCCGTTCTCAATTGGCTTACCTTAGCGTTATGACGCCGGCTTCAACTAAGGTTTGGATGCTATTCTTTAGAGCAAAGCAAGCCTTAGTGGGATGGAGGATCCTCCTGTGGTACGCGCAGTACTTCGGATCTGCAGGATCGTCAGCTTCCTCCTGATTCATGATGGGCGGGAGCTTGATTTTGTTGTTTTCGAGAAGAGACTCGAAGATGGCTGGAACGTCTTCATCTTTGAACGAGTACTCTTCCTGGGCCTTTCGATCCGAAGTCTTCTGCTGTCTTCGGGACTGCTGTTGTGACGTTTGATTAACATCAATAACTGTTGCAGGTGTGTCCCCTTCATCATGAGGTACAAGACTCGAATTCAGAGGGTTAACCATCAGTTGGTTTCTCTCGACCTTCCTCCTTCTGAGGAAGCGTTCAGCCTGTTCTCCGCGCACCTTCAACTCTTTTCAGGTATTGAGCGGCTCCACTCCCATAATATCCAAGATGTTAATGGACAAATTGTTATGACAAGTCTGCAAGATGAATTCCTCCGTGACGGGATCCTTGCAGTTCATTGCCTGATTGCGGAAGCGTTTGATGAAGGTGTCCACTGACTCTCCGCCTTTTTGTTTCTCGTCGAAGAGTGTCCTGACCGACACCTCGGTGTCATCCTCGAAGAAATGAGCGAGAAACATGCTTTCCAGGTCCTCCCAGCTGTTAATGCTTCCGGGCTTGAGACGGCGGTACCAGTCGAAGGCGGGCCCGCGAAGGGTGCCAACAAATGACCGAACCATCAAAGGCTCGTTGCCAGAGATCACTCCCAAGTGAGACTTGAAATAGATTAGATGCTGAGTGGGCGAGTCCTTCCCGTTGAACGGCGTGAAGTTGATTAGGTTGAACTTTGCCGGATATGGGATCAAGTCCCACTCTTTCGGGTAAGGACACGGAATGCCGGTCCTCTTCGCCTCTCGGGCAGACATCAGGGCGTCAATTCTTCTTTCGAGCTCCTTCATCTTTTCGGCCTCATCTGTATCCTGTCTTGGACAATTTTTGAGAGGAATAATACGACCACCCCCAGTGTTGTCATCACTGGTGGGTCCACCCCCAGCGTTGTTATTTTTAGTGGGGTCACCCCCAGTACTTTTGGGCGGTGCGTCGGCCATGATGATTTCGTCCACTCCCGGATCGCTGTCAACTGCGGCGTTCTGGGTGCGACGGCTGGATTCAACTAGTTGGTTCGACAAAGCTCGGATTTGTTGGTCGTGCATTTGTCTCATCTCTTGCATAGCCATTTCCATTTCGAACTTGAAGATTTCCTTCTGCTTAGCCAGGGCCTCTTCAATGATTTTGGCTATCTGCTCGGTGTTGACCATGAACACTTCTCGAGCTTGCCCTACGCTAGATGTTGCATCGTTAGAGGCGAGAGCGGAATAAGAATCTGAGAGTTCATCATCAGAATGGACTTCTTCATGGATCCCATGGTCGTCGTTATCTCCGACGGCTTCTAGCTGAAGTTGTGCTATTCTCGCATTAACTCTGCTCCCTAGAGAGAAATTAGGGTAGGAACCACTTGGAACAATTGGAGATTTTCCCTTGTTGACCATGTTGATGGTAACTTCTGGGAATTCATCATCTCGAGCAACCGATCCTCTTTGGTGGAAATGCCCTGATTTAGGCTTCGTCGTTCCATTGGAGATTCCCTCGAATATCGAGACCCTCTGCGGAGCGGTCTTGGGGCAGATACATGTTGATAATACTACCCTGATAATTTTGATACATGGTTAGCGAGAGTCCGCTTCTCGGGTACTACTCTTTCGAGATTTATTCGCACCCCTAGCCTGATAGTACAACTCATCGACGTTGCGGTCGGAGTAACCTATCGGCTACTCACATTGATTCTCAGGTATAACGCGTTCGTCTGTTCGACGCGTTTTCCTCTGAGTAAACATTGCCTTGTTGGCCTTTATGGGAGTCACACGTTTGGAATCATACTTTTGTGAGGGTGAAACCTTAACAGGCTCCTGATTTTCTGCACGCACCGCCAAGCGGGTCGTTGCAGCAATCAATTTGTTAGGAGGTCGTGTACGACCCTCAGTCCGGATGTTGGCTCGAAGCTCCTTCAACGATCTCCAGCTTTCCTTAACAAGTGCTTTTCCTCGATTCTCGAGTCGGGCACCGATACGATCCTTCAGAGGATTCCTAAACTTGAGGAGATCCACGCTGCAGTGGGGCTTTATTGGAGATTCGGGATCTGAAGTTGACGACGGCCGGAGAGCGACGTCGCCTACTTTTGCCTTAGGCACTGATTTGGCTTTTGGCACCCAAACTCGTTTGAATCTCGGTGATCTCTTCACTGCCTTTTCCCTTTGCGTTTCTTGTGTTTTTCGCACAAGGGTCCGGGCATGCGCACGCAAGGCGCGGCGCTTCTGGATTCGCTCCTCGAGAGTAGAACGGGTTCTTCTGACACGAACCCATTCGTTCGTTCCTGTTTTGGAGGAGGAGTTGGTTGTTCACCGTTGTTGTTCCCGGCGCCGCCTGGATTCTAGATCTACATTATAGCGGATCCCATCCATCGGCTCCAGAGCCTTGGCCAGCTGATGAGCAAGGCGTTGACGCCGTCTTTGGCGTGCTCTCTTTGATAATGCTGGAGCGTCTTCAGTAGCCATCTCCTCGGCGGAGGAGAAGTCCGGATCTGCGGTCTCGACCACGTTGGACGACGCGGGGACGTCACGTGGTGCAAGTGCAGCGGCGGCAACGGGGTCTTGAATCTTCGAGCCGAAGGTCCTGCGAACATTTCTGGAAGAATTTACCTTTATGCGTCTGTTCAGAGAGGCGGATCTAGAGGAGGAGGAGGAGAGGTCCTCTTCGAACTTCTGCTGATCGAACTCGTATTCGATCTCTTCATTCACCCGGATCTTGAATGCCGGTTGCGTCACGACGGCCTCGGTGGCAAGGCCGTTGGCTCCTACTGTGGTCGCCAGCTTGTTTGCGGAGAAAGTTGTTGTATTCATTGCTGTGTTCATTACAACTTAGATCGTTACAATGAAACAAAAAAGAAATCGCCTTTTTATAAGGCTCTTACACAATGAAAACAAAAAAAGGTTACAACTCTCTTCAAACAAACGCAAGATCCGTTTATCGTCTCTTGCTTGCGTGGGTCTTTTGCTTGTGACGGGGACGTCAATATCCGTGGACCACCGGGCACTCAGATCTGCTCCGAGAAAATCGGACAAAGCTTCGTCGATCCACGTGAGATCTAGAAGCTTGAAGCGTCTATCTCGGCTAAAACGTGATATCGGCTCTTCTTAGTGATTACCGGCGAAGGGTAATACTAAGGAAAAGAGGGAACGGGTGATGAAGGCTCTGATGTGGACCTCTCCTCTCCTTGTTGAAGCGCACGAACACTCTTCACTGCAGCAGGGCTTCGCCAAGGGTCTCCAAAAATCCTCTTCCAAAACAAAGAGGTAAGGGGGCTATTTATAGGCCTTAGGGGGGCCGAGACACCCTAGGGTGTCTCGGCCTGGACGAGACACCCCAAGGGTGTCTCGGCCTTGGCCGAGACACCCCTAGGGTGTCTAGGCTTTTCCTAGACACCCCCAGGGTGTTTCGACTTGCCGGGACTCCGTTTGAGGTGTATAATTGCTTTCCCCGTAAATTCTTCGTCCGAACTCGGATTTGAGTGATTCTAAGTGCGTTGGATGCTTGATGAAGAGTTCGATCCGCCCTGGTGGTTGGATTATCTGTAGAGTGATCGAGTCATGAAAGGTGTTGTCCTTTTTGTGAACACCGTCGGGTTCCCGATTGGTCCTGGTCTTCGTTGTTCCGAAATCCTATCCGCTCACGTAGCTCGTCGATTCACTTCAGTCGTTCGTCGACGTCAATTGGACTCCTTTGGATCGGATAGTGACGTTCGTCGTCGCTCTTTAACACTGAACCGTTCGTGGAGACCTATAGGCAATTTTCGATGCCTACAATGCCATTCGGCTTAAAGAATGCAGGTGCTACATATCAGGGAGCCATGTCAAAGATCTTTCAGGAGCATCTCCGAAAGACTGTCGAATGCTACGTAGATGATTTGGTCGTGAAAAGTCGTGATAAAAAAGATCACATTAAGGACTTGAAGACCATGTTCGACTTGATGCGAGCCCATCAATTGAAGATGAATCCTACCAAGTCTTTCCTCGGAATGTCTAGTGGTAAATTCCTGGGATTCGTCGTCACCACCAAAGGCTCGGAATGTCTAGTGGTAAATTCCTGGGATTCGTCGTCACCACCAAAGGTATTCACATCGATCCTGATACGGTAAAGGCGATTAATGAATTGCAGCCTCCGAGAAACCTCAAGAAGCTCAGAGGATTGCAAGGGTGATTAGCTTATATTCGTCGGTTCATCTCGAACCTCTCAGGAAAATACCAACCATTCTCCAAGCTCGCAAAGAAGGGCGTGTCTTTTGTATGGGATGACGCTTGTCAAAAGGAATTCGAGAGTATTAAAGAATATCTCTCGAAACCTCCTATACTCGTTGCACCAAAATCGGGCAAACCGTTCTTGATTTATGTCAAGGCGACGAGCCACTCATTAAGTGCATTACTTGCACAAGATGACGATAACGGTCATGAGCAGGCAGTATATTATTTGAGCCGAACCAGGGTAGGCGCCGAATCTCGATATCCTATGATTGAGAGAGAATGCCTCGCCTTGGTGTTCGCTATTCAGAAGATGCGGCATTATCTGGTCGGGCAGACCATTTATGTCATCTCTAAAGTTAATCCGGTTCGAGTATTCATGACTCAACCAGCTTCCATGAGCTGGCGATTAGAAAAATGGGCCTTACTCTTGTCCCAATACGACTTACATTTTAAACAACAGAAGTCGGTAAAAGGACAGGCCATCTGTGATCTCCTGGCAGTTAATCCAACTACGGACATCGCCGAGATATACGACGACCTACCCGATGAAACCCACGAAGTCAACGCGACTTCACACCAACAAGTATGGCGTTTATACTTCCACAGGTGCTCCTGGAAGGTCTAAGATTTCTTCCGGAGTGGGAGTTGTCTTAGTTTCCCCAGGAAAACATGTGATGCCTCGCGCCTACTCGCTAACCGAGCCATGCTCGAATAATGTAGCAGAGTATAACGCATTGATTATAGGACTCAACTTCGCTAAGGAGCTGGGGGTGGAGTATCTCGAGGCCTTCGGCGATTCTCAACTAATAGTCAAGCAAGTCCAAGGAGAATATGAAGTCCGAAGTCAAGATTTGATACCATACCATAAGATGGCAGTGGAGATGGCGGAATCATTCGAAGGATTCTTTATCGAACATATTCCACGACTACAGAATACCTATGCGGATGCTTTAGCAGCATTGGCCGTATCTATGGCACAACCTCCCGAAGCAGAGCAGTTTATTACGGTAAGAACTCACCAACTACTAATACCGCTTCACAATGAAGATGCCAAGGAAGAAGAGGTTCAAGAGGCGCACGCTACTCGAATCGAGTTTGAACCACGAGATTGGCGTTTCCCCATCATCGACTACGTCTTGCATGGAATCTTGCCAGAAGATGTGAAGGAAAGAGAGTCGATCCGACGAAGAGCACCAAGATTCTACTATAACAGATGGGCTGATATTGCGTTGCCTATCAACCAAAGAAGCCCAAGAAGTGCTTAGAGAGGCACATGAAGGAGAGTGTGGCGCCCACCAACCTGGCCCCAAGCTTTATGATCGCATCAGAAGAATGGGGTATTTTTGGCCTTCCATGATGAGTGATGCAGTCACGTATGCCCAAAAGTGTGATGCATGTCAAATACATGCGAATTACATGCACCAACCTCCGGAGCATCTACATCCTTCGGTTACGTCATGGCCGTTCGAGACTTGGGGAATGGACATTGTTGGTCCTATAAATCCTCCGTCAGTCAAAGGCGACCGGTTCATCCTGGCAATGACCGATTACTTCTCCAAATGGGCCGAAGCAGTTCCACTCAGAGAAGTTAAAACGAGTAATGTTATTGCATTCATCAAGCACCATATCATCTATAGGTATGGTGTTCCAAGATGAATCATACATGACAACGGTCCTCAGTTTGTCAGCAACGCCTTCATAAGGTTCTGCGAAAAGTTTAAAATTTAGGATATCTCGTCAACGGCTTATAATCCCACAGCAAATGGATTAGCTGAAGCCTTCAACAAGACTATCATCAAACTCTTGTCAAAGATCGTGAAAACTAACAAACGAGACTGGAATGACAAGCTTGGCGCAGCTCTATGGGCCTATCGGACCACGGTGCGCACACCGACGGGAGCAACCCCGTATTCACTGGTATACGAATGTGAAGCTGTTCTTCCATTGGAAATTCAAATCCCGTCTCTTCGGATCGCTCTTTCAACCCAGATGACGACCGAAGAACAACATCAGAAACGCCTCGAAGAACTCGAGAAGCTCGATGAAGAGCGCCTGGTAGCTCAACAGCATATTGAGTTTTACCAAGCTAGAATTTCTCGAGCCTTCGACAAAAAGGTTCGACAAAGGAGTTTCAAAGAAGGGGATTTGGTTCTAGCTGAAAGGCGGCCTATGATCCTTAACTCCAAGAAGAAGGGTAAATTTGAACCCAAATGGGAGGGACCATTCGTAGTGGAGACAGTCTACTCGAGTGGCGCATATCGCCTTGTCACCAAGGACGGTGACCGGCTTATGATGCCGATAAACGGCAAGTTCCTGAAAAAATACTATCCTTAGTATCTTCAGGATAACCAATGCATCGGGAAGTTCCCGGAAGAATACCACATGGGTATTCTTAGGGATAACCCAGTCATTGTAGAATTGATGAATAAGAAATCTACGTTCGAACTCTGAATGTCAGAATGTTTCTTCTTATTTTTATCAAAATTCTCTAACTCTTATGAGTTATTTTTGTGAGATGAGATCCAATCCTCTGATAGGTTAATCTTTCCTCACCAAACCATCCGCTGATCAAATTAAACGATGGTGGATCCACCAACATTTCCATCTGCCCGTCGTTGGCATTTCTCAGACTCAACATGTTAGGTCCTAATCACCTAGCATTAAAGTCTTCCTTTGAGTGATAATACGAGTTGGCACTTTCTTTGCTACCTGTATTCCACTTTCTTTGCTTTCAGGTCAAACCTATAAAAGTTAGGACCAAAGCCAAATTCCTCTCTCGATTCCTTCCATGAACGAGAGGTCCACTTTCAATTGGAACAGTCAAACCTATAAAAGTTAGGATTGTTCCCGATCTCACTTAGTCAAGCCTACAAATAGTTAAGACTAAGACCGAGTCATTCCTTTTCGATAAACGAAAATCCACCTTTGTTCCCTTTTCCACCAAACCTATAATAGTTAGGGTTGGAATTGGGTTTTCTCCTCAATGAATGAGGGATTCTTTGGGTTCAAATGACCAATCCTATAAAAGTTAGGGTCGTTCGAACCTTCCCGATTCTCAGAGTGGAGATTCCACTCTTAGTTTCATCCTGCCGGATTCTGGGGGTGGAGATCCCACCTCGAGTTTCCTTTCCAGCTGCAGATAGAATATAAAATTCTTCCTCTTCAGCACTAGGAGATAGAATATAAAATTCTTCCTCTCCCATTTCCCAGTCTGTCCTTGCTCTTAGAAAAGACACAATTCTCAACTTCCAATCCGGGCACTTCGTGCATGGGGAATTTTATCTCGACTCCTAAATAGAGATAAGCCTACGCCTAACACGCGTTGCCGGTTTAGTCTTTTACCGATTGATGAAGATACTAGAGTCCGAGTCTGGGGAATTTCATCCCGAAGCCTAAGTAGGGATAAGTCAACGCCTAACACGCGTTGCCGGTTTAGTCTTTTACCGATTGAAGAAGACACCAGAATTCCAGTCTGGGGAATTTCATCCCGAAGCCTAAGAAGGGATGAGTCAGCGCCTAACACGCGTTGCCGGTTTAGTCTTTTACCGATTGAAGAAGACACCAGAATTCCAGTCTGGGGAATTTCATCCCGAAGCCTAAGAAGGGATGAGTCAGCGCCTAACACGCGTTGCCGGTTTAGTCTTTTACCGATTGAAGAAGACACCAGAATTCCAGTCTGGGGAATTTCATCCCGAAGCCTAAGAAGGGATGAGTCAGCGCCTAACACGCGTTGCCGGTTTAGTCTTTTACCGATTGAAGAAGACACCAGAATTCCAGCTAAGAAGGGATAAGTCATCGCCTAATACGCGGTGCAGGGTGCCTTTTCCCTATAAGAAATGGTTAAGTCTATGTATTCAAAATCATAGCATCAAGTCTAAGAAAAGCGATTTTCTTAGCACAACGTTACATGTGAGATGGGTTTAATAATTCACATGCTAGTCCTATTTCAAACGGTAATCGGTAAAGACATTTAAAACCCGTTGATGGTGGGGGTTTGTCAAAAAATCCCATAAACCTTGTCATTCAGAATAAATACAGAAAGATCACAAAAGAAGCAAATGCGGGGTTTCTATTAATAGATCGAGTCAAAAGCATACAATAAAAAGCTCGTTAGCCCGAAGGCAGTTGGCGGTCGAGGATATGAGACTTTTAACTAAGGAGTCTATCTACATAACTCCGCTCGAGTTCTGCCTGCAGATCAGCTCGAGTAGATTCTTCAGAACTGCTTAAAATCTCCACGGCTTCACTCTTCAGCTTTATCAGTCTCTCCTGGGTGGATCCTAGCTTCTCGAGTGCCTGTTCACGAGAACGCTTTAGTCCAACCAGGTCATCTGCAATAAGAGCAACAGATTCCTCGGCACGCTTCAAGGCCTCTTTCAACCTAGCTCTATCCGTATCCTTCCTCGCCACGTTAGCCATTAGCTGCGCAATGGAGCTCTCATGTGACTGAAGCTCGCATCCGATGGAAGATCTCAGGTCCCGCCACTGTGCCAGCCTATGCTCCAGCTGAGAGGACACGAAAGAAGAAGCCCCATTAACCTCCAATTCCTTCAACTCTCGGATCTCTGACTCCGGGATAGCGAAATCGGCGGTGAAGGAATCGGCCAACTCCGGGTATCCTTCTTCCCTCATCATCATCATGTGGCAAGAAAAGGAACGCCTGAACTGATCGAAACAGTATCCTCTATGAAGAAGTTTCTCGATCATGCCGTTATAAAAGGCAGTGAAGAAGCCGAGGTCCGTACGAAAAATGTCTCTGTCGGGATCAGTATCGACCAAAAGGGCGCGGACACGCTCATATAGAGAGGATCGAGATCCTACAAGCAACAACATAGAAGTTCAGTAGATTATCGAATACGATAAGGAAATTCAAAGGCAAACTCTGAGCATACCAACGCCAACGGAGGTCCCCTCAGGCTGAGGTCCGACAGGCTCTGAGATAGCGGCAGAAGTGGTCATGGAGGGTATATCAACCCCTACAGGCAGATTGCTCATACCACTCGGCAAGGGCGGGGAGACGCCACTTCTATGCAGACTTTCATCCCCGGGAACTGTAGTAGTATCAGGCACAATGGACGGTCCTATAGTTACGCTCCTGTATTAGTCAAATGGAAATTTGGACAAATAAGGAGAATCAGGACAAGAAGATCGTATGCATACCTGCAATCCCACCGTCCTCAGATGTAGCGGGAATGCCAAGAGTCATAAGGGTATCAGCCCAAGCGGCTGGTCCTATAGTTGTACTTCTTTATTAGTCAAAATGAAAATTTAGACAAATAAGGAGGATTGGGATGATAAGGTCATCTGCATACCTGTAGGTCCATCATCCGTAGGTATCTGGGGAATGCCAGGAGTCATAAGAGAATCAGTCCCGGTGGCTGGTCCTATGATTGCACTCATATATTAGTCAAAAGTCAGATAAACATAAAGAAGTACGATATCCCTAAATCGTATGCGTACCGGCGAGTCCGTCACTCCGAGGTAAGCTAGATATACCAGGAATCGATATTGGGCTAATCCCAATGGTTGGTGCTGTAATATTAATCCTTCGTTAGTCAGACAAAAGATCAGGCAAGATGAAGGGGATCAGATATATACCTATGAATGAATCACTCCCAAAGAATGGTCTCTCGGTTCCTCTGGTAGTCTGTTCAGCCAGCATGTCAGCTAATAAGCCAGCATCAGGTTTCGAGAAGCTTGGTACAGGAGCACACCCCCTCTCCTCGAAACCTGCATCATGATAGGCTCCATCCTCAGCTGGCCTTTCCATCGCGACATCTGCAGGGTAACCTGAATGTTGGAAGATGAGGAAAGCTTAAAAATACTTGCAGCAAAAACAGAAGATCTTCCTTCCCCACGATTGAGGAGGGTATCATTGGATGTAGAATATACCTGAATACGGGACGGTGGACTCAACACTATTCACTTGCCCAAGATCAATGTTTAGATCGATGCCCAGAGACCCGTCATGAAGGGCGTCGCACATCTGCTGCATAAAGCAATCCATGTTATCAGATCCAGGAGATACCGGACCCGGTGGGAGTTCGCCCTCTTCGAAGAACCCTGGAGCATAAAACATGGTTACGAATCCCAAAAGGAAAATCACCTTAAAGCAATAAAAATAAAATGTTACCTTCCCCTCCACCGGCGGTGCTTCCTAAGTCCACTCCATAAGGACGCTGACCGTCGTGGGACTTATGTACGGTCTTCTTCCTTTTCGGGGCACCGACCCCCCTAGGACCAACAGGTCGGTCATGCACAGGCTTGTCACACGTTTCAACGTATGTAGGAGCTCGATCGTCGGGCCATGAGCTCGTATAACGAGGAGCTGGCGGCTCATGATCGTCAACTGTCCTACCTAAAGTGACAATGGTCATTTCATTAAACAAACAAGAGCTGTCGTTTATACCAATTAGAATGGAGAAGGAAAATCAAAGAAGCAGGACAAACCGGTATCGAGTTCTCCTCCGTCGATATCTGCATCCACATATTCTTCCTCGGAGGTCTCGTCGTCGTCACCCGTAGGAAGGAGCTCTTCATCATCTGTGAGGAGAGATTTGGCATGCCCCTTTCCCCGCTTTTGAGCAACCTCAGCCCTGCGAGCAGCCATCATAGCAGCCCGGACCGAGTACTCAGACTGTAACTCTGAAAGGCTCCTCACACCTATGGATTTATAGGCGGAAAGGAACCACTTGCAACTGAGGAAAGTGGTCAGCGGCTTACGCCTATATGGAGGAAGAGAAAAATGGGCTCCAGTGCAGCCCACCATAGTCCACAGCCATGCTCGTACGCCATCAATCAGTCCTCCCTTAACCTGCAGACCACGGCTTGGATTCCCAACATATAGTTGGTCATAGCCAAACTGACGAGCGAAACGGCAGGGGAGGTAAGGCTCTATGTGGCATTGATTCTTCACCCGAAGGACAAGATATCCAACGCGGATGTTCACTAACCAGCGGAAGCTACCAACGTCGAGAACGGTCCGGTCACTTCTAGGGTTCTCCTCGTCAATCAGCACATCACCATAGCGACCCGAAAAGTGAGGAAAACACTTGAAGAACTCCCAGCTCTTACGGACTCGAAGCTCTCGTTGAACATCACTGAATTTGTTCCCGAGCCATCTGCTCTTCTCCAACAGCTGCATGAAAGGAACGGGGACATCAACAACGCTGGGTGCCGACATTAAGTCAGGACGATGAAGAATGAGCCACGCCATCAGATATGCGTAAGGAAGCTCGACCTTCGGACAAATAAGCTCAGTCGATGGTTCAGAACCCATCTGGGTAAAACTGCTGACTAGACACCTAAGCCCGCAATGGATGCCAGCAACCATCGCTGGGAGCAGGGAAAGCTCTCTCCCGTAAGCTAGCTGAACTACAGGGAAGAGCACCTCGATAGGTAGAGCGTCTGAAGGCTGGTACGGGACAACACATTTCTTCAACCAGAGAGCAAGGTAGCCTGCTAGTAGAGTCCGGGGCCCAATGGACTTCTGCGCACGACGGAGAAACGAACGAAACTTGGTTCCCGCAGGAAAAGCTCCCTCAGCACTGGCAATGGTGTTAGAACGAGCCTCAGCCTTCTCCAACAACTCATTAACGGCGGTAGGGGTCAACACGTCTAATTCACGAATGGGCTCGCTGGAATTACTCTCCAAATTCTGGAACAAATAGCTAGCAAACTGCTTCAAGCTGACCTGCCTCTTCCTTTTCGCTAGAGCAGAAGTCTGGATCAAGGAGGTATAATAGTGGCAAGTGAGATCCCAGAGAGTGTCATACATATCGGGAGTATCTTTCTTCATCCACTCCAACTGCTGGTTCGAGGGAAAATACTCCTGATATGGACAATCCCCCATCGGAAGACCAGAAACCTGATGCATCTCATGCAAGGCCAACCCTAACTCGCCGCCGCTGGTCAGGAAGGTGTTACTATCAGGCATGTATGTCTCTAACAACGCCAAGAAATGGCGACAGCTGACCGGGATTCCGTACATGGTGGCTCGTATAGGTGCATACAATCCACTGCTCTTCAAATCCCTCTCCCAGCGCGCCAAGACGAAACTGGTCATGCGTGCCCACCACCCCTTGGCTAGTGAGGATGCCCAACCATAGCATCTATAATCTGGTGGAGGTAACCTTCTCCCCAGAAGAGCCAGACGATTACCCACGGTAGGAGCAGCTGCTGATACCTCGCCTGGGGGTGCAGTGTCAAGGCCCAAAATCCCTGGTCGAAGACCACGAACATCATGATACCCGTTAGAACCAGGAGTCTTGTGATGAGAGGCATATCCACAATAAACTCGCTCAGCATCATCAGTAAGGTGCCAAGACATCTGTCGCTCCACGGCCTATCCCTTCAAGTGACTGAAAGAATATTGACGCGGAATGGAGGGAATGTACAAGACAGCCCCTTCATCGAGAGTCAGCCAGTGTTCCTCGGTAAGGGTCAGCGTAGCAGGATCCTCGACGTGATCTCCGAACAGGAAACTCGGCTTCTTTAAAGCCTGAGTAGAGGAAGAATCCGCAGTAAAGGTGGCATCCCGCAAGCAGTGGCGCCCTCCTTCCCGTATTAAGCGACAAGATTCATCTGAGCGACCTCTATCGAATCGAGGAAGTGGGCTAACAGCCTGTCTAAGGGAAGCCGAAGAGAAGACCCCCCGACTACAACCGGTGTTGGCGTGAGGAGGAAGACTACCCGAGGGGAATTCCACTGCAATAAAGCACAAGGGTGGAGTCAGAAAATCCATCTCGTAAGAAGAATGATAAGCCCATTCACGGAATAATTGGAGAGACGATTTTGAGTGTCCTACACCGGAAGAACGGTATGCATCATCACGTGAATAACGTGGTAACATACACCGACCTATAAGGTGTAGGACGACACAAAATCGCCCCAATATACTAGAAGACTTGAATTCGCCAAGCAAGACAAGTCTGAAACCTTAACCCCCGCGAAGGAGGGTGTCGGTTCTTCCTTCATGACCCACGAAGAGGTCAATCAGGGATACGGAAAATGTGAATTCTCACCCCCAAAGAAAGAGGCCGCTGGAAAAGATGTCGCGGGAACCTCTTCCTAACTGTGCTACGAATGAGAACGACTCCTACGAGGTCGAGATCGGCGTGGAGACATTGAAAATCTGTAACGAAAAGCAGCAAGTCAGGCACAATCTAAAATATGAATACACGAAATTTAAAAGGGAAATTAAGAACTTTAATTAAAATCTTATGTATAAATAGGATTTCATAATTAAAGTCTAGTTAAACCTACAAATTTCGTGCATGCGAAATAATGATTGTCATTTTTCGTGGGGAATTTTGGTGAAATACCCAAAATACCCTTCGTGTTCAAGGCTAAATTCGGGTCAAGGACACGCTCGAGTTGGGTCATGGTCATCATATCTGATCATATAGCACCCCCCGATACCCCACAATTTTGGTTAATTTTACAAGTAAACCCTTTTGTAAAATGAAGCCAAATTTGCAAATAAACCCCTTCACAAATTTCAATTTAACATCCACATGCCCTTATCAAAACTTTGGTTATTGGGTTGTGGTCTAAACTTTTGGAATTTCAGCCCTAAATTTCAGCCCTTTTGCAAATAAACCCCTCTACACTTTGTGGGTTACTTTTTTGCAAATAAACCCCTCTAACAACATTGGTTTTCTTGCATAAAGCACCCGTCAAATTTTCAACCAAATGGACATGCGATCCAAGCCACAAAATTTCAGTCCCATTTTTGCATGAAAGCCCCTACAAATTTCAGCCCCTTTTTGCACAAAAACCCCTACAGATTTCGGCCCCATTGTAACTTTGCATAAAACCCCCCAAATTCTTGTGCATACACAACCCATCATCAAAGAGCCTATCCTCTAACTCATGAGAACATAAAGCTATGATCTTTCTTAAAAAAAAAGAGAGGAGAGTTTTGAAGGGGAACTTACCAAATCAAGAGGCTTTTCTTGAGCTTGAAGATGATGAAACCCTAGTTTGGAGGAGAGGGTATTTTCGGCCAAGGAGAGAACACCAAAATCCAAAATTTCTTTATGGAGCTTATGGGTTTTGAGTTCTTGAAAGAAAAGAAACAATGGTGGAAGGATGAAAGGAGGAAGAAAGAGCTTTAGAAGGAGAGGGAATCTTTTTGAATTTTGGAAAGAGGGGGAAACAAAAAAGGAAACAAACAAACAAAAGAAACAAAAAAGGGGGGAGTGTGTGTGTGTCTCGGCACTAGAACCGAGACACCCTAGGGTGTCTCGGCCAAAAAAAGGGGGGAGAGGAGTGTGTGTCTCGGCCCTAGAACCGAGACACCCAAGGGTGTCTCGGCCAGGGTTGAGACACCCACGGGTGTCTCGGGTCTCGTTTTGTCCCCGTACGCCTATATGAATGGCCTGTTAGGCCCGAATTCGCCCGTTTTCGTCGATTATTGGATGTCTTGATGAAAATCGACACCAATCAACATTCGATGCGCGAAACCCTAGGGTCGACGTCAGTCAACGCGTAACCCTAGGTCAACGCCAGTCAACGCGTTGCGAAAAAAAAGTCAACGTTTGAATTCGAAACCCTAGGGTCAACGCCGGTCAACGCGTAACCCTAGGTCAGCCGGTCAACGCGTAACCCTAGGTCAACGTCAGTCAACGCGTTACGACCAAAGTCAACGTTTGACGATTCAAAACCCTAAGGTCAACGCCGGTCAACGCGTAACCCTAGGTCAACGCCAGTCAACGCGTTGCGACCAAAGTCAACGTTTGACGATCCAAAACCCTAGGGTCAACGCCGATTAACGCGTAACCCTAGGTCAACGCCAGTCAACACGTTGCGACCAAAGTCAACGTTTGACGATCCAAAACCCTAAGGTCAACACCGGTCAACGCGTAACCCTAGGTCAACGTCAGTCAACGCGTTGCAACCAAAGTCAACATTTGACGATTCAAAACCCTAAGGTCAATGCCGGTCAACGCGTAACCCTAGGTCAACGCTAGTCAACGCGTTGCGACCAAAGTCAACGTTTGATGATTCAAAACCCTAAGGTCAACGCCGGTCAACGCGTAACCCTAGGTCAACGCCAGTCAACGCGTTGCGACCAAAGTCAACGTTTGACGATTCGAAAGCCTAAGGTCAACGTCGGTCAACGCGTAACCCTAGGTCAGCGCCAGTCAACGCGTTGCGACCAAAGTCAACGTTTGACGATTCGAAACCCTAAGGTCAACGCCGGTCAACGTGTAACCCTAGGTCAACGCCAGTCAACGCGTTGCAACCAGAGTTAACATACTGTGATCCGAAACCCTAAGTCAACACAATGTGACGGAGGTAGTTCAAAGTCAACTCAATGACACGAGCCAAACTCAATTCATCAGCTGCAGACTCGAGACTCCGACGACGGACAAGCAATAAACGCAGCGCCGGAAGAACTTCGGCTATTCGTCAAAGCATCGAATAGACCGAAAATCGAAGGAGCCAAGAGTTGAAGCTAACTACAGTTCCTTACGCCAACTGAAGGCTAGACCAATCACATCCAAAGTATTCCAGCCTCTTTTATAAAAGAAACGAGTACGGAACGCTTTGGAGGGGGTATCTGTAGGCATCGAAAATTGCCTATAGGTCTCCACGAACGGTTCAGTGTTAAAGAGCGACGATGAACGTCACTATCCGATCCACCGGAGTTCGATTGACGTCGATAAACGATTGAAGTGAATCGACGAACTACGTGAGCTGATAGGCCCTAGGTGCCCCCATTGCCTATAAATAGCAACCTTAGGCCTCATTTTTGAGGATCTGGATTTTTTTGGAGAGTTGGCGAAGCCCTGCTGCAGTGAAGAGTGGTCGAGCGCTTCAACAGAGGAGAGGTCTTCATCAGATTCTTCATCACCCGTGTCCGTTCCTTAGTATTACCCTTCGCCGGTAATCCTAAGAAGAGCAAATATCTCGTTTTAGCCGAGATAGGCGCTTCAAGCTTCTAGATCTCCTCGCGGATCGACGAAGCTCTGTCCGATTTTTCCGGAACAGATCTGAGTGCCAGGAAGTCCACGGATATCGACGTCCCCGTCACAGGCCAAAGACCTACGCAAGCAAGAGACGATAAACGGATCTTGCGTTTATTTTCAAGAAAGTTGTAATTTTTATCTTTGTTGTTTGAATTCATTTGTAAACGATTAAAGTTCTAATGAAATCAATGATGAAGGCAACTTTCGACGAAAACAATGAGGGTATAAAATTGTAATAAAATATGATTATCAGGAACCTAACCTTGACGTCTGATCAGAAACGACTCCTTCATCCCGCGTCTCGTCGTAGTCACCTTCCGCTCCAAAATGCAATCCTCTTCAGTAGTTCTTCTTTATCAAACCATAAGTCTTCAACGTGCGGTAAGATCACTTTGTTGTCACCCTCATTGTCCAATAATGGAAGCTCAAATAACTTCCAGTACTCGGCATTAATCAACGAATACATGCCTAAGTAAGGTGGCAAATCTAGCTTGAAGCCGTTGCCACCGATCTGATCGAGAATCCGAAACGAACCATATCATTTAAGCTTCAACTTTTTCCCTTCTCTTTTAGCCACTCCTTACTTAACTTCAACCACACCATGTCACCTTTGCCAAAGTTATAAGGAACTCGATATTGATCATGCTTCGCCTTGTACTTAGCTTGTGACTTCTTCAATTGAGCTTTAACCGTAGCGTGGATATGTGCAATCTTCTCTAGAAATCACTGAGCTCATTGTCTTTCACTCCCTTCCTTGCCATCGACCATAGCTTCACTAGAAAACACGAGATCGAATGGTCTTGGCGGTAAGAATCCGTAGCACGTCTCAACTGGTGACTTTCATGAAGATCGATTTATAGCCCGATTGAATGCAAACTAAAGATATGGTAAGCTCTCATCCCATGTCCTGGTATGCCTGGAATTATACCCCCCAACATGTGCACCATAGTTCGGTTGACTACCTCTGTTTGTCCGTCTGTTTGTGGATGAAAAGTCTTGCTCTTCTTCAATCTAGTATCCATCAAACTCCGTAAAGAATCCAAAAAATGCCCGAGAAACTGGCTATCTTGATCCGAAATAATCGAACTCGACAACCCAAAGTGCTTCCACACATGCTCGAAGAAAAATTGCGCTGAACCCGCTCTCGTCACGATCTTCTTGCATGGAATCAAGATCACCATCTTGCTGATGAACCGGTCCACCACAATGTACAAATAGTCATGCCCACGCTTGGTCGTTGGCAACCCTCCTAAGAAATCCTTAGATATGCTCTCCCACAGTCTAGAAGGCACAGATAATGGTAGGTACAATCTCCTCTTCCTGTTAGAAGGATTCAAAATGCAACATACCTTACACCCTCCAACGTACTTAGTAACATCCTCTAGCATCTTCGGCCAAAAGACACACCGTCGTAGATTGAGAAGCGTCTTCTGGATCCCAAAATGACCTTGCACACAAGATGTATGTGCCTTTCTAACCCACTGCAACCTATCACCATCCTTCGGAATGCAAAGCGATGTCCTACGATATAACAAACCATCCTCTCTAAGCTCGTACTCCCCCCTTCGACCAACATTCACCTGCTCGAACACACTACTGAAGTCTTTTCTAGATGTGTATATCTGCACATACTCCAAAGGAACCAAGGGCTAATTATGCGTCGCCACCAATAAAGCCCTCACTGGCAGTCGAGATAATATATCTGCCAACTTGTTAGTCGCCCCCTTCTTGTACCTAATGATGATATTGAACGCCATCAAATAGGACATCCACTTCATGCGCCGTGTCTGCTGCAGCTTCGTCTGGGCATGTAGGAACTCTAATGGCTTGTGATCCGAGTGCACAACCACCTCTTTACCTTTACCCAAGAAATACACCCTCCAATGATTGATTGCCTGATAAAGTGTATAAAACTCCTTATCGTAGGTAGGGTAGTTCTGAATAGCACCCGTGAACATCTCAGAATGGTACTCCACCAGCTACCTATCCTGTATCAACACAGACCCATAGCATAGTTAGACGCGTCGGTCTCTACCTCGAAGGTCCTCTGCAAATTAGGCAATGCTAACACCGGTGCCTCGTGTTGGGTCCTTTTATTTTGATGATGATTTACAAATAATTTACATCTAATGTTGTTTGTCTAGTGTTTGTGTTTTGTATCTATTCTAGACAAACAATAAGTTTGAGGTTGGATGGTTTGAGCCTTCACGATCACATCAAATGGAGGTTGGCGGAATAGTGGAATGAAGCCAGTGCACATCAAGTCATATTCAAGATCAAGCTTCATCCGCAACAAAGTCAACCATATTGAAGATCTATCAAGCTTGGGTAAATTAGTTTAGAGTTTATACTTTGTGTGTTAATATCTTAAGCTTAATATTATACACACATAATTTAATAGTTTATGTGTTTTATCCACAAAATTTTTTTGCAAACAAATAGATATATAATACTTATTTGTTTTCTATGTGGATAAGTTGTTTTGGTTTAGCTATATAGATATGAAGCAATATATATCTTCATTTTCACATTTATATGCTTCATATTCTATTGAATTTGTAAAATATTATGTTTATGGTTTGAAGACTTACTTACACTATTTTCATATCTTGTATAAGTCTATAAATCTATTCTAAAGTGTATCAAATTTTTGTTTAAGTCATTTTTGCAAAATCAAGTTTTTAACATGTTCATACTTATGTGATTTTGCAAAATGATGAGATTTCACATTTGGGAGATGCTTTTTGAAAACCAGTTTTTGTAGCATGTGTATTATCATGTCTATAATCATTTTCCAAAGTTTCATAATTTTTAGAATTTGTTTACTATTTTTAAAGACAGTTTGAAAATCAGATTTTTGTTCTAAACATGCTGTATATCTGTTATCAGTCGACTGGTCAGTCGACTGATAAAATCAATCGACCAGTCAGTCGACTGAAGTAGGTGCCTGCAATTCAAAAAAATTTCTGTTTTGTTTTGGTCGAGTGACCAGTTGACTGATGAGATCATCAGTCGACTGATAAGGTCGTCAGTCGACTGATGAGCTGGAAAATATCTCTAACGGTCAGCTCATCAGTCGACCGATGAAAGCCGTCAGTCGACTGATGCTGTAACGACTAGTTTTTTTTAGCCTTTTACAGTTTTGGTTTTTTCGTCTTTTTGCCTTGTTTTCTCTTGGCTTTGGAGTTCCTATAAATACCCCCACATATCCTTAGTTTTATAAACTGAAGAGAATTGTTTAAAATAAGTTTAAGGGTGTTTAGGTTTTGTTTAAGTTTGTTTAAGAGTTTGTTTGTGAAAAAACTTTCACAAGAGCTTGGGGAGATCATCTATTGGTGTTTGAGCATTCAACTCTTCTCCTTCTCTCTCTTGTCATCTAGAGAAGTTTTCTAAACTCAATCTAGCTATTTTATATGTTTGATTTCATTTCCATAAGCTGGAATCTATATTGAGTTTAGTTTGATTTTGTTTTATTAAATCTCATTGTTACACACACCCACTTGAGCTTATAGTATTTCATACATAGTATAATTGGGGTTGTGAGAGATTGTAACTTTGAGTTGTGCTTAATTGAGTTCTCACCTTGTTTAGAGAACAATTATTTGTTGAGTGCCTAAATTGTGAGGTTCACCTTGTAATACACTAGTACACCAAGAGGAGTGTGTGGTGAGAGATGGGGTCGTCCCAAGAGGAGTGGGGTAGGTGGTAATGCCTAGAGAGATGTTATAATTCCTAATACTTGAGGGAGACACTGGCTAGAGACCAACACTTGAGGTGGTAGTTAGTGTGTTTACATTGTGAGTTATTGTAAAGTTTTCGGTGAGCTAGAAAACCGAGTTGTGAGGTGTAAAATATTATTCGGGTGAGCGTTAAAAACCCGGTTGTGTAGTGGATTTCTCCCCTGGAGTGGGGAGCGGAGACGTAGGACGGAAGATCCGGACTCCGTGATCATTTGGTTGTGTTTGAGTTTGCATTGGCGTTCATTTATACTTGTGCTCATTGCTCATATCGCCATTGTCTCATTATTTAGTTTGTCCACTATATTGTTTACACTATTTATTTACCCTTGTTTATATTGCTTATCCTTGTATATATCTCATTGCATATCTTATTTGCTAGGATAGTTATTAATAAGTGTTTAATTAGCATTAAATCGGATTAGATTAGAATAAACCCTATTCACCCCCTCTAGGGTTCTTTCCTAGTGCCATTAGGTTACTTTCAATTGGTATCAGACTTGGTGCTCTTTGATTTAAGGTCTAATCGCCTTGAGTTAAAGATCCAAGTTATTTTTTTGTGCTAATCTTTATGGACATGCATTATGCACCTTGTTTAGGCTATGATCCTAATGTTGCTCCTAGTATAGATAATTTCCATTATGACCAATGGTGTTCTAGATTTAATAACTTTGTTAGATCTAGACATTTCGATTTATGGGATATTATTGATAATGCTTATATTGTACCCACTTCGAAAAAATCCAAGTGGAGTAAAAATGGCTATAGAATGTGTACATTGAACATGCTTTTGTTAGAATTCTTGCTTAATACTTTTGTCTCATCCATTTCTAACAAATTTGTTCATTTTGATAGTGATTACAATTTATGGAAATTTATAGAAGCACATCAAGGTAACTTGAAGGAAATCCGATGTAGTTTGGAGGATTCTTCTTCAAGTGATTGTGGAGCATCATCGTGCACACAGGCACTAGGAGATAGCCCTAGTGAGGTTTGCGAGTCTGAACCCAATAGTGAATCATCTATAGTTAATCTCGCATGTGCATATGAGAAATTAATGAAAGCCTACAACAAATTGCATCATAATTATGTAAATTTAAAAGCAAGCAGGTTGATTTGAAATCCAATCATGATAATCTAGCTTCCAAATTTGATGTCATTGCAAAAGAAAATACGATCCTTAAAGAAAACAATGGCTTGTTAAATTTGGAAAATAAAAAATTAACCTCATCCATCACTAGCTTATCTCATGCTAAAAATAATGCCACATTAGAAGTAGAGAACATAAAAAATGTTACTACTTCTTTCATAAATGACTATTTATGTTTCACTTCTAATGTTAATGCTAATATGCCCAATGATGAGTTGAACAATGTTAAAAACCGTATTTCTTCTTTTTAATGCTAATATGCCCAATGATGAGTTGAACAATGTTAAAAACCGTATTTCTTCTTTAGATTCAACTCTAACTACATGCATTAATGAACAATGTTAAAAACCGTATTTCTTCTTTAGATTCAACTCTAACTACATGCATTAACAACCATAAGAAACTTATGGACAAGTGTGCTAAATCATCTACACACTATGCATACTTGTATAACAAAGTTTACAAATAATCTATTTGCGGTCGAAAAGGCCATCTAGCTAAATTTTGCTATGATGCACACAAACATAACAATGCTAATGATTATTGTGTATCTCATCAAGTTTCTTCATCACATGCACACACTCATAAAATTCATCATAAACATGCACGTGTGTTTAAATGTGATCTATGTGGTCGATTTGGCCATTTGGCAAAGTTTTATTTTGATTTGAAAAGGATTTTACTTTTGCCAAATAATTTTAAAAGACCATAAAAGTTTAAGTGTGATCATTGTGGTAGATTTGGTCATTTGACCAAATTTTGTTTTGATTTGAAGAGAGTTTCACATTTGCAAAATGATTTAAAAAGTCCATATTTATTTGCAAATGTTCCTCGTGCACATCTATATGGTCCACAAAAACAAATGGGCTTCTTTCATTGCACTTATTGTAATCAGAAAGATCATTTGAACAATTATTATTATGACCAAATTAGTGCACAAAATGTGCCCAAAAGGGTTCATAACCTTAGGGCTTTGAGCTTTAATGATAAGGGTCATGTCCCTAAACCCTTTGGTACCAAGAATACTTGGGTACCAAAACATGTTTGATTTTTTTAACCAAGAATTTTAATATTTTTATTTTTTTTCATGTATTGGTTTTGAAAAATGTTTTGAAACTCTTGTAAATGAAAACAATTTTCTTTTGCTGAATTCTTTTGTTTTTATTTTATTAACTTTGATTTTGATGAGAGGTTTGTGTTTATATAACCCTTCGGATTTATTGGGTGTTTATTCCTAAATCTTGTTTACCAGGTGCTAAAATATTTATATAGGTTGGAACAAGCTTGAGAGCCTGATATATTGTTGCCTCTCTTGTATTTTGTCAAAAAATTTTGTTTTGATTCGTTGCTTTGAATTCATTACATAGCACAAATAGATGATTCAAATTTCAAATATGCTTTATAATGTATTCTATATGTGGTTTGATCAAGTTTTACAAAGAAGATTTCTTTTATTGATCAAACATCATTTTAGGTTTAAATTTTGATTTATGATTTTATTTGAGTGATTTGTTTTTATTTGAAAACTTTTTTCATGATTCTCATGTTTCCTATTCATTTGTTTTCATAAATCTATTTTCATATGTTTTTATGTTTGTGTAACGAGTGACCTTTCCATAAGGATACATCCATATGTGTTCTCATTATCTTATGGTATGTGGGTTATACTTAGCATATTTTCCATCTATGCTTGCTCACATATATTTGCCTTGGTCATCATTGCATATATTCCATAAGGCATTTTGATAGGGGGAGCTTTTCCCTATTTTTGTTTTATACTCACCGTGCTTATTTGTAGGGGGAGCTTTCGCTCTCTTTATTCTTTTGTTTTCCCATTTTTGATGTTATCAAAGGGGAAGAAATATTGTGAGTATCTATTGCCTTTGTTTTTATACAAGATAATTATAATTTATATATTCATATTGTATCATGTATATCTCTTTGTGTAAATTATTTGTCATCATCAAAAATGGGGAGATTGTTGGGTCCTTTTGTTTTGATGATGATTTACAATCAATTTACATCTAATGTTGTTTGTCTAGTGTTTGTGTTTTGTATCTATTCTAGACAAATAATAAGTTGGAGGTTGGATGGTTTGAGCCTTCACGATCACATTAAATGGAGGTTGGCGGAATAGTGAAATGAAGCTATTGCACATCAAGTCATATTCAAGATCAAGCTTCATCCGTAACCAAGTCAAGCATATTGAAGATCTATCAAGCTTGGGTAAATTAGTTTAGAGTTTATACTTTGTGTGTTAATATCTTAAGCTCAATATTTTTTGCAAACAAATAGATATATAATACTTATTTGTTTTCTATGTGGATAAGTTGTTTTGGTTTTGCTATATAGATATATGAAGCAATATATATCTTCATTTTCACATTTATATGCTTCATATTCTATTGAATTTGTAAAATATTAAATTTATGGTTTGAAGACTTACTTACACTATTTTCATATCTTGTATAAGTCTATAAATCTATTCTAAAGTGTATCAAAGTTTTGTTTAAGTCATTTTTACAAAATCAAGTTTTTAACATGTTCATACTTATGTGATTTTGCAAAATGATGAGATTTCACATTTGGGAGATGCTTTTTGAAAACCAGTTTTTGTAGCATGTGTATTATCATGTCTATAATCATTTCCAAAAGTTTCATAATTTTTAGAATTTGTTTACTATTTTTAAAGACAGTTTGAAAATCAGATTTCTGTTCTAAACAGACTGTATATCTGTTATTAGTCGACTGGTCAGTCGACTGATAAAATCAATCGACCGGTCAGTCGACTGAAGTAGATGCCTGCAATTCAAAAAAGTTTATGCTGACCAGTCGACTGATGAGATCACCAGTCGACTGATAAGGACTGATGAGCTGGAAAATACCTCTAACGGTCAGCTCATCAGTCGACCGATGAAAGCCGTCAATCGACTGATGCTGTAACGACTAGTTTTTTTAGCCTTTTACAGTTTTGGTTTTTTGGTCTTTTTGCCTTGTTTTCTCTTGGCTTTGGGGTTCCTATAAATACCCCCACATATCCTAAGTTTTATAAACTGAAGAGAATTGTTTAAAATAAGTTTAAGGGTGTTTAGGTTTTGTTTAAGTTTGTTTAAGAGTTTGTTTGTAAAGAAACTTTCACAAGAGCTTAGGGAGATCATCTATTGGTGTTTGAACATTCAACTCTTCTCCTTCTCTCTCTTGTCATCTAGAGAAGTTTTCTAAACTCAATCTAGCTATTTTATATGTTTGATTTTCATTTCCATAAGCTAGAATCTATATTCAGTTTAGTTTGATTTTGTTTTATTAAATCTCATTGTTACACCCACCCACTTGAGCTTATAGTATTTCATACATAGTATAATTGGGGTTGTGAGAGATTGTAACTTTGAGTTGTGCTTAATTGAGTTCTTACCTTGTTTAGAGAACAATTATTTGTTGAGTGCCTAAATTGTGAGGTTCACCTTGTAATACACTAGTACACCAAGAGAAGTGTGTGGTGAGAGATGGGGTCGTCCCAAGAGGAGTGGGGTAGGTGGTAATACCTAGAGAGAGGTTGTAATTCCTAACACTTGAGGGAGACACGGGCTAGAGACCAACACTTGAGGTGGTAGTTAGTGTGTTTACATTGTGAGTGATTGTAAAGTTTTCGGTGAGCTAGAAAACCGAGTTGTGAGGTGTAAAACATTATTCGGGTGAGCATTAAAAACCCAGTTATGTAGGGGATTTCTCCCCGGGAGTGGGGAGCAGAGACGTAGGACGGAAGGTCCGGACTCCATGATCATTTGATTGTGTTTGAGTTTGCATTGGCGTTCATTTATACTTGTGCTCATTGTTCATATCGCCATTGTCTCATTATTTAGTTTGTCCACTATATTGTTTACACTATTTATTTACCCTTGTTTATATTGCTTATCCTTGCATATATCTCATTGCATATCTTATTTGCTAGGATAGTTGTTAATAAGTTTTTAATTGGCATTAAATCGGATTAGATTAGCATAAACCCTATTCACCCCCGTCTAGGGTTCTTTCCTAGTGGCATTAGGGTACTTTCACCTAGGAGATCTTCCTCTTTAGCAACTGAAAAGCCTCCTCATGTGCCTTACCCCACTCAAACTGAACCTTCGTCTTCGTACGGCCATGTAAAGGTGCCGCAAAAGTCGAAAAATATCGAATGAACTTGCACAAATACTGGCAAGCCCCTATGAAGCTTCTCACCTTCATCACTATCCTAGGTGTCATTCACTTCGTGATCACCGCAACCTTGCCTGGATCTATTCTCCGCTAGCCCTTCCCTATGATGAAACCGAGATACACCAACTCATCCTTCCCAAATTCGTACTTCTTACCATTGAGCTTCAGCTGTCCATTCTGCAGAACTTCAAACACCTTCTCGACATGAACAAGATGCTTCCCACATGTCCTGCTATACACCAAGATATCATCGAGGTAAACTATCACAAAATCTACTATAAAAGGTCGCAACAAATCATTCATGAGTCTCATAAAGGTCGCCAGAGCGCATAATCCAAACGTCATCACCAACCACTCGAACAGGCCCTGCTTGGTCTTAAACGCAATATTCTAAGTGTCATCCTCCCGAATTCTCACCTGATGATGGTAACCAGACCTTAGATCCAACTTCGTGAAAAATCTCGCTCCCTCTAATTAATCAATAAGATCATCAATCCGTGATAGTGGGTAACGATTTTTAACCGTTATCTTGTTGAGCGCCCGATAATCCACGCACATACGCCCACCTCCATCCTTCTTAGGCACCAACAACACTGGCGACCCGCAAGGTGAACAACTCAGCACTATCACTCCTGTCTCTAGAAGCTTCTAAACCTGCTTCTTTATCTCCTCATACTCCTATACAGAAGTGTGGTATAGACCTATATTCGGCAAGGATCTCACTCTTGTTAGCATAATCTCATGCTCCATACCCTGTTATGGTGGTAGTCCTGTGATCCCTGAAAACAAGTTCGTATACTTGGCCTTCAACCTTTCAAGATCTCCCTCCTGAAGCTTGCTCAAGGTGGTCAAGCATATCCTATTCAGTTGCTCCTCACAAGGCCTAATGAATAACAATACAAACTTCTTGCTCGCATTCACTAGCCTCTTCGCCTAAGTCACCGTCACCAAGCTAGTCTCCTGTAGAAGAGATGCCGAATGGAATATGAATTGTTCGCCATCCTTGGTGAACGTATACTTCTAGGCCTGCCGATCGTAGACTGCGTACCTATCCCACAAATAGGGATTGCCCAGTATAACCTGGCAAACATCCAACGGAATGATGTCGCACGTGACCTCGTCAATATACGACTCGTAGAGTGTAAATCTGAAAGTGCATTGGCTGATCACACTCAATCCCGGCTCCTTCTGAATCCACACTAAAGGATAAGGCTTCGGATGCTTTACCATCTTCAATCCCAGCTTCTGAACTAAGGCCTCAGATATCAAATTCATCTGGCTCCCTGGATTAATGATGGCATCAACCAAGTTGGTCTTCACCTGCAACTTAAGAACAAAGAGCTGCTCTCTGGGGTCTTCCTATTCATTCATGATATTCTTCCTCGTCATAAGGTTAAGACTGTTGTTGGGCTCTGTCATCCCGAGAACTTCATTCGAACCCTGTGCTATCATGTATGCCTTTTTCTCCTCCTTCTTCTTCAACCCCTTCAGCTTCAGATGATTATACTTCTCCCAACACCGATTAGCTACGTGCCCTGTCTATTTGTAGTGATTGCAAGTCAACCATGCATTCCCTAGATCACCCTTCTTCTATTCTTTCTTAGGCTGAGAGCCACTAGACTTGCCTCCAGCTTGCTTGGAATCTCCCTTCATCTCGTTGCCCTTCTTCTTCTTGCCCTCAATGGCAATAGCCTTCACACTCGCTTCTGTAATGTACTCAACCATGAATAGCTTTATCTCCTTCTGGATGTATTCATTTAGACCCGTCATATACTTCATGAAGATGGAGTATTCCTACGTTGCAATTTTGAGGACCATCGCCTGCTGCTGGAACTCCGTAGTGTATTTTTGAATGGTCTGATTGAATCTTTAGCACAATCCATACCACTTGTATCAACGCTCCTCAAGGAATCCCACTGGGTAGAATTGCTTCCTCAGTAGCTCCTTAAACTTGTTCCACGACACCGTCTTCTTCTGCTACTTGCAATAGGCTTTCTACCATGTCAACGCGTGCCCTGAAAGCTTCAATGTCATAAAAACAATCTTCTTGGTTGACGAATAGCCATAAAGAGTAAAATAAGTCTCCATCCACTCGATCCAACCATCAAGCTACTCGACGTCGATACTCCCATCATAAACATGAATCTCCCCGAAAAGATAGCCACCATAGAACAATCAGGCATACAACAGCTGCTTGAACCTTGCATGTTGAAGAATATCTAGAAGCTAAATGGAAAGATAGTGGCATTGGGTCACTTCCTTTCCAAGTCTGCTGAGAGAAGTCTTTCATTCTCCAAAACTTTGAGAGGAAGCATGGAGTTGAAGGAAGACACAGGCTAGATGGCCGAGTGAAATTAATACAAGTCACCATGCGAGTACCTTTGATCACGAAATTATCAAAGGTGGGTTGAGAAGAAAATAATAGAAAACACAAGAACATTTCAGTTGGCGAAGGAAAATACCTTCTCTAGATTATGAATAATAAAAGATTACAAATCTCTCTCTCACAATCTCACTAGAATAAAGAATAATCTCTCTATTCTCTTTAAATACATTCTGATTGCCTAGAAACCCTAAAACAATCCTATTTATATCCCTAACATGTGGATGGAAATCTTGTAAATAAACAAGTCTAAACAATCCAGGAAAACACGTCAAAAAGAGTCCCAGGTAACTCAGGAAACCTGATTCGGTCGACCGACACACATGTCGTGGTCGACGCCAGAGGGTTGGTTTCAAACCCTACAAGCAGAACCACGTCTGGTCGACCAACCAGTGTATCACGGTCGACCGTCCAGAGGACTCATTCCTTACCCTGTAGTGTGCACGAATCCGGTCGACCGACCAGCGTTGTCTGGTCGACCAGGCAGAGCCTGAGCGCCAGTTCCCTTATTTTGTTGTCTTCTTGCTTTTGGCTTCTTTCGCTGCCACCAACAACTTCATCCACGCCTCTATTCTCAAGATACCATGAGAACCATCTATCCTTAAGCTCCCATAAGGATGGCTAAGCTCCCGAAGCGGGGAAAGAAGATACACTCGTATCAGCAATGAGGCCTTTAATGACCTCAAAAGATACTTGAGCACCAAACCACTACTGAGCCGAGCTAGAGAAGGAGAGACATTGTATCTCTACTTGGCCATCTCCTAAGAAGCTGTAACCTCTGTCCTAATCCAAGAAGAAGACAATACCCAGAGGCCGATATACTATGTCAACCGGATCCTGAAGACGGTCGAACTCAACTATGCTCTCCTCGAGAAGGCCTCCTTCACTCTTAATTACAGCCAGAAGGCTCCGCTCCTACTTTCAAGCACATAACAAAGTGATGCGGATGAATCTGCCACTAAAAAATAAATTGGCAGTCCAACCACTTTAGGGAGGATAATCAACTGGTCAGTCAAGCTCAGTGAACATGATGTGCAATTTGAGTCAAGGACAACTATTAAGGGCCCAAGCCATGGCTGACTTCTTGATAGAGTCAACCACAGTGGATAATGAGACATCTCTGCTCATACCGACTCCTAAGACAACCAAGGTGTCTCTTTCTCTGAAGTGCCCTACTCCCGAGCATGATTTACCCAAGTTTTCCTTGTGGCAGTTATTAAAGGTGGATGGATCATCGGGAGAAGTAGTCCTACATGGACCCGATAGGTTCACATAGGAGCACTCCATTGCTTTTGAATTCTCAGAATCAAACAAGAAGGCCTAGTATGAAGCACTGTGGGACTTTGAGTTGCCTTAGCAGTCAAGGGAGAGCTCATCTACATCTTGACCGACTCCTAACTTGTCATCTATCAAGTAAAAAGAAACTACAAGGCCAAAAATTCAAGAATGATTTTGTACCTGAAGGTGTTCAAAAAGCTTTTAAGAAATTTCAAGTACTTCAAGATCGCCCAAGTCCCCCACACCCTCAACGCTCAGGCAGATGCCTTACCCAAGCTCGGATTATCTAGCTCAAGGAATAGTTTAGGACCTGTGCACATGGACATCCTCAAGAACCTTAACATCACAGAAGCTTCAACAGACTAGGTCATGTAGATCGAGGCCTCTACATGAATCCAATTAGATGGATCCACTCATCCAGTACCCAACAAGAGGGACATCACTAAAGAATGCTACTGAAGTGAAAAGTTTATAAAAGAATGCTCAAAGATATCTTATGCTCGATAACCAACTTTATCTATTGTCATACTCTAGCAGTAGTGTGAGGCCCTATATCCATTGTCTCCGGTCGGTAGAAGCTAATTATTTTCTGAGAGAAATCCATGAAGGGACTTGCTAGATAATCCAGGAGCTAGAACTATTGCTCAAAATGTGATCTCCCAAGGATACTATTAGCCTACCATCCTAGTCGAGTGTAAAAGACTCGTCTCCAGATGTAAAACTTGCCAATTCTTCTCAAATATGTCATGAGTCAGCCACTAAAGTCACCATCATTATGAGCCCAATTCCATTAGCTTAATGATAATTGGATTAATTGGGGCCTCTCCCAATAGCTGCTGGGCAACGAAATTTTTTAATTGTTGTCATTGAATACTTCACAAAATGAATAGAAGCTGAGCTATTGGCCAAAATTAGAGAGAGCAATATCACCAATTTTATGTGGAAATCAATTCTCTATAGATTTAAAGTTCCCATCTTGTTCGTCACCAACAATGACACTCAATTTAACAGCAAAGGCTTTTAAAGTTTTTGCGAGGAATGGAAGATAAAGCTCAAGTTCACCTTAGTAGCAAACCCAAAATGCAATGGGCTTGCAGAAGCTTCCAACAAGTGCATATTTCAAGCTCTGAAGAAGAAGATGGACAAGGTGGTTAGAAACTAGGTTAAAGAGTTACCTATAATTTTATGGTCTTACCGTACCAATCACAAAAATTTCGCACGAGAAACTTGTTTAGGGAGAAAATTGTATTCTTCATTGTATAACTCATTATAGCTTCAGTCGTTATAATAAAAATACAAAAAGATAGTCTTTTTATAAGACTTTTACACAATTAAAATACAATTCCCGTCAAACAGCACATAGATCATTTATCGGTCTTCTGCTTGCATGGGATCTTGGCCTGTGACGGGGACGTTGATATCCGTGGACCACCAAACGATCAAATCAGATCCAGAGTTTCGTCGATTCGTGAAGGAATCAAGAAGCCAAAACGCTTATCTCGGCAACAGCGAGATAATTGCTCTTCTTAAGATCACCACAACGGTGTAATCTTAAGGGACGAACCGAGTTGCAGATCTGACGAACTCCTCTTCTTTATACTGACGAACTCGATCCGATCTCTCCTCCTCCTCTCTGAAATTCATGGATCTTTAGTCCTCAATCCGGCAGAACTTCGCCAATGCTCGAGAATTCCAGATCTGAAAAAAATAGGCCCTGGGGCTGTATTTATAGGCTTCAGGAGCCCTGTGTTCGGATAAGAACGGTTGATTCCCTCTTATCTTTAGTTAAAATAACTTAACCACATTATCAGATTAGTTGGAACAAATCTAGGTGGTTAACGATTAAAAACCCGCCGAAAACAACCAAAATCAGCGTTTTTTGTATTGCAGACACTTCTGAGTATCTTGGCCAAGCCCAAACACTTGAGAGTGTCTCGGCCTGGCTGAGACACCATCAAGTATCTCAGTTATTTTGACCCTAACTTTCTCATATGACCTCCAAATGACCTGATTCTAGATGTATTGGAAATTTGACAAAGAGATCTACAACTTTCATGTTTTGAGATTCTTCATATTCGAATCGGATCATGGCCAAAATCATCATTCTTCTTCGAGACACCAACACTATCTCGGAATTCTGAGGTAGTTTGTACTATCTTTGGTATTTTGGATTTATCTTTCTCATATGATCTCCAAATAACCTTATCCAAGATGTATTGGAAAGCTAATGAGGAGATCTACAACTTTTATGTTTTTAGTTTCTTCATATTCGAATTGAATCATAGCCAAAATCACTCTACAAGGTCTGAGATACCTTTGGGTGGGTGTCTCGGCTTGGCCGAGACACCAATGGGTGTCTCGGCCAATCCGAGACACCAATGGGTATCTCGGCCAATCTGAGACACCTCTGGGTGTCTCAGGTTGGCTGAGACACCTTTGGGTGTCTCAGGTTGGCCGAGACACCTCTGGGTGTCTCGCCGAGGGCTGTGACGTAGTCCTACGCGTTCCGTCCATTTTTGTCGTATCTTCGTCGTCTGAACTCAGAATCATGCGATTCAAGATGCATCAGAAAGACATTAAGAAGATCTACAAGCTCCCATGATTGAATCATCTGTGGAATGGGTGGGACATGGAAGGCATTTTGTCTTTTGTAAGTGACGTGGAGCTCCCGATCAGTTCGTTTCCCTCGTTGTTCTGCAGTTCCGTTGCTTCACATAGTTCGTCGACTCACTTCATGCACTTGTCAATGTCAAATGAGCTTCTTTGAATCAGATAGCGATGTTCATCATCTTCTCTCTGTCTTGAGCCACGTGCGGGGACCTATAGGTAATTTTTGACGCCTACAGATTCCCCCTCCAAAGTGTTTCAGTCTCGTTTCTTTTATAGATAAGCCTGAAATACTTTGGATATAATCGGTCCAACCTTCAGTCCGTATAAAAGGACCTGTGATTAACTTTGATTCTTAACTCCTTTGATTTTTAGTCTGTTCAGTATTTTGATGAATAACCAAAATTGTTCCGGCACTGCGTTTATCGTCTGGCCGTCGTCGAAATCTTGAATCAAAACTGGTGAGTTGATTTTGGCTCGTATCGTCGAGTTGACTTTGAACTGACCATCTTCATCATGATATATTGACTTGCGTTGACTTTCATCACAACGCGTTGACTAGCGTTGACCTAGGGTTACGCGTTGACCAGTATTGACCTAGGGTTTCAGATCGCCTGACGTTGACTTTTTCATCGCAACGCGTTGACTGGCGTTGACGTAGGGTTACACATTAACCAGCATTGACCTAGGGTTTCAGATCACCTGATGTTGACTTTTTTTATCATAACGCGTTGATTGGTGTTGACTTAGGGTTACGTGTTGACCAGCATTGACCTAGAGTTTCAGATCACCTAACGTTAACTTTTCATTACAACGCATTGACTGGCATTGACCTAGGGCTACGCGTTGATCGGCGTTGACCTTAGGGTTTCGGATCGCCCGGCGTTGACACAGTTTATACTCGTATGTTTGCTGGTGTATACACAGTTTAAGCTCTTAAGGTATTGGAGCATGGCGGTCCCAACAGTTAGGGCTGCAAGACCAACTGTTAAAGCTGATTTGTCTGTATGTATGAATGTTGTCGGATCCTTAAGTCATGAGACAAACTAATGGAGCTGGGGCGTCAACGACTCTCATATTTATAGGATTTTTAGCAAACCCTCAGCCATCAACGAGTTTGATTACCGATTACCGTTTGAGTCGGGCTAGCATACGGATTGTTTAGATCCGTTCTGCACGTAACGTTATGCTAAAAGAGTTAACTCTTTTAGTGCTACGATATTGAATACGTAGACTTCGTCTTTCTCACGGGAATAGACTACCCGACAACGTGTGTAGACTAAGGATTTTTGGCAAATCCTCAGCCTTCAACGGATTTGACATGCCTTTACCGATTACCGTTTGAATCGGGCTTGCATGCAGATTGTTTAGGTCCGTTCCGTATGTGACGTTATGCTAAAAGAGTTAACTCTTTTAGTGCTACGATATTGAATATGTAGACTTCGTTTTTCTTACGGGAATAGACTACCCGGCAACACGTGTTAGGCGTTGACTCATCCCTTCTTAGGATTCGGGATAAAGATCCCTAGATTTGTATTCTGGTGTCTTTTCATTTGGTGAAAACTAAACCGACAACGTGTGTTAGACGTAGACTTTGGATTTTTTGCAAATCCTCAGCCTTCAACGGATTTGATGTACCTTTACCGATTACCGTTTGAATCGGGCTAGCAAACAAATTGTTTAAGTCCGTTCCACATGTGATGTTATGCTAAGAGAGTTAACTCTCTTAGTGCTATGATGTTGAATACGTAGACCTCGTCTTTCTTACGGGAATAGACTACCCGACAACGCGTGTTAGGCGCTGACTTATCCCTTCTTAGGATTCGGGATAAAAGTCATTGTGCGTGTGAAGCAGAGATTTTGACATTATGAATAACAACATGCTACAATGTCGAATATGTGGCCTTTTGTTCTTTTTACGGTTAAGAACTAACCGACAACGAGTGTTAGGCATTGACTTATCCCTACTTAGGATTCGGGATAAAATTCCTCGTGCGTGTGAAGCACGGATTTTGGCGTTATGAATAACAACCTGCCACAATGTCGAATATGTGGGCTTTTGTTCTTTTTACGGTCAAGAACTATCCGGCAACGCGTATTAGGCGTTGGCTTATCCCTACTTAGGTTTCGGGATAAAATTCCCTAGACTTGAATTCTGGTGTCTTTTTCAATCGGTGAAAGACTAAACCGGCAATGCTTGTTAGGTGCTGACTTATCCCTACTCAGGATTCAGGATAAAATTCCCCAGACTCGGATTCTGGTGTCTTTTTCACTCGGCGAAAGACTAAACCGGCAACGTGTGTTCGGTGTTGACTTATCTCTATTTAGGAGTCGAGATAAAGTTCCCCGTGCGTGTAAGGCACAGATTATGGTGTTATTAATAACAACCTGCCACAATGTCGAATATGTAGGCTTTTGTCCTTTTTTATGGTCAAGGGCTAACCGGCAACGCGTGTTAGGCGCTGACTTATCCCTACTTAGACTTCAGGATAAAATTCCCCAGACTTAGATTCTGGTGTCTTCTTCAATCAGTGAAAGACTAAACCGGCAATGCGTGTTAGGCGTTGACTTATCCCTACTTAGGATTCGGGATAAAATTCCCCATGCATAAAAGGCATGGATTTTTGTTGCTACGATACTGAATACGTAGACTCGGTCGTTTTCACGGGAACGAACCACTCAGCAACGCGGGTTAAGCGCTGACTCATCCCTACTTAGGCTTTAGGATAAAATGCCCCTGATTGGTATTCTGGTGTCTTCTTCAATCGGTAAAAGACTAAACCGACAATGCGTGTTAGCTGTTGACTTATCCCTACTTAGGATTCGGGATAAAATTCCCCGCGCGTGTAAGGCACGGCTTTTGGGAGTTGAAGGATGGTGTTGAAAATATGGGAGAGGAAGAATTTTATATTCTATCTTCCAAAACCAAAGAGGAAGAATTTTATATTCTATCTTTAGTTGCCAAGGAAACTCGAAGTGGGATCTCCACCCTAAGAATGCGAAAAGATAAAACTAGGAGTGGGATCTCCACTCCGAGAATGAGAAAGATTTAAGCAACCCTAACTTTTATAGGATTGGTTGCTTAATCCAAGAAAAGAATTCCTCATTTATTAAGGTGAAATTCTGATTTCGGCCCTAACTTTTATAGGTTTGGCCAAGATGGGAATTTAAGACGACCCTAACTATTTAAAGGTTTGATCGTTCAATTTGTGGACCTCTCGCTCATGGAAGGAATCGAGAGGGGATTTTGGTTATGGTCCTAACTGTTTAAAGGTTTGACCAAGGTGGGAATTGAATTTGAGACGACCCTAACTGTTTAAAGGTTTGATTGTTCAATTTATGGACCTCTCGCTCATAGAAGGAATCGAGAGGGGGTTTTGGTTATGGTCCTAACTGTTTAAAGGTTTGACCAAGTAGACATTGGGAGTAGGAGTGCAAAACACAATGGGAGTGTTGACTTGTACAAGTTGCTCAGAGGGGGTTCCTGGTGTTAAGTGACAAATACTTAACACGAAGGGATTTGATAATCGTCAATGATCAGGAGATTAAAATTCTGAATACTATGTCCGGACTCTAACAATGAGAATGTTGAGTGCACAGACGTAGCAGGAGTTTAAGGGGGAGTTTCTTATTCATCACCTTCTTGTAGTGACAAGGTTATTCCTAAGAATACACTATATAGAATTCTCTCGTGAACTTCACATAACATGAATTATCCACCCCCAGCTTTCTTTGCAAAACTGGGTCTAACATTGTACTCAGTTGCATGACCGAGTTATCCTTAAGAATACCAGGCATGACACTCTTTAGGAACTTCCCGTGAAAGAAAGGAAATAGTTTAGACTCATATACCTATTAGAGTGTCACAGAGCAGTTTAACCTCTTATACCGGTTAGAGGATTGAGAAATAGTTTATACTCGTATACTCTTCGTAGTGGTGCACCGTCATTCGGCTTATTCTAGCTTTATGGTGCCAGAATCGATTAGAGCTTAAATCTTATTCTTTAGACCGAAACAATCCTCAGTAGGATGGAGAACTCTCCTGTGGTACGCACAGTAGTTTGGGTCCGTAATCCTTTTAGTTCCCTCCTGATCTTTAATAGGTGGTAACTCAATCTCATCGTTATTCAGGAGGTACTCAAAAATATCTAGAACTTCCTCATCCTTGAAAGAGTACTCTTTTTGGAGTCTCGGATCTAGAGTCCTTTGCTGTTTTTGAGGTTGTTGTTGTGACATCTGATGATTATCACCGGCAACCACAGGCATTGACCACTGGCTTGTTTCGGTCTTCTTCCTTCTGAGGAAGCGTTCGGCTTGTTCGTCGTGCACCTTTAAGTTTTTCCATGTGTTGGACGGTATGACTCCCATAACTTCCAATATCTCAATAAATAGGTTGTTATGACATGTCTGGAGGATGAAGTCCTCCGTGATCGGATCTTGGCAGTTCATCGCCTTATTCCAAAAACGTTTGATAAAGACGTCGACTGTCTCTTCATCTTCTTACTTCTCATCGAAGAGTGTCCTGATGGATATCTCGGCATCGTCGTCAAAGAAGTTGCCGAGGAATGAGGTCTCCATATCGTTCCAGCTGTTGATGCTTCCAGGCTTGAGACGGTGATACCAATCGAAGGCAGGCCCGCAAAGGATGCCGGCGATGACCGAACCATCAAGGCTTCATTGCTGGAGATCGTGTCCAAGTGGGACTTGAAGTAGATTAGATGTTGAGTGGGCGAGCCCTTCCCGTCGAATGGCGTAAAGTTGATCAGGTTGAACTTCGCCGGATACGGGATCGAATCCCACTCTTTTCGGTAAGGACACGGAACGTCAGTCTTCTTTACCTCTCGAGCAGACATTAGAGCGTTAATTTTGCTCTCAAGGTCTTTCATCTTCTCGTCCTCGTCTATATCATGTTTTGGATTATTTCCAAGAAGAACAATTTGGTTACCCCCAACATTATTATCTTTGGCGGGACCACCCCCAACGTTGTTATCTGTAGGGGGTGCATTTGAACCACCCCTAATATTTTTAGGGTGCGTCGGCCATGATGATTTCTTCCACTTCTGGATCGCTGTTAACTGCGGTGTTCTGGATGTAGCGGCTGGATTCACCAAGTTGATTAGAAAGTGCCTGCATCTGTCGGTCATGCTCTTCCTTCATCTGTATCATGGCTATTTCCAATTTGAACTTGAAGTTCCCTTCATCTGTATCATGGCTATTTCCAATTTGAACTTGAAGTTCTCTTTTTGCTTAGCCAAAGCATCCTCGATGATCTTGGTCATTTGTTCCGCGTTGATTGAAGTTCTCTTTTTGCTTAGCCAAAGCATCCTCGATGATCTTGGTCATTTGTTCCGCGTTGATCATGAATGCCTCACGAGATTGTCCTATGCTGGATACCGTATCGTCAGAAGCAATGGCAGAGTTCGCATCTGATGCTTCATCATCTGAGGATAATCCGCTATTCATCCTCTGATAGTCCTTACGCCTAGTAGTTCCTACGCGTAACCGAGTTATACGTTGGGATACGTCCGAAAAATAATGAGAACTGAAACTTCGTGTTGACTTCCCTTTATCAGCCATATTAATAGTGACCTCTGGGAGTTCGTCGTCTTGCGTAGCTGATCTTTTTCTACGGAAACGCCTTGGCTTAGTTTCTGACGCTTTATAGGAAAGCCTTTGGAATACCGAGACCCTCTGTGGAGCGTGTAGGCGTATAATATTGCTTATAGGTCCCTTAGCATAGCTCGGCACAAACCGACGAACCAACGAGGCGACGAGGTTGACGAATCGCACGCAAGCAACGGAATACATCCATTCACGTGTGGAATCAAGCCAAGGGTTCGAAGAATCAACGATTCATCCAACCAAGGGCGGACTCGGATGAATCACAACCGAATCAAGATCGGTTTCGGACTCGAACTCAGAATTTCACTGCCCAAATCAGAGTCTAAAGTCAAACGAAAAAACGGGATACAACGCGGAACTAACGACAAAACGACAGGAAACCCAAACACCCTGAGGCTCGCCGAAAACGAGCCCACTTCAGGGTGCTCCGCCAAGACCAGCACCCTGAGATTGGCTCGCGTGGCCGAGCCACCCAGGGTGGATAAACGGGCATGAGCCGAAGCCACCAAGGTGGCGGCACTTGTGGGCCGAGCCACTTACCAGATACTGCTGCCTAGGCACAGATCTGCGGTGCCTATAAATAGGCGGCCAAGGGTGTTATCATTTGAATAAGGTTGCCGAACTATTTGAGGAGCCGAAACTCTTGCCAATTGAAGATCGACGCTTGGTTAGTTTTAGACTTGTCAGGACTTGAAGGATTAACGAATTGCGATTCTCCGGCGAGGTCTACGTCATAAAAGGCAGAGAGTTCAAGAGAGATAAAGGGCGATTAGTTTCCTTGGGGAACTAACCCCCCCCCCCCCCCGGCTATTATTTCCTTTCGGTGAATAATACCCGTCTAATCGATTCTTCTGTTAGATCACCGGATCAGATCGTCCGGTGGTCCACCGGATTAAACCCCGGCCGTCGCAGAGAGGGACCCACAAAGCAAAGAGGACCGCAAAAACAGCGATCTGGCGATTTTTCTAAAGTAAAGTTTGTAATTTGTTTCTTTTTCGTTGTTGATTCGTTGTAACCGGATCGGAAAAGAAGACCGGTATCTTTTGTAACCCGAAAAACATTATTCAAATACAATCGAATCACATGAAGGCAATTTGCACCCGCTGAACAATCTGCGACCACAGGGAGCACACCGCAGTCTCCCTGCCCCGAATCGGTCACTTCGCATGCGCGGTCTCAATCCTGGTCGAAGGAGTCAGAGTTCGAGTATGATATTCGACCCCAGGCAAGTTTCGAGGATTTACTTCGTCCTTCGGTCGGATCCTACCTCCCCCGCAAGTCCAAAAATTCTCCTCCAGTCGGAGAAAGCTCGTTGGTTTGAACGAAGTCCAGAAATTACAACGACAGCTCTCACCCAGCTACGCTAAAGTGACTGCAGTCAAGTGGAGTTCACCACTCCAACGAGGTCAAACTGTGTCTCATCAACGCTCTTCTCTACTGGTTGAAGGCTTGTACTCTCTCGATAGGACGCCGAGCGACGTCGAGCGCCTGGCGCAGACTAACTCGCTAGGCGATGGAGTCCACGGCGGGTCTCCGCGCCCATACAATCGCGATCTGTAGAATAGAGAGAGGCATAACACCTGCAACAACTGAAGAGATCGGGACCTGTATTCCTCCAAGCCGCCGACGAACGAATGGATCCGGGTCAAACGAAACCGTTCGACACTTGAAGAGCGGATTCACAAACGCCGCGCACTGCTTGCACAAGCAAGAATCCTCGTGCAGAAGGCCGAGGAATTGAAGAAAGGAAGAGTGGTCAAGAAGCCGCCATCAACCCGCCAAGTGTGGAGGCCGAAGCAGCCTCCAACCAAAGTTCAACCTCCGGTGAATCAACCAAAGTCGCCGGTAATCACAATAGCTTCTCCGGGAGATCATGCAGAATCGTCCCAAAGGAAGAAGCCAGTCTTGGAGCGCCTCGGTCCGATTCCCGACGAGAGAGGCAATGCTCCCGTCCAAGATCATTTGGTCCCGATGAAGAAGCCCTGGACGACGCAACATGCTGGGGGTCGCCGTCACCTTCAACATGGCAAAGAGACCAGGGTAGTTACGCGCACCAACTTGCGCATTGAAGTCCGGGAGCCGGCCGAGAACTCACGCCCAAAAAGGCATATATCGAGGCGCGTGACTTTCGAAAGCCCTAAGAAGGCAGTTCCCCCTCAGAAGGAAACATTATCATCTGATGACGATAATGTTATACCTAAGAAGTCGTGCCAACACACGATAGGTTACTCCGATCGTCAAGCAGACGAGTTGTACTATCGTGCTGGGGGTACGAATAAAACCAGGAAAAGGAGTCCCCAAGAACAGGAAACTCAGTGCCCCTGTTCCAAACTCATTCGGGTAGTATTGTCTGAATGCAGCTGCATCAAAGCGGTCCCCGAACGAGTTTCGGTTTTCGAGAGGCTCAGTACTGAAACGCCGAAAACAAGGCCTGGGCGTTTCCGACGAAGAAAAACGGTAGTTGAAGATGGAGAATTTCCGAGTGTCACCACCAACATGACCAGCATAGGGACGTCGGCGCGGGACAATCTCGAATCGATTCTGAAAGCATCCCCGCCTAGAACCCGTCTGCAGTCCGGAACTATCAAGCGAACAACCTACGGTAGGGTTCGGACAAGACTCCCTTCAGAGGATGAAGAATCTGATGCTGGCTCCATGGTTGCATCAGATAATACGGTATCCAGCGAGGGACAACCCCGCGAGGCACTTATGATAAGTGCGGAGCAAGTGGCCTAATTGCTTGAAGACGCCTTAGCTAAGCAGTAGGAAACCTTCAGGTTCGAAATGCAGATGGCCATGCAAAACATGAGAGAAATGCATGACCAACAAATCCAAGCATTGACGAACCAGCAAGGCGAGCCAAGTCGTCGTAACCCGGTTAATCTGGAAGACGAGGATACAAATGAAGCTCGTAATACCAATAATCCTCCCGTCAATGCAGGGGGTGGTAATGAGAATGCTAGTGAAAACACAAATGAAAGTCTGAAAATTAAAAATCTCGAGAGCAAAATCAATACATTGATTTCCGCTCAAGAGATGAAAAAGACGGGCATTCCTTGTCCATACCCAAGAGAGTGGGAATCAATCCCATATCCGGCGAAGTTCAATCTAATTAACTTCACGCCGTTTAATGGGATGGGTTCCCCCACTCAACATTTGATTTACTTCAAATCACACTTGGGGGTAATCTCCGGCAATGAGCCTCTGATGGTGCGGTCATTCGTCGGCATTCTTCCCGGAGCCGCCTTCGATTGGTATTGCCGCCTCAAGACAGGTAGTGTGAACAGCTGGGACGACATGGAGACCAAATTCCTCGCCAACTTCTTCGACGACGACACAGAGATATCCATTGGGTCGTTGCTTGATGAGAAACAAAAAGACGGGGAATTGGTGGACACCTTCGTCAAGAGGTTCTGGAACAAGGCGATGAACTGTCGGGACCCGATCACCGAGGAATTCATCCTCCAGACGTGCCACAACAACCTCGCACTAGACGTGTTGGAAGCAATGGGGACAGCACCGTCCAAGACATGGAAGGATCTGAAGGTCCGAGGAGAGCAGGCCGAGCGATTCATCAGAAGAAAGAAGGTGGAGAGAGGCCAACAGGTGAATAATGCTCCGCAACAGAATTTCGTCCCACGGGGAAAGGTAAGGCACATGCTAATACAGTTGATGCTAACCAAACCTTTCAATTGCAACCTCAGCAACAACAACAGCGGTAGCAGCAACGAGCGCCACAACAATCGCAGTCACAATGGCAACAACGGCCTCAGAAGCAGAAGTCTTCAGAGCCAAGGTTTCCCAAAGTGTACTCCTTCACAGATGACGAAGTTCCCGACATATTTAAGTACTTGTTGGAGAACAACAAAATTCAGCTGCCAGCGATTGTTGATCAAGAAGGGGCTAGCAAAGTGACGGATCCGAGGTATTGTGCATACCATAGAGCGGATACTCTTCTGATTATAAATACGGGCGAGGCTTAGGCTATGTTTCCTCGTCTGATGATGAATGTGGTTGGCAGATCATCGATCAAATTGCTAACAAAACTAAGAACGGATACTCTTCTGATTCTTCAGCTGGGAATTCCTAATGGTAAACATGACTACAGCTGATCCGTCTACAATGGAGGACGATGATCAAATGCCAACATGGGAAGACCCGTGGGTTCATCATCTGAATATGCAGTATGGTGACAGGTTCGAACAGAGAGAACCCCCCACTGAGGATAAAATAGTCCAAGTTAACATGGGCGACGAGGCCAACCCAAAGCCGATATTCATCAGCGATAGTCTTCCCTCAAATGAGAAGGAGGAGTTAATTGCTCTCATCAGGGAGTATATTGACGTCTTCGCTTGGAACTACGAGGATATGCCAGGGCTCGACCCCAATGTGGCAATGCACCGCCTCGATATCAAGCCGGATGCCAAACCTGTCAAGCAACAGTAAAGACGGTTTCGTCCGCAGATAATGGAAGCCATTGAGGCAGAGGTTAAGAAATTAATTGAATCAGGATTTATCCGAGAGGAACAACATCCAGATTGGCTAGAGTCGAGTGCTACGTTGATGATTTGGTTGTAAAAAGCCGCAACAAAGAAGATCACATCAAGGACTTGAAGACGATGTTCGATCTCATGCGGAGCCATCAGTTGAAGATGAACCCTACTAAATCCTTCCTTGGAATGTCTAGCGGAAAATTCCTTGGATTCGTCGTCACCACTAAAGGTATACATATCGATCCTGACAAAGTGAAGGCGATACACGAACTGCAACCTCCTAGAAATCTGAGAGAGCTCAGAGGATTGCAAGGGCGGCTAGCTTACATCCGGCGGTTCATCTCAAACCTTTCTGGGAAGTGCCAACCATTCTCTAAGCTAAACAAGAAAGGGGTGTCATTCATCTGGGACGACGCCTGCCAAAAAGCATTCGAAGATATCAAAACGTATCTGACGAATCCTCCTGTTCTCGTTGCACCGAAATCGGGTAAACCGTTCTTGATTTACATCAAGGCGATGAACCACTCGATAAGTGCTTTACTAGCACAAGACGATGATAACGGTCACGAACAGGAAGTTTATTACCTAAGTCGGACCTTAATAGGAGCCGAGCCTCGATATCCGATGATTGAGAAAGAATATCTCGCATTGGTATTCGCGATGCAAAAGATGCGGCATTACTTGGTTGGACAGACGATTTACGTCATTTCCAATGTTAATCCAGTACGGGTGTTTATGACGCATCCAGCCTCTATGAATTAGCGGTTAGCGAAATGGGCTCTTCTCTTGTCCTAATATGATTTGCACTTCAAACAACAGAAGTCGATCAAAGGACAAGCGATTTGTGATCTTCTGGCGGCAAACCCGACCACAGATACGGCAGAAGTATATGATGATTTGCCGGATGAAACCCACGAGGTTAATTCTACGTCGCACTAACAAGTATGGCAATTATATTTCGATGGTGCTTCAAGGTCAGTTAATAGGGTAATAACCCCGGGAGGGTCTACAGTTTCCTCCGGGGTTGGGGTTGTCCTAATCTCCCCGGGGAGGCGTGTGATGCCTCGAGCTTATTCATTGACTAGTCCGTGCTCCAATAACGTAGCCGAATACAACGCACTTCTCATTGGACTCAGTTTCGCCAGGGAACTAGGGGTCAAATATCTTGAAACTTTTGGGGATTCTCAATTGATAGTCAACAAAGTCCGTGGAGAGTATGAAGTCAGGAACCAGGACCTGATCCCGTACCACCAGGAGGCCATCAAAATGGCAGAATCTTTTGAAGAATTCTTTATTGAATACATCCCTCGTCTTCAGAACGCTTATGCGGATGCACTGGCAGCACTAGTAGTATCACTTGCGCAGCCTCCCGAAACTGAGCTGTTAGTCACAGTAAGGACGCATCAACTCTGCATACCCATATACGATATGGATATTGAAGAGGAAGATGATGGAAACATAAGCGCCAAGGAGGTGAATTCAACTCAAATTGGGTCTGAGTCCCGAGATTGGCGTTTTCCCATCATTGACTACGTCCAGTATGGTATTTTGCCAGAGGATGTAAAAGAAAGAGAATCAATTCGCCGAAGAGCGCCAAGATTCTTCTATAATGCCGAGACTCATACGTTATACCGTAGAGGGTACGATGGTTTGTTACTCTGATGCCTTTCGGATAAAGAAGCAGAAGAAGTTCTTAAGGAAGCACACGAAGGAGAATGTGGGGCACATCAGCCTGGTCCCAAACTGTATGATCGCATCAGGAGAATGAGATATTTCTAGCCAACGATGGTTCGAGATGCAATCGAACACGCACGAGAATGCCACGCTTGTCAGATACATGCAAATTATATGCATCAGCCGCCAGAGCAGTTGCACACGTCAACCACGTTTTGGCCGTTCGAGACATGGGGTATGGACATTGTCGGTCCTATATTTCCCCCTTCAGTCAAAGGCGATCGATTCATCCTCGCAATTACAGATTATTTCTCAAAGTGCGCTGAAGCAATTCCGCTCAGAGAAGTGAAGACGAACAACGTCATCAATTTCATCAAGCATCATGTCATATACCGACACGGTGTGCCAAGACGGATCATTCATGACAACGGTCCACAGTTAATAAGCAACGCCTTCATCAGGTTTTCTAACAAATTCAAGATCGAAGATGTCTCGTCGACAGCTTATTATCCCACCGCAAACGGACTAATTGAGGCTTTCAACAAGACGATCATTAAGATCCTGTCAATGCTCGTGAAGACCAATAAACAAGACTGGGACGATAAACTCGGTAAAGCACTCTGGGCTTATCGCACCACCATACGCACACCTACAGGAGCCACCCCGTATTCGTTGGTATACGGATGTGAAGCTGTGCTACCATTGGAGATCCAAATCCCCTCCCTTCGGATCGCCCTTGCAACTGAGATGACGACAGAGGAACATCATCAAAAACGTCTCGAAGAACTCGAGAGGTTGGATGAAAAGCGCTTGGAGGCTCAACAACAAATCGAGTTTTATCAAGCCAGAATATCTAGGGCTTTTAACAAAAGAGTCCGACAGAGAAGCTTCAAGGAAGGAGATCTGGTCCTCGCTGCTCGTCGACTGATAATCCTCACCTCCAAGAAGAAAGATAAATTTGAACCCAAGTAGGAAGGACCGTTTGTGATAGACACAGTCTACTCAAACGGTGCATATCGCCTGATTACTCAAGAAGGCACCAGGCAATTAATGCCAATAAATGGGAAGTTCCTGAAAAAGTACTATCCCTAGTATATTCAGGATAACCCATTTACCGGGAAGTTCCTTGAAGAATATTACACTTAATATTCTAGAGGATAACCCAAAATCTTTTTCACCACCAAAATCCCTCACTGATCAATTTTAATTGATAGTGGGTCCACCAAAAATGTGTTTCTGGCCCTCTTGACTCTTTCCATGAACAAGAGATCCACTTTCATTTCGGAGTCCCCTTTCGATAAACGAAAGAACTCCCTTCTCCTTCTCTTTGGTTAAGCCCTCTCATGGCTATAACCGAAGTTGAAGTTTCACTTCGATAAACGAAGAACTCATTTTTCAGTTTAGATAACCAATACTATAAAAGGCAGGATTATCTAGAATTTCCGATTCTCGGAGTGGAGATCCCACTTCTAGTTTCTTCTGCACTGGAAATAGAATATAAAATTCTTCCTTTCCAGAATCAAGGAATAGAATATAAAATTCTTCCTTCCTTGTTATTCGGGTTTACCTTCACCCTAAAAGAAGACCGGGAAATAGAATATAAAATTCTTCCTTTCCTGCATTGATCTTTTCCAAAATTTGTCAATTTAGGATTCATCCTAGGAAGTTTATCCTGAGTCCTAAGCAGGGATAAGTCTGCGCCTAACACGCGCTGTCGTATTAGTCTTTTTCCGTAGAAAAATACACCAGAGTTCAATTCTGGGGTATTCTATCCTGAAACCTAAGCAAGGATAAGTTTGCGCTTAACCCACGCTGCCGGTTAGTTCTTAACCGTTAAAAAGAACACCCGTTCACATATTCAATATTGTGACAGGTTGTTATTAATAACACCAGAATCCATGCCTTACACGCATGGGGAATTTCATCCCGAATCCTAAGAAAGGATATGCCAACGCCTAACACGCGTCGCCGGTTTAGTCTTTCTCCGAAGAAAAAGACACCAGAGTTCGATTCTGGGGAATTTTATCCCAAAGCCTATGTAGGGATAGGTCAGCGTCTAAAACACGTTGCTGGGTAGCCTATTCCCATAACAATGGCGAAGTCTACATATTCGAATTTGTAGCATCAAGTCTAAGGGAGTTCATTCCTTTAGCACAACGTCACATGCATAACGGATTTAGATAATCCGCATGCTAGCCCGACTCAAACGGTAGTCGGTAAAGGCTAATCAAATCCGTTGATGGATGAGGGTTTGCCAAAAATCCTAAAAAGTATTATGGTCAATCATTTCAAATGGAATGAGGAATCATAATAAAGATAAAGACAAAGACCAGTTCCACTAAAAGGATCAAAAGTCAAAACATTCAGCAAATGAAATCATACATCAAGAACATGGCCAAAAATCTGCTGATTAAGCTTAGAAAGCTTCTCATCATAAGCTTGCCTCAGCTCAGCTCTGATGGACTCCTCGTTGGTAGCTAAAGTCTTCGCAGCAACCTCCTCCGTCTCGGTCAGCTTCTGCTTCAAAGATTTCAACTCTTCAGATAGAGCAGTGTGGGCTTGCTGATCCTGTATCTTCGTCATCTGAAGAATACTCAAAGTCTCCTCTTTCTCATGGAGCTCTCTTCGGAGCTGGTCTATCTGGGTCTCACAAGAGGTAATAGAGGAGTCAAGCTCGGTGAGTGAAGATGATCTAGCAGCAACGTGGGCCTCAACTCGGTCCACTCGATCCCGCTGTAGCTGAATGTCGAACTCAGCAAGGAACCTAGCATCGCGCCATGTCTGTAAGTGAGTATCCAACTCGGCAGCGATGAATGAAGAGGCACCTGCATCCCGGAGCTCACGAAACATCTGAAGCTCACGTTCTACGCAGTCAAGATCATCAACAATAGACTTCGCCAGATCTGGGTACCCTGCATCCCTTATTGAATTTATCTTAAGATCAATGAATGGCTTAAACTGGTGAAGGGAAAGTCCGCCGTGGAAGAGCTTGTCAATCATAGCATTCACAAAGGAGAAGAAGGAACGAATCTCTATACAAATGACAATCTTCTCTGGGTCGCTGTCTGATAATAACTCCTTCACAAGGACGTGAAGCCGAGAAGAAAGCCCTACACAAAAAGGAGAAATCCGTCAAAAGCCTTGATGAAGAAATGAATGACATTCCTCAGTTGCTTAAGTTAACATTATAGTTGCAGTAGTCAGAAATTGGCTAATCCTATAATTAACTTGAGAAGAGCTACGTACCTTCAGAAAAACCATCCTCGGGATTCTTAGGGAGCGTAGACTCAGGAAATACATCTCCAGGCAACTGGTCATCGATTTGAGGAGAGCCATACATAAAGTGGAGCATAGGAGTGTCCACAAGCAAGCCTTCCTCGTCAAAATCATCAGTCGAGAAATCTGACACAAGAGAATATAAGTACGAAAGGAGAATAAAGAGACTACGACCAATAGAAATGAGTTACCTCTTATGGGTGCGTCAGCCTCTCTATTCCCAAAATCCACGTTTGCCTCCTGCGAATTATCTAAAAGAGCAAGAAGTATAGAGACAATCAGGGAATGCACAAATTCCAAATCATTCAACTCCTTTATGTATTGTTAATGGTAGATGTACCTAGATTCATCAAACCGGGTCCTACATCGACGGTCTCCCTAATGTCACCAGCTTCTGCAGGCCTTTCTACCTGGTGCGGTGAGTCGGGCTCACCAGAAGATATAGAATCGTGAAAAACAGGATCAGGACTCATCTCGCTCTCCCCACGCTCTCCTATATAGAAATGGAAAAGCGTGAATCAAAGTTCTGAATGATCAAGAGGCTACTCTATGGGATAGATGTTACCTCCATCACTAGCAGGGTCGTCACCGGCTAAATCCATATCCGATGCCCGTGAAACTACATGCGGCTTGCGGGCTAATCTCTTCCGCCTAGCGGCAGGGGCAACAATCGAAGGTCTTGCCTGGGGAGAAGGACGGAACTCTTCATCCTGGTCAGCTGTGGTCCCTGAAACATCAAACCATTGTCAGGCTTAACAATTCTGGAAGATAAAGAGAAAGAGTAAGAAACCAACCTCGTTCAGAATAGTCCTCATGATCTTCAAGATCTCCGCCTGAAGCCTCATTAGCAGAATGAAAGGTCTTCTTTCCCTCTTCGTCAATCCGACGGGTCTTGTGCCGTGCCCTTTGTGATCGAGCATTCTCCCAAATCATACGGGAATCAGCCTGAGAAGCCTCCTCAGCCTCTAGCTCTACAATCGGCTTCACAGGAATAGTTTTATTGGCTGCTAACAACCACTTGCAGCTTAGGAAAGTGAGGTTCAACTGCCGCTCAGAACTCAGGAGACTGAACTTAGTACCAGTACAGCCCGTCATGGTCCACAACCATGCACGAAGACCGTCCACCAAACCCCCGTGGGTCCGAAGCTGCTGACGTGGATTCCCGACATAAAGCTGATCATAGCCAAACTGGCGAGCAAATCGGTAGGGTAGGTATGGCTCTATGAAACACTGATTCCTCACCCGGAAAGTCATATAACCCGACCTGATGTTCACCAGCCAGTTAAAGTAGCTGATGTCCAAATGAGTCCGATACTCCCTCGGCCTCTTGTAGGCATCGAAAATTGCCTATAGGTCTCCATGAACAGTTCTGTGTTAAAGAGCGATGATGAACGTCATTATCCGATCCACAGGAGTCCAATTGACGTCGACAAACGACTGAAGTGAATCGACGAGCCACGTGAGCGGATAGGATTTCGGAACAACGAAGACCCGGACCAATCGGGAACCCGGCGGTGTTCACGAAAAGGACAACGTCCTTCATGCCTCGATCACTCTAAAGACAATCCAACCACCAGAGCGGATCGAACTCTTTGTCAAACATCCAGCGCACCTGGAATCACTCAAATCCGAGTTCGGACGAAGAATCTACAGGGAAAACAATAATACACTCGGATTTGAGTGATTCCAGGTGCGCTGGATGCTTGACAAAGAGTTCGATCCGCTCTGGTGGTTGGATTTTCTTTAGAGTGATCGAGACATGAAGGGCGTTGTCCTTTTCGTGAACACCGCCGGGTTCCCGATTGGTCCGGGTCTTCGTTGTTCCGAAATCCTATCCGCTCACGTGGCTCGTTGATTCACTTCAGTCATTCGTCAACATCAATTGGACTCCTGTGGATCAGATAGTGATGTTCATTGTCGCTCTTTAACACTGAACCGTTCGTGGAGACCTATAGGCAATTTTCGATGCCTACAGATACCCCCTCCAAAGCGTTCCAGACTCGTTTCTTTTATAGAAGAGGCTGGAGTACTTTGGATGTGATTGGTCTAGCCTTCAGTTGGCATAAGGACCTGTAGTTAGCTTCAATTCTTGGCTCCTTCGATTTTCGTTCTATTCGATGCTTTGACGAATAGCCGAAGTTCTTTCGGCGCTGCGTTTATCGCTTGGCCGTCGTCGGAGTCTCGAGTTTGCAGCTGATGAATTGAGTTTGACTCGTGTCATTGAGTTGACTTTGAACTACCTCCGCCACATTGTGCTGGCTTAGGGTTTCGGACCACCGTGTCGTTGACTTTTGTCGCAACGCGTTGACCGGCGTTGACCGAGGGTTACGCGTTGACCGGCGTTGACCCTAGGGTGTTGAATCATCGAACGTTGATTAGTGTGGATTTTGAATCCCCGAACGTTGACTTTGGTTGCAACGCATTGACTAGCGTTGACCTAGGGTTACGCGTTGACCGGCGTTGACCCTTAGGGTTTCGAATCGTCTAACGTTGACTCGTGTTGCAACGCGTCGACTGGCGTTGACCTAGGGTTACGCGTTGATCGGCATTGACCCTTAGGGTTTTGAATCGTCAAACGTTGACTTTGGTTGCAACGCGTTGACTGGCATTGACCTAGGGTTACGTGTTGACCGACATTGACCCTTAGGGTTTTGAATCGTCAAACGTTGACTTTTGTTGCAACGCGTCGACTGGCGTTGACCTAGGTGTAGGCATCAAAAATTGCCTATAGGTCTCCACGAACGGTTCAGTGTTAAAGAGCCACGATGAACGTCACTATCCGATCCACAGGAGTCCAATTGATGTCGATGAACGATTAAAGTGAATCGACGAACTACGTGAGCTGATAGGATTTCGGAATAACGAAGACCCGGACCAATCGGGAACCCTGCGATGTTTATAAAAGGAACAGCGCCCTTCTTGCCTCGTATATCCTACAGGCAATCCAACCAATGGAGCTGATAGAACTCTTCGTCCGGCTTCTAACGCACTTCGAATCACTAAAATCCGAGTTCGGACGAAGAATTTACGGCGGAAGCAGACAAATGCACCTCAACAGAGCGTCTCGGAATTTCAGAGACACCCCAGAAGTGTCTTCAAAATTCCGAGACACCCCAGAGGTGTCTCCAGAATTCGGAGACACCCCAGAGGTGTCTCTAGAATTCGGAGACACCCCAGAGGTGTGTCCAAAATGTGGAGACACCCCAGAGGTGTCTCCAAAATTCGGAGACACCCCAGAGGTGTCTCCAGAATTCGAAGACACCCCAGAGGTGTCTCCAAAATGTGGAGACACCCCAGAGGTGTCTCCAGAATTCGGAGACACTCCAGACGTGTCTCCAGAATTCGGAGACATCCCAGAGGTGTCTCCAGAATGTGGAGACACCCCAGAGGTGTCTCCAAAATTCGGAGACACCCCAGAGGTGTCTCCAAAATGTGGAGACACCCCAAAGGTGTCTCCAGAATTCGTCCAGAATTCGGAGACACCCCAGAGGTGTCTCCAGAATGTGGACACACCCCAGAGGTGTCTCCAGAATTCGGAGACACCCCAGAGGTGTCTCCAAAATGTGGAGACACCCCAGAGGTGTCTCCAGAATTCGGAGACACCCCAGAGGTGTCTCCAGAATGTGGAGAGCTTCTAGATCTCACGCGGATCGACGAAGCTCTGTCCGATTTTCTCGGAGCAGATCTGATTGCCCGGTGGTCCACGGATATCAACGTCCCCGTCACAGGCCAAAGACCCACGCAAGCAAGAGACCGCAAAACAGGATCTTGTGTTTATTTTCGAAAAGTTGTAATTTTTGTTTCTTTGTTATTTGAATTTCATTTGTAACGATTGAAGTTTAATGAAATCAATGATGAAGGCAACTTTTTCCGAAAACAAGCTGGCGACCACAGTGGGAGCCAACGACCTCGCCACCGGGGCCGTCGTGACGCAACCGACATTCAAGATCCGGGTGAATGAAGAGATCGAATACGAGTTCGATCAGCAAAAGTTCGAAGAAGGCCTCTCCTCCTCCTCCTCCAGATCCGCCTCTCCGAACAGGCGCAGAAAGGTAACTTCTTCCAAAAATGTTCGCAGGACCTTCGGCTCGAAGATCCAAGATCCCATTGCCGCCGCTGCGCTTGCACCACGCGACGTCCCCGCGTCGTCCAACGTGGTCGAGACCGCAGATCCGGACTCCTCCTCCGCCGAGGAGATGGCTACTAAAGACGCTCCAGCATTGTCAAAGAGAGCACGCCAAAGACGGCGTCAACGCCTTGCTCGTCAGCTGGCCAAGGCTTTGGAGCCGATGGATGGGATTCGCTACAATGAAGATCTCAAGTCCAGGCGATGCCGGGAACAACAATGGCGAACAGCCAACTCCTCCTCCAAAACAAAAACGAACAAATGGGTTCGTGTCAAAAGAACCCGTTCTACTCTCGAGGAGCGAATCCAGAAGCGCCGCACCTTGCTTGCGCATGCCCGGACCCTTGTGCGAAAAGCACAAGAAACGCAAAGGGAGAAGGCAGTTAAGAGATCACCGAGATCCAAACAAGTTTGGGTGCCAAAGGCCAAATCAGCGCCTAAGGCAAAAGTAGGCGACGTTGCTCTCCGGCCGTCGTCAACTTCAGATCCCGAATCTCCAGTGAAGCCCCACCGCAGCGTGGATCTCCTCAAGTTTAGAAATCCTCTGAAGGATCGTATCGGTGCCCGACTCGAGAATCGAGGAAAAGCACTTGTTAAGGAAAGCTGGAGATCGTTGAAGGAGCTTCAAGCCAACATCCGGACTGGGGGTCGTACACGACCTCCTAACCAATTGATTTCTGCAACGGCCTGATTGGCGGTGCGTGCAGAAAATCAGGAGCCCGTTAAGGTTTCACCCTCACAAAGGTGTGATTCCAAACGTGTGACTCCCGTAGATGCCAACAAGGCAATGTTTACTCAGAAGAAAACACGTCAGACAGACAAACGCGTTATACCTGAGAATTCATGCGAGCAGCCGATAGGTTACTCCGACCGCAACGTCGATGAGTTGTACTATCAGGCTGGGGGTGCGAATGAATCTCGAAAGAGAAGTACCCGGGAAGCGGACTCTCACTGTCCGTGTATCAAATTTATCAGGGCAGTATTATCAACGTGTAGCTGCCCCAAGACCGCTCCGCAGAGGGTCTCGATATTAGAGGGAATCTCCGATGGAACAATGGAGCCCAAATCAGGGCATTTCCACCAAAGAGGATCGATTGTTCGAGAGGATGAATTCCCAGAGGTTACCATCAACGTGGTCAACAAGGGAAGATCTCCAATTGTTTCAAGTGGTTCCTACCTTAATTTCTCTCTAGGAAGCAGAGTCAATTCGAGAATAGCTCAGCTTCAGCTAGAAGCCGTCGGATGTAACGACGACCATGGGATCCATGAAGAAGTCCATTCCGATGATGAACTCTCAGATGCTTATTCCGCTCTCGCCTCTGACGATACAACGTCTAGCATAGGGCAAGCTCGAGAAGTGTTCATGGTCAACACCGATCAAATAGCCAAAATCATTGAAGAGGCCTTGGCCAAGCAGAAGGAAATCTTCAAGTTCGAAATGGAAATGGCTATGCAATAGATGAGACAAATGCACGACCAACAAATCCGAGCTTTGTCGAACCAGCTAGTTGAATCCAGCCGTCGCACCCAGAACGCCGCAGTTGACAGCGATCCGGAGGTGAACGAGGTCATCATGGCCGACGCACCACCCAAAAATACTGGGGGTGGTTCCACTAAAAATAACAACGCTGGGGGTGGATCCACCAATGATGATAACACTGGGGGTGGCCGTATTATTCCTCTCGAAAATTATCCAAAACCGGATATCGATGAGGTCGAAAAGATGAGGGATCTCGAAAGAAAAATTGACGCCTTGATGTCTGCCCGAGAGGTGAAGAAGACCGGCCTTCCGTGTACTTACCCAAAAGAGTGGGATTCGATCCCGTATCCGGCAAAATTCAACCTGATCAACTTCACGCCGTTCAACGGGAAGGGTTCGCCCACTCAGCATCTAATCTATTTCAAGTCCCACTTGGGGGTGATCTCTGGCAATGAGCCTTTGATGGTTCGGTCATTCGTTGGCACCCTTCGCGGGCCCGCCTTCGATTGGTACCGCCGTCTCAAGCCCGGAAGCATCAACGGCTGGGAGGACCTGAAAAGCATGTTTCTCGCTCATTTCTTCGATGATGACACCGAGGTGTCGGTCAGGACACTCTTCGATGAGAAACAAAAAGGCGGAGAGTCGGTGGATACCTTCATCAAACGCTTCCGGAATCAGGCAATGAACTGCAAGGATCCCGTCACGGAGGAATTCATCTTGCAGACTTGTCAGAACAACTTGTCCATTAACATTTTAGACGTTATGGGAACAGAGCCGCTCAATACCTGGAAAGATTTGAAGGCTCGAGGAGAACAGGCCGAACGCTTCCTCAGGAGGAAGAAAGCCGAGAGGAGCCAACTGATGGTCAACCCTCTGGGTTCGGATCTCGTACCTCATGATGAAGGGGACGCACCTGCAACAGTTATTGACCATAATCAAACGTCACGACAGCAGTCCCGAAGACAACAGAAGAATTCGGATCCAAGGCTCCAAAACGAGTACTCGTTCAAAGATGAAGACGTTCCAGCTATCTTCGAGACTCTTCTTGAAAACAACAAGATCAAGCTGCCACCCATCATGGATCAGGAGGAAGCTGACGATCCTGCAGATCCGAAGTACTGCGCGTACCACAGGAGGATCCATCATCCCACCAAGGCTTGCTTTACTTTAAAGAATAGCATCCAAACCTTGGTCGAAGCCGGCGTTATAACGCTAGGGTAAGCCAATTACGGCAAAACTCCAAAGAGTATACGAGTATAAACTGCTTCTCAACACTCCGAAGAGTATACGAGTAAAAACTGCTTCTCAACACTCCAAAGAGTACACGAGTATAAACTGCTTCTCAATCCTCCGACCGATATAAGAGGTTAAACTACTCCCTGATACTTTAATGGGTATATGAGTCTAAACTATTTCCTACCATTGACGGGAAGTTCCTGGAGGATATTACGCTAATAT
>NC_033796.1:70682734-70704990 GCF_001876935.1 Asparagus officinalis
AAACCCATCTTTAAAGCATCGATCCTCACCAAGGAGAATCAAGGCTCTTCCCGATTGCCTCACCAAGGATAACAACGTAGGGTAAAAAGGACCAATTTGCAAATTTCCAGAAAAAAGAGGGCTAATTTGTAAAATTTTCAAATATGTAAAAATAGCTCACCAGCATATGAGGGAAGCACGCCGTCAGCCGATGCAGCAGGGGAGCGACCTCTCGAGACTCGCGACATAATGATCTACAAAATAAATCAAGAGGTCAGATCTAGAAAAAAAAATCCTCTTTTTATTCAATTCTACCCCCTGAAAGATAAGCTCGAGGCGCCAAATCATAATCCTAACCCTCGCATGCAATCCCACAAGTTCATAAATTAAATTAAGCATAAAAAAATGCTAAAATTATGGAAGATATACCTGAGGGAAAGCTCGAAGATCCAATAAAAATTAGATCTTGAAAAGTGCTCAGACCACGCGCTCGAGGGGCCTGAGAGAAATTCTAAAAATGGAAGTTTCGAGGGATTTCTCAGTCAAAGATCCAAAGGAATGCTAGATCTAAGACGGATATCAAGTTTTGAGGGAGAACGGATGCTCGAGGGAAGAGAAATCCAAAAAAGAGGCTAGAGAGGTGGCCGGCCCTAGGTAAAAGAAAAAAAAAAGAGAACCCTTTTATAGGGTGAGCTGGTCTTGAACCAGACCGAACCGAACCGGACCGGACCGGGTTTGAACCGGAATCTAAATTAAAGCTGAACCGAGCCTCGAAACAACTTCAAATCGACCGACGGTTCAGTCCATCATTTATTCACTCCTCTCCCATATGTTCGGAAGAGTTGGAGGATTTTTTGAGACTAATTACTGCCTTTTTTGGGTCATTGTCAGACCGGTTCAGTTCATTTGGGCACAGAAAATACTCCAATAAGGTGTATGAGTATAAACTGTTCCCTAATGTTGGTTGAGAAGTTTCTGGAGAGTATTTTTCTAAAAATATTCTTAAGGATAACTCAACAACACTACGTCGGACAACGCGTTGCAGATAAAGATTCGACGCCAATAACCGATGGTCAGCTAAAGATTAAAAAGTCAGGAATCGACTTCAAGTTTAAAATTCCGACAACGGTCAGACAATAAATGCAGCACCGGAACCCTTACAGACATTCGACAAAGCACCGAATAGCCTGGAAGATTGAAGGAATCAAGAACGGAAGTCATTCCAAAGTCCCATTACGCCGACTGAAGGTTGGGACAATCATATCCAAAGTATTCCAGACTCTTCTATAAAAGAACGAGGCTGAAATACTTTGGAGGGGGTATCTGTAGGCATATAAAATTGCTTATAGGTCCCTTAGCACAGCTCGGCACAAACCGACGAACCAACGAGGCGACGAATCGCACGCAAGCAACAGAATAAATCCATTCGCGTTCGGAATCAAGCCAAGTGTTAAAGAGTCAACGAGTGATCCAACCAAAGACAAACTCAGACGAATCACGATCGAATCAAGATTAGTTTCGGACTCGAACTCAGAAGCAGATTTACTGCCAAATCAGATCAACCAAATCAAAATCTAAGTCAACCGAATCACGGACAGAACCGAGAAATGGATACAGCGCAAAACGACGGAAAACAGCAAACCCAGAGGGGCTCGGCCAAAACCGAGCCGCCTCAAGGTGGCTCGGCCAAAGCCGAGCCACCCTGAGGTGGCTCGGTGGCCTGAGCCACCTTGAGGTGGCCGGCCCAGAGCCGAGCCACCTCAAGGTGGCCGGCTGCACTGTGCCCAAGGCACAGTGAGGGTAGCCTATAAATAGGCCCCCTTTTGTTCATTTTCAAAGGTTGGACTTTTGAGAGCCGAAACTCTGCCGGATTGAAGATCGAGCTTAGAGTTTTGAAGACTTGAAGACTTGGACATCCAGATCTGATCCTCGGCGAGCATCCACGTCACAAAAGGCAGGAGTTCGAGAGAGGGGAAGAACAGATCTGAGATCTACACGAGATCACACTCCGGATCTAAGCTTGGTCTTAGATCCCGAGATCCGAGCGATTATTTCCTTAGTGAACTAATCCCTCCCGGCTATTATTCCCTTCGTGGAATAATACCCGTCAAATCGTGTAGATCCGACCGGATCTAGATCGCGCGGTGGTCCACGGATTAACCCCGGCGTTGGCAAAGAACCCACAAAAGCGAGTGACCGCAAAACAGGAGCTCGCGATTTGTTCGATAAAAGGAGAAAGTTATAATTTTTTTATTTTCTTTGATTTCGTTGTAACCGGATCTAAAAAAAAGACCGGATCTTTTGTAACCACAAAAAGTTGTTATTTTGAGATCACAATGACATCAATGAAGAAAACGATTTTCCCCGCGAACAAGAGACAGAGGAGATGGATTGAGTTTATTAAGGACTACGAGTTCGCGATCCAGTATCATCCGAGGAAGGCGAATGTCATGGCAGATGCTTTAAGTAGGAAGCGTAGACATCAGGTTTCAGCTTTGAGGTGTTCATTACATCGGGATCTTATCACTCTTAGCCAGTTTGATTTTAGACCCGAGATTGGAGGAACCAATGCATTTTTGGGAGCTGTGTCAGTGCAGCCATCTTGGAGTGACAGAGTTGTCAGAGCTCAGTTGGGAGACTCTTGGATTCAAATCCGAAAGGAGGAGATTTCCAGGGAGCCTAAGACCGATTGGATCATTAGAGCAGATGGAGGTCTCCGGATAAAGGGCAGACTAGTCATGCCAGCCAGTGCCGAGCTGAAGAGGGAGTTACTTGATGAAGCTCATCGTACTCGGTACACTGTACATCCAGGGACTACTAAGATGTACAAGGACCTGAATAGACACTTTTGGTGGAGTGGTATGCAAAGGGAGATTACAGAGTATGTGGCTAAGTGTTTTACCTATCAGCAGGTGAAGGCAGAGCATCAGAGACCGGCGGGAACACTTCAGCCTTTACCCATTCCGGAGTAGAAGTGGGCGGATATTTCTATGGACTTCATCGTAGGGTTGCCTAAGTCGAAGAAGGGGAATGATTCGGTTTGGATGATTGCGGACCGGTTGACGAAGTCGGCACATTTCATTCCAGTGAGGACGACTTATACCGCCGAGGCATATGCGAGGATATTTATCCGGGAGATAGTTCGACTTCATGGAGTTCCAGACACGATTGTATCGGATCGAGGTTCGGTGTTCACTTCGCACTTTTGGAGGAGTTTTCAGGACTCTTTTGGCAGCAGTCTATCATTCAGCAGTGTTTTCCACCCTCAGACGGATGGTCAGACAGAGAGAGTAAATCAGGTGTTGGAAGACATGTTGCGATCTTGTGTCATTGATTTTCAGGGCAGTTGGGAGGATCATATTCCACTGGTAGAGTTCTCTTATGACAATAGTTATCAAGCGACAATCGGTATGGCCCCGTATGAAGCATTGTACGGGAGACCTTGTAGGTCACCGATATGTTGGGCCGAGCCGGAGGACAGCTTGATGCTTGGGCCGGAGTTGGTAAGATAGACTACTGAGAAAATAGCCTTAATCAGAGAGAGGATTCTAGCAGCTCAGAGTCGGCAAAAGAGCTATGCCGATAAGAGACGAAGACCCTTAGAGTTTCAGGTTGGAGACTCAGTCATGCTGAAGGTATCGCCTATGAAAGGCGTACAGCGATTCGGACGACGGGGGAAGCTTGCGCCGAGATACATTGGACCATTTCAGATTCTGGAGCGTGTTGGGGTTGTGTCATACAGACTAGATCTTCCAGCATCGATGTCTAGTATACACAATATGTTTCATGTTTCTATGCTCAAGAAACACTTGCATGATAAAGAGTAGCAGCGAGTATTGGATGCACCAGAGATTGAGCTTCAGGAGGATTTGACTACTATCGAGATTCCGGTTCGTATTCTTGCCAGAGAGGACAAGAGACTTAGAAACAAGGTAATTCCCTTGGTGAAAGTTCAGTGGAACCGAGGAGGCATTGAGGAGATTTCTTGGGGATGCGAAGAGGATTTGCGCCGCGACTACCCACACCTGTTCGAACAGGTAAATTAAAATTTTTATAATGTGTATCTTGTATGATGTTTATATCTTTAGTTATATTTACATTTAACACTAGAATGGGAATATTCACGCTTAATTCTTAATCTTTCGGAACACATGGTATATATATTGTTAGCCCTTATGTTTTGATGATGTTTATAACCACCATTAACGGTACTAATGGCTTATTGAGTGCAAATATAGTAAATTCATTTATCAAGCTTGTTAGTGCCATTTATGGAGGATGGATGGAATATATGCTACAACGATGATATCCAAAGGAGGAGGAGGCATAATGATGAAGCAATGTTATTCCAAGAACAACAAATTCATATAGAAGCTTCATCAAAATTAAAGCTATATCAAGACTCAAGAACTTTATTCTATGTGAGGATATTAGCTAGTTTTTTATTTTTTTTTCTCTAGTGCTAGAATGTAGGCAAAGAGTTACTGTTTTTACTTGAAGCTATTGGGAATCACACACACGTTTTCATACTTATGTTTTTAAGCGTTTTTCACAAAATACTATTTATCACAAGTATGAGGACCTATCTGCAAAATTCTTTTTCCAAACAGTTTGTTTTTAGTATTAAAAACATTTTACAAAGTTTCACAATTTTTAGAGGTTATATAAATATTTTGCAAATATTTTAAGTTGAGTCAAAAATCATTTTCTGCAATGTATCAGAATGCAGTCGACCGGACCGGTCGACCGCACATATGATCATTCGTCAGTATTTTCCAGAGAGGTCGTCGGTCGACCGGTGCGGTCGACCGAAATCTCGATTTCTATATCGGTCGACCGCGCCGGTCGACCGATGATGGCTCTGCTTGTTTTCCAAGTTTTCAAAGGTGTTCGCGGTCGACCGGATTTTCGGTCGGTCGACCGAAGCATTTTTTCGGTCGACCGAAAATCCCTTCGGTCAACCGAAATTTTTCTTCGTTCAGCCGCGACTTTTTTAAAACGGTCATTTGCCTGGAACACTGTGCTTTCACTTAATGGTGTTTGGCACAGTCTGAGCTAAGGGTCTGAAAAGGAGATTATTTTCCTATTTTAGAAGATTGGGTTTTGTTTTTAAATTAATTGATTTCTTCTATTTAAACCCTAGACCTCTTCTTCTTCAGTTGCCCCAACGTTTGCAAAAACCAGAGAGACTGTGCTGTCTTCCTGAGAGAATTTTCAAATCTGTTTTCTCTGTGGTTTTTGTGTGTGATTCACTTCCCAGCTTCAGTAATCTTTCTCTTTGCCATAGGGGCTGTGTAAAGAGAGAGTCTTGCATCTTTTCTTCTGCTGTATGAGTGAGATCTTGTGTAGATCAACTGTGAGGGAGTGTGATCTGTTGAGATCAAACTGTGTAGTGAGAGATCGTGTGGGATCACTGTGTAGACGAAGTTCCGGCTTCCAAACAGGGTGTGTAGTGGATTTCTCCTCGAGAGTGGGGAGCGGGGACGTAGGTCAGCGGGCCGAACCTCGTTAACACATCGCGCGTCAAGGATAACGAACTCCTAACCCTATCTCTCTTACTTTAACTGCTTTACTGTTTTGTGGTTTGCTTGTGTTTGATTTTTATTGCATATTAGAGCCTCTTGACCCTAATCACCCCCCCTCTAGGGTCCAACAATTGGTATCAGAGCTTGGTCTCTATATCAGTTTTTGGTTTAACAACCTTAGAGAAAAGATCTAATGGAGGCTTCTTTGAATATGCATATGTTAGAAGGACAATCCACAACTAGACCACCACTCTTCACAGGGACTAATTTTGCTTATTGGAAGGCTAGAATGAGAATTTATCTTCGTTGCATAGATCTTGACATTCTAGGGCTTATAGAAAAGAAATATGTAGAGAAGTCCAAAGTTGAGAACATGTCCGATGATGAAAGGCACCTTGCCAATCTCAATGCTAAGGCCATGAACGCCTTAATCTGTGGTCTTTCCCCCAATGAATACAATAGGGTTTCCACGTGTGCAACCGCATACGAAATTTGGCAAAAATTATGTGTCACACATGAAGGAACACCCCAAGTTAAGGAATCTAAGATTAGTGGACTCATGCATGATTATGAGCTATTTAAAATGCTTCCTAATGAATCCATTGATGCTATGTTTTCCCGTTTTACTAATATCATCAATGAATTACATGGTCTAGATAAGCAATTATCCATTCAAGAGATGAACTACAAGATACTTCGCTCATTGACTCCGGCATGGGAGCCCAAGGCTACGGCCATTGAGGAAGCTCATGACCTCACTACCTTAGCTCTTGATAGCCTCATCGGAAAGCTCAAAGTGCATGAGAAGAAGCTCAAGGGGAAGGAGAAGGAGGAAGTGCCATCACGAGAAGTTGAGGAGCCGTCACCAAAGTTGAAGACCATAGCTCTCAAGGGAGCTAGTGACAACTCATCTTCGTCGTCGGAGAGTGAAGTTGATTTTTCTAGAGAAGTGGCTCATCTCTCTAGAAGAATCTCTAGACTCATAAAGATGAACAAGAAATTTAACCCTCGATCTAACAACAAGTTTTCCTCTCGTGTAGGTAAATGTTTTGAGTGCAATGAACCGGGTCACATCGCTAAGGATTGCCCCAAGCTCAAGGAAAAGTACAAGAAGTACAAGAAGAAGAAGGCTATGTATGCCGGATGGGAAGAATCCGAACCAAGTGATTCGAATAGTGATGAAGAAGGAGCCAAACTTGCTCTTCATGACCCAAATGTTTGTTTCATGGCAAATGAACAAGAGGTAATATCCGAGGCCGAAAGTGAATCTTTCTATATGCAATGTGACATAGCTATGGCTTTAGAAGAGTTGAACTTTGAATTTAAAAGAATGTCTAAAGAATACTCTTCTTTTAAAAAATTGCATGCCTCTTGTGATATTAAGCTAGAACAACTAACAACCTCTCTTGCTCTAAAAGATGAATTGCTAGGAGATCTCGATTTCGAGAACAAGCAATTAAGATCAAAGATTGAAAGACTAGAAATTGAGGGTTGTAGGACTAGACCCACTCATGCTCATGCTAACTATAATCACTATGGTAGAAATAGGTACATTCGTACATACAAAAGAAATTTTGTATGCACCTATTGTATGAGACATGGACACATTTCTACTCATTGTAGAATTAAAGACAATCAAGATTTTTATGGATTGATATGGGTACCCAAAGGTACCAAGATTACTAACCACCAAGGACCCAAGAGATGGGTATCTAAAGCTACTACACCTTCATCTTCTTCTTTTGTAGGGAACGACACGGTAACGACGTAAGGAGATGTGGTACCTTGATAGTGGTTGCTCACATCATATGACGGGCAACAAAGAGTTATTTGCAACCCTATCAAGGATTGAAGGAGGTAGTGTCTCCTTCGGTGGTGGTGAGAAAGGTAAAATTATTGGTATCGGTTCTATTGGTAAGAAACCCTCACCCATTATTGAAGATGTTTATTTAGTAAATGGTTTGAATCATAATCTTCTTAGCATTAGCCAATTAAGTGATAAAGGATTTGATATTTCATTTAAACCGGATAAATGCATCATTAGTATGAATGGAAAAATTGTTTTTATTGCTAATCGCAAATCTAATGTATACATTTTTGAGATGAATGAATTAGTAAATCAAGATGTGAAGTGTCTTGCGGCAATTGATGAAAATCCTTGGATTTGGCACAAGAGACTTGGACATGCAAATATGGAGTTAATATCAAAATTGTCTAAGAAGAATCTTGTGAGAGGATTACCTAGCTTGCACTTCATCAAAGATACCACATGTGAGGATTGTGTTAAAGGTAAACAAACAAAATCCTCTTTCAAATCCATCAATGAGGTATCAACTTCTAAACCCTTGCAATTACTCCATCTTAATTTGTTTGGTCCTATGCGTGTTACCTCTCTTGGAGGCAAACACTATGTTTTTGTGATTATTGATGATTTTTCTCGTTTTACATGGACAATATTTCTTGCTAAGAAAAATGATTGTTTTGAAGAATTTGCTAATCATGTTAAAAGAATTGAAAATGAAAAAGATTTGAAAGTTGTTAAAATAAGAAGTGATCATGGTGGTGAATTTCAAAATGAATTTTTCTATGATTTTTGTGCTCATCATGGTATAACTCATATGTTTTCCGCTCCTAGAACACCACAACAAAATGGTGTTGTTGAACGGAAAAATCGCACCATACAAGAGATGGCACGCACTATGCTTAATTCTTTTGATTTGCCAAAATATTTTTGGGCGGAAGCCGTCAATACGGCTTGCCATGTTTTAAATCGTGTTTTGATTAGACCAAAGCTTAAGAAAACCCCTTATGAACTTTATTTTGGAAAAACTCCTTTCATTGGCTATTTTCGTGTCTTTGGTTGCAAATGCATTATTTTAAATACAAAAGATCACAATGATAAATTTGATTCCAAAATTGATGTTGGTATTTTCTTGGGTTATGCACCTCGAAGTAAGGCTTATAGGGTCTTCAATAAACGAAGCCTCGTTGTTGAAGAATCTATAAACGTTACTTTTGATGAGACTAATATTGATTCTCAAGTTGTTTTGCCTAGGAAAGATGATGATGATGATGTTGAGGGAGGATTGTACTTATTGCAAATCAATAATACTCCCTCTATAGAAGCTCAAAAGGATGTGGATAGCTCAAATGACAATGAACAAATTGAACCGCCTAAAGTTTGGAAATTCACATCAAACCATCCAAAGGAACAAATTATTGGGAGCCCTTCAAAAGGAGTCATTACTCGCTCAAAAGCCTTGAGTGAGTGTGGTAATGTTGACTTCCTATCTCAACTAGAACCTAAAAAGATTAATGATGCTTTAAATGATGAATTTTGGGTTTTGGCTATGCATGAAGAATTAAACAATTTTCAAAGAAATGAAGTTTGGAAGTTAGTTCCTAGACCTAACAATGCTAGTGTTATTGGTACTAAATGGGTTTTTAGAAACAAACTTGATGAACATGGCATTGTTACTAGAAATAAAGCCCGTTTGGTTGCCCAAGGATACAATCAAGAGGAGGGCATAGACTATGATGAAACCTTTGCACCGGTTGCAAGGTTGGAATCTATTAGGATGTTTTTGGCATTTGCTAGCTTTAAAAATTTCAAACTATTTCAAATGGATGTTAAAAGTGCCTTCTTAAATGGTTTTATAGAAGAGGAAGTGTATGTTGAGCAACCCCCCGGTTTTATAGATCATGCTTTTCCTAATCATGTTTACCGGGTACAAAAAGCTTTATATGGGTTGAAACAAGCTCCTAGAGCTTGGTATGCTCGCCTCTCTAGTTTTCTTATTGAAAATGGTTTTTCAAAAGGATCAATTGATAACACTCTTTTTGTGAGAAAAAGGAAAAATGATTTCATTTTAGTTCAAATATATGTGGATGACATTATTTTCGGTGCTACTAATGAATCCTTGTGCAAGGAATTTTCTAAAGTAATGCAGGATCACTTTGAGATGAGTATGATGGGAGAGCTTACATTCTTTCTCGGGCTCCAAGTCAAGCAAACTAAGGATGGGATCTTCATTTCACAAAGCAAGTATGCAAAGGAATTGGTGAAGAAATTCAAGTTGGAGAATTCTAAGCATGCGCCTACTCCCATGAGTACTAGTGTTAAGCTTGATGCGGATGAGAGTGGTGAAGATGTGGACCAAAAACTATACCGAGGTATGATAGGTAGTCTTCTTTATCTCACCGCTAGTAGACCCGACATCATGTTTAGTGTATGTGCATGTGCACGTTTTCAAGCCTCTCCCAAAGCGTCTCATTTAATTGCGGTTAAAAGAATCATTAAGTATGTTAATGGAACTTTTAACCTTGGTTTGTTTTATCCAAAAAGCACCACTTTTGATTTATATGGTTTTTGTGATGCCGACTTTGCCGGATGTAAGGTAGATCGCAAGAGTACTAGTGGAACATGCCAATTCTTAGGAAATTCCCTTGTTTCTTGGGCTTCCAAGAAACAAAATTGTGTTGCATTGTCCACTACGGAAGCGGAATACATTGCCGCCGGCTTATGTTGTGCTCAAGTTTTATGGATGAAACAAAGTTTAGTTGACTATGATTTGAATTTTCAAAATATTAAAATCTTTTGTGATAACACAAGTGCTATAAATATTTCCAAAAATTCGGTTTTGCATTCTAGAACTAAGCATATTGATGTGCGCCATCATTTCTTACGCGATCATGTAGAGAGACAAGATGTATCCCTAGTATTTGTTGACACAAAATCTCAACTAGCGGATATATTTACTAAGCCTCTTGGAGAGGATGATTTTTGTCGCATAAGAAATGGTTTGGGCTTATGCACTATGTGAAAGTTCTACATTGCTTGCTTGACTAGTTGTATTTTGCATTTAGTATTTCTCTTTACCCCATTTTTTATGGTGACAAAGGGGGAGAGAAATCTCCTCATTTGTTGCATATATTTAGGGGGAGCTCATAGATAGGGGGAGCACCTATCTATAAGCTATTTTATTTTTGCTCTTATAATGGTTGGTTGTCATCATCAAAAAGGGGGAGATTGTTAGCCCTTATGTTTTGATGATGTTTTACAACCACCATTAACGGTACTAACGACTTATTGAGTGCAAATATAGTAAATTCATTTATCAAGCTTGTTAGTGCCATTTATGGAGGATGGATGGAATATATGCTACAACGATGATATACAAAGGAGGAGGAGGCATAATGATGAAGCAATGTTATTCCGAGAACAACAAATTCATATAGAAGCTTCATCAAAATTAAAGCTATATCAAGACTCAAGAACTTTATTCTATGTGAGGATATTAGCTAGTTTTTTATTTTTTTCTCTAGTGCTAGAATGTAGGCAAAGAGTTACTGTTTTTACTTGAAGCTATTGGGAATCACACACATGTTTTCATACTTATGTTTTTAAGCGTTTTTCACAAAATACTATTTATCACAAGTATGAGGACCTATCTGCAAAATTCTTTTTCCAAACAGTTTGTTTTTAGTATTAAAAATATTTTACAAAGTTTCACAATTTTCAGAGGTCAAATAAATATTTTGCAAATATTTTAAGTTGAGTCAAAAATCATTTTCTGTAATGTATCAGAATGCGGTCGACCGGACCGGTCGACCGCACATATGATCATTCGTCAGTATTTTCCAGAGAGGTCGTCGGTCGACCGGTGCGGTCGACCAAAATCTCGATTTCTATATCGGTCGATCGCGCCGGTCGACCGATGATGGCTCTGCTTGTTTACTGGGTTTTCTTAGTTGTTCACGGTCGACCGAATTTTCGGTCGGTCGACCGACGTAGTTTTTCAGTCGACCGAAATTTCCTTCGGTCATCCGAAATTCTCTTCGGTCAGCCGCGACTTTTTTAAAACGGTCATTTGCCTGGAACACTGTGCTTTCACTTAATGGTGTTTGGCACAGTCTGAGCTAAGGGTCTGAAAAGGAGATTATTTTCCTATTTTAGAAGATTGGGTTTTGTTTTTAAATTAATTGATTTCTTCTATTTAAACCCTAGACCTCTTCTTCTTCAGTTGCCCCAATGTTTGCAAAAACCAGAGAGACTGTGCTGTCTTCCTGAGAGAATTTTCAAATCTGTTTTCTCTGTGGTTTTTGTGTGTGATTCACTTCCCAGCTTCAGTAATCTTTCTCTTTGCTATAGGGGTTGTGTAAAGAGAGAGTCTTGCATCTTTTCTTCTGCTGTGTGAGTGAGATCTTGTGTAGATCAACTGTGAGGGAGTGTGATCTGTTGAGATCAAACTGTATAGTGAGAGATCGTGTGGGATCACTGTGTAGACGAAGTTCCGGCTTCCAAACAGGGTGTGTAGTGGATTTCTCCTCGAGAGTGGGGAGCGGGGACGTAGGTCAGCGGGCCGAACCTCGTTAACACATCGCGCGTCAAGGATAACGAACTCCTAACCCTATCTCTCTTACTTTAACTGCTTTACTGTTTTGTGGTTTGCTTGTGTTTGATTTTTATTGCATATTAGAGCCTCTTGACCCTAATCACCCCCCCTCTAGGGTCCAACAATTGGTATCAGAGCTATATATATATAAGATGTATATGTTTATCAGTGTTTGGGAACCCAACAGGTGGCTATATGTGAGAGAAATCAATAGATAGTCAAGCAGACAACAGGATTTGATTTTCCTGTTGTGCGGTCGACCGCGCAACAGACAGAGACTTTTTTCTGGGTTTAGGTTTTAGCGGGTTGTTTGGGTCTTAGCGGGTTTCGGGTCGGGTTATGGGACTAGTACATATACTAATCAACCCAAAAGAGCCTCTCTTCACCTGAGATCCAAAACCCTAGCCCCCCTTCTCTCTCCTCTCTAAACCCTAGCAGCGGTTGGCATTTTTGGGAATTTTCAAAGAGGTTTGCAGTGGGATTTCGCAGTTCAGGTTGAAGGAGATCATCTACAGGAGATTCGGCAGCACCTGAGGCGAGTATCATCTCGCCCAATCCCTCACCCATATTTTCTATGATTTTCTTTTGATTTTTTTCATGAGTTTTGATAAGCCCAAAAGGTATTTTCGTATGAAATTGAGTTCTCTATAATATGGATTACACGAATCAAAGGTTTCAGTTTATAAAAGTTCACAAATTTTTCTGTTTAATGAAGATCTAGATCTGAAATTGCTTAAACAAAGAGTTTAATCATTTTACTGTTATCAAAACGTTTTTAACATGTTTCTCTTGTATTTAGAATTTTAGGTATATGGTTTACATGCTTAAAAATGCATTGTTCTTCTACTGTATGATTTTAGAGAAGTTAGAACTTTTATTTGTCGTAAAAAAATCAAATTTTTGTTTCAGGTTTTGAGCTGACAGAAACCTAGATTTGGGCTTCTGTCAGCTCTGCGGTCGACCGCTGGGCGCGCTGAAGTGCTGCGGTCAACCGCAAATCCGTTATGATTGACCGCGACACTCTGCGCGGTCGACGCGTATTAGAGTGCCGTCGACCGGGGCGGTCGACCGTCGCACAGTCTGGAGAAAAATCCATGTTCTGTATGTTTTATTCATGTTTGAGGATTTTGCCTATTATTTGACTCTAGTTTTTAGTCTTACCATGTATCCATGCATGATAGATGATCTGAGGGTACCAATTGGGGGTATACACACTGATTTGAGTGTGAATTAATATAAGTAGATTTCACTATGTATCTCAGCGATATTTTCACCATTTCACAGTCCTCGTGTTGGACTATAATCCATAGAAGTCCTCATGTTGGACTATAATCCATAGAAGTCCTCGTGTTGGACTATAATCCATTTCAGTCCTCGTGTTGGACATTTGCCACTTATTCCATGAGTTTGGAAACTACAGTATATAGTTTCTATATCGGACATAGTTCTTAACCCTGCATATGACTTTCTCACAGAAGCCCATGACATGACACTTATGTAGATTTTGACATGACATTCATGTAAGCTATAACATGATATTCATGTAGGCTATGACATGGCACTGCACTTATGTTCTGAGATTAGTTGTATTTTTTTTATTATTGTTACTGCACTAGAACCTCGGGTTTGGTGGTTAGGGGTTTACAATTTGAGATATAAGGTATATACATGAGGGTTTTTGTTTGGATTATTTCGCTCGACGTACCTATTCTCGTGTTGTAAATTTCTAAATACTAAAACCCTCTTTAGTAAGATCAATGATTTTATATCTATTACGTATTATCTGTATTTTCTTATACAACGAGCTCTGTTCCCTTGGGATTGGTTGTGATGTTACTCGCTAGCGCTTTGACGCTCGTTGTCCCTCCCCATTTCAGGTAACGAGTCAGGAGCCCGGAGAGTCGCAGGTTGATGGCGACACACTTTAGTGTTCAGCTGTTTAGTTATGCTTATGTTGGAGCTCCACTATAGATTTTGTTAGACATTTGAGAGTATTGTTCTAGAAGTTGTAAAGGCTGTGTGCCTTATTTCCTTCTTGTCAGATATTTGTATTTGAGACTTGTTGAGTATTCCAGTTTATCTACTCAGACCTTGACTATGTATTTCTGTATGTTGGGTGATGAGACATTAATTTGATTATTATCATTTTATCAGTCCTTCGTGTATTATCTTTTACTTGCTTTTGTACCAACACCTGTTATTGACTCTACTAGATAGATGTTAATTGTGATGGTGAAACATGTTGTTGCACGGTGTGGTGCATGGCAGGTTTAACATTCTTGGTTTCATCTTGGACTGCAGCCTTGTGTGAACCCAGGGGCGTCACACTTTTAGCAAATCCGGAGCACTTTATTAGTCAACTGATAACCATGCACAACCCAGTTATGAATTGTAAATCTGAATTTCAAAGTGCTTTTAAAAACAGCAAATAAATTCCAAAAATTATAAAACTTGAGGAAATGCTTATATACGTGAATATAAATGTGTTAGGGAAGAAATTTTTAAAATATCATTTTCTATTTGTGAAAACTTGTTATTTTGCAAAATAGTCAAAATACTAATTCGTTTAAACACTTGATTTTGACAAAATAATTTCAAGCAAGTTTTAAACTTCTTTTGAATGGATTAATAGACTTTATAAAAGATGTAAAAATAGTATAATCAAGTCTTTAATCTATAAACACATTATTTTTCAAAACAAGGATGATAAATATGAAACGAATGTGTATGTATATAAATATATCTATTAGTTTCCATATTTATAGGGTCTGTTTGGTTGATTTCCTAAAAACCAAGAAATGGAAATGAAAATGCGGAAATCTCAAAAAGTGCAATTTCATCCATTTTCATCCCTAAAACTCACTCACAACATTTAATAAAATATTATTTTCATCCAACAACTCATTCACAACATCTAATAAAATATTATTTTTATCCAACAACTCATCCACCACTTCTAATAAAATATTATTTTTATCCACAACATCACTTAACTCATCTCATCTCATCATTTCAAATCACTCACATCATCCTATAAGATGGTGACAACTCATCTCATCTCATTAACATTTTATTTCCACCAAGTTCCTCCCAAAAAGCTAGGAAAATAATTTTCTTAAGTGTGGGTCACATCATTCAATAATATAATGATAACTCATCTCATCTTATCTATTTTATTATTTTTAAGAATGAACCAAACAAAAAAAAACAACCTATTACAGGGAATAGGTTTCTTATAATTCATTTTCTTATTTTTTTGCCAACCAAACAATATCAAAACAAGTTTTCTTAAAAAATCACTCACATCATCCAATAATAAGGTGATAACTAACATCATCTTATCTCCAATTCTTTGATTTCCTTCTTTTTTTAGTGAACCAAACATTCCTAAAATAATTTTTCTTAGAAATAGTTTTCCATTTCTTTGATTTCTCTCTTTTTTAGGCAAACAAACAGCCCCATATGGTAAAACTCGGAAATGATAAACCGAAAACGTGTATGTGTGTAATATTTGAGCTTATAAGCATAACACACAAAGTATAACTCCTAAAGTAATATACCCAAGCTTGAGGATCTCTTTGTGACGCTCGATCTTGGTAACATGGATGAAGCGATGATGAATCTTAATTGATTTGTGATGGCTTCATTCTGATTTCCACCAACCTCTAAGATATCGTCGTTTACGCTCAATTCCATTCAACCTCCAACACGGATCTTTGTGTAGGGTTTCTAACAAGTAAATACAAACACTCGACAAACGATGTTAGAAATTGTTTGTTAATCATCAAAATTAAATTAGATAGTAGGTTCATACACATGAGACCTAACAATGTTTTCTCCAATTCTGAAGTGATCTTTCCCCCAACCACCTACCGACACTCGTAAAGTGGGTGCTGACGCAGCCACCAGCCCATACTCTCACTCTCTTCTCATTTAATACTGAGGAGATCCTTCCTCCAGTAGCCAGTCGACACCCATAAAGTGGGTGCTGATGCAGCCACCAGCTCATACCTTGCCATCACTTCTATGTACTCGGCCAAAGTGTCCAATCTACATTTCTCCCACAATATATATACATGTACTATTCGCCTTTAGGGGGGCGCTATTCCAAAAAAGAAAAAAAAAGGAGAACTCAAGATTATCGTCTAACTTGATCGTTGGAGATACAATGGGGGAACCGATCCCCGCTCTCTCACGAGCTTTTACATGTGCAGATTTCTCAGCTCCTCAATTCAAGAACCTGACATAAAGTTAAAGAAGAAGGCAATCCCCTCATCAACTTCCTTTACCTCATCGAGATTATCCTACCCTGGATACATACTGACTGTGTGATCACTAGTACATCAACAGGATGTAACTAAAGGATGAAGCGAGAATGTACATATTTGAAAGTTATTTATTTTTGTTGATCCTCACTTAAATGGAAATGCTCATTTCTTGACAACTTATTGGGAATACTTATTTTCACAGGACCATTCATAAGAACAATGTATATTTTAAGTTCTTAAAATTTGTTGTGTTTATTACACATGAATGGAAAGTGAGAACGGAGAATGTATATTTCAAGTTCTTAAAGCTACGAATGGAAAGTGGGAACAACCGTTCTGCTCCATTTCATTCTCGTGTAGAAAAGATTTTTTTCTTAGTTGTTAAATACGGATTAAGTTCTTAAAACTTGTTGTGTTTAATACAAATGAATGGAAAGTAGGAACAACCGCTCTGTTCCATTTCATTCTCGGGCAGAAAAGATTTTTTTTTTCTTTTATATATATTCTAAAAGTAGTTATATATATGGGGTATTGAATATAGTGAAACTCATCCCTTTTCTTTTACTTATACATTACAAGGACGAGAAGTAGTATCAGATCCATTTTCCACCAAAGACCCTATAGATGCGTAGATCCAATGCTTTGGGTAAATTTCACGGAATCTTCCTTCAAAGTGAGTGGCACCAAACTCCACGAATTTTGTAAATTAGCGAGATCACACCAAAACTTTGGGGGTGTTTTACAAAATCACCTTTAACCTGAAAAAGTTTCACAGACGGAGCTAAGAGGATTACACCAAGCGTCTAAACACCGTCTTTTACAAAAAGAGGAAGGTAAGAAATTTAGAATAAAGGCTTATATAATTTATAAAGTTAAAAGGGATTTGTGCAACTAATCCAAAATTCAGAGGGCCTTTGCGAGATTTACCCCAATCCTCGTCCATAGCAATCTCTCAAACTCTGTCAAAGTCTACCGACCGTACCCACAGATAGCGGACATGCCCTTTTTATTTTCTTTATTAGCTAACTAGCTAGTCTTATTCTCACACTTATTGGTTGAACACAGGTGTTGACAAACCAAGGCCCCAATACTTCGGCCCGCTGGTAGGAAAGGCCTCATCATCATTTATTTCCCTTCTTCAACTCCATCATGATCATCATGAGGGCAAGTAAGGGGGGCTGAACTTTGCTCCGAGCCATCACATCATCAACACGCTTAATGACATTAATAGGTTGTAGATCGTAATGTGTTACCCTGTAATGGAAGTCATGCGTATGCAAACCTTAAGGTCAATATTTAATGGAGATGCTCCTAAGAAGGAGACTAATTGATTAGAAAACCTAAGAATCATTTGAATAGTGTGACTCCTATTTGGATGTCACGAGATGCTCACCTTTAGATACACCCCCACCTCATCTCTCGGCGTCGGCATTTAAAAGGAGGGCCCCCAAATTAAGGTTTCAAATATATTTCATACTATATTTTAATTTAAATTAAGGTTTCAAATATATTTCTTCCTACATAATAATTTAGGTTGCTTCCTTTTGCAATGGGATGTTTAGTGAATGCATTATATTTCATCTAGTTTGTATTATATTGGGGCTAACCGTGAACTATTGCCCAATTGTAGATAGACTTCTGCACTTCTGTTGGTGCCGATAAGCTCTTTTATTATTAGCCCAAGTGTGAATAGACTGTTGCGCGCATATGCGGAAGCGTGCTCGGTCACCAAACAAGTCGTAAGCACGATAGAAGAATAACCAATCACACACGAGCACAATCCAAAACTAAAATACGAGAGATCAATCACAAACACAGAGATATACATGGTTCGACAATTTGCCTACATCCACGAGGAGAGGATGGGGAGATTCCACTAAATCAAGTAGAGTACAAAGGGTTACAATCTCACAAAACTCATAAACTAACACTCAACCAAATCTCTCAACTTGTTCACAATATCTCCCTCTCACAATGCTCAAAAAGTCTCTCTAATCTCTGATTACAACTCTCCTCTTTTTGATGATCCTAATCTTTTCTAAGGCGTTCCATATATATAGAAAACCTAAAACCAAAACAGACTAGGAATTCTAAAACTAAAAACAAAACAAATTAGGAATCCTAATAACCCGTTATCAAAACAGATTAGGAATCTGCTATCCAACAATTCTCCACCTCGGCGAAGTATTCCCAAAACTGAACCGACACCAACATAAGTACCAATGCGACGTCTCACCAAATTCGGTTGCACTAATGTGGTTGCCTACGTACCTCCTCTACCAAGGGATCAAGCCGCCCGTAGTTTATCCAAATGGCCGTCAACGGCCTCAACAATCACGAATGTATAACAAGTTTCGACAATGATCAAAATTGTTACTCGGAACCACCTTAGTGAGCATATTCATCGGATTATCCTTCGTGTGGACCTTCACAATCTCCACATCGACATCTTCAAGAACATCTCAAAGGAAGTGATAACGAACGTCAATGTGCTTCGTCCTCGCATGAAAAATATGATTCTTCACCAAATAGATAGCACTCATACTATCATAATGAATAGTGACGGACCGCTACGATATACCAAGTTCCTCCAAAAGTCCTCGAAGCCAAATAGCCTCCTTCACAGCCTCTGTTATCGCCATATACTCTGCCTCCATCGTAGACAAAGCCACCGTAGACTGTAAGGTGCATCTCAAACACACCAGCGCAATGGTCAAAGTGAACAGATACCACGTAGTAGACCGATGCTTATCCAAATCTCCGACATAATCCAAATTAACATAGCCAATGCACAACTGCCCACCTCTAGTGTCCCGCTCATAAACCAAACCAACATTAAGCGTACCTCGAATGTACCTCAAAATTCATCTCACGACGTCCCAATGACTCACTTCTGGATCGTGCATGTATCTCAAAACCATGCTCACCGCCTGTGATAAATCTGGCCTCGTACATACCATCGTGTACATCAAGCTCCCAACCGCGCTCGCATATAGAGTTTTCGACATCAATTCTCTATCTTCAACTGTATTTGGTGAAAGGCCAGCTGAAAGCTTTAAATGGGCTCCCAAAGGTGCACTAACTGGCTTCGTATCCATGCTAACATGAAATCGCTGTAGAACCTTCTTCAAATAAGCCACCCGTGTAAAAAAATTCTACCCTTCTCTTTGTCTCTGTTGATCTTCATCCCAAAATACGCTTAGCCTCACCCAAATCCTTCATCTCAAACTCCTTTGAAAGTTGTTCCTTCAACTCATCTATATAAGACCTGAAAATGGAGGCAACCAACATGTCATTAACATAGAGCAATAAATAGATGTACGCACCTCCTTTCAAATTGTGAAAATACATGCAATGATCAAACTGGCTCCGAGTGTATGAATGACCAAGCAAAAAACCATCGAATCGCCTATACATTATCGAGGAGACTGCTTCAAACCGTATAGCGATTTCTTCTATGGTGTATGACTAACTGTGAAGTGTCTCTCTATGCCCTCGTCTCGACATAGCTATTGAAAGGGGTCTGATATGTACTCACCATCGTTGTCGGATCGTAACGTCTTGATCTTTCTCTCAGTCTGTAGTTCCAACATCTTCTTCCACTCTAAAAATATATCTAGGACTTCACTCTTCTTCATCATGGTGTACACCTTACACCTAACAATACCTAGAATAGTCATCAATAAACGTGACGAACCAATGTCTACCAACAAGTGATGCAGTCTTGGTGGGATCCCAAATATCTGTGTGCACATAATTCAGGATGTCCCTCGTCCTATGAATGGATGTCCCGAACTTCATCTTCATCTTCTTACCAAGAACACAGTGCTCACAGAACTCTACTTTACCACTCTTGGCACCCTTCAATAGCCCCTGCTTGCACAGCGCATGCAGTGACTTCTTTCCTGTGTGCCCCAATCTGTAATGCCAAAGTCTGCTAATGTCTGTCTCTGAAATAGCTAAAGCAACCTGACCAATCACGATTCTTCTCTTTAGATAATACAAGTTTCGACTGCGGACTCCCTTCATCACCACCGAAGATCCCTTAGTAACCTTTGCTACAGCATCCTTAAAGATCACCTTGAATCCCTTCCCCTTCAAAGCTCCAACTAAGATAAGGCTCTTCTTCAACTGAGGAACAAATCTCACCTCCTTCAATTTATGGACTACTCCATCATGCATCTGAATCCTCATAGTACCTATCCCACAAATACCACAGGATTGATCATTTCCAATGACAACAACACCCCCATCGAGTCTCTCAAATGATGAAAACCAATCTCGCCTAGGAGTCACATGATAAGTAGCACCAAAATCAAGCATCTAATCTGATGCATCCAAGTGGTTCACCTCCGAGGAAATCTATAGAGAAAAGCTCGAATCATCGGAATCATCGCCTTTCGTAATATTCACCTCATTGGCCTTTGGGCCCTTCTTCTTGCTATTCTCCTTCTCATTGATCTTTGGACAGTCTCTCTTCCAATGTTTATATTCCTTGAAGAATGTACATTGGTTCTTTCCTAGCTAGTGATGACCTTTTAACTTTGACCTTCCTCTATTACCATCTTTTGGATATGGGCTTCCACCTTTCGTCGACAAGGCCTCTCCTGAATTACGAGCGCGGGCAGTCTTTTTGTTCTTCCTCCTCAAATCATAGTTTGTTAAAGCATTAGTAACTTTACTATAACTAATAAAAGACCTCTCATTCAACAAAGTGAGCACGAGGGATCATACTCCTCATACGGTAAGAAGCCTAATAAAATAATCATCTTGTACTCATCCGATATCTTCTCATCAACATTCGCCAAGTCTGACAACAACTTATTATAGTTGTTCACATAAGCCGCTAGTGAGGTGCCTCGGGATAACTGAAATCTGAACAATCTTCGTAGCAAGTGTAAATGGTTCTCAACACTCTTTGTAAGGTACTTATTGTTGAGAATTTCCCACATCTTCATTACAGACGTCATCCCAATCACATCATACTTCAATTCCTATTCCAAATAGGATCTGATCACTTCACAAGCGTTCCTATTCATCTTTTCTCATATCGCCTCTTCATATTTTGGTGGTCTCTCTTGGACCATAATGGTCTCCTCCAAATTCTGAGCATTGAGCTTATCTTGAACGTCTCTCATCCACAAACCAAAATTGATCTTGCCATCATACTTCACCATACTAATTTTGGTGTTCTCAAAACCAACTTGGACTGTACTCGTCATCTTGCTGCTTTCAATAGCCCCTACTTGCACAGCGCCTGCAGTGACTTACTCTTAAACATATTAGGAATCCTAATAACCTGTTATCAAAACAGATTAGAAACCTGCTATCCAACATAGACTACTTAGGTGAATTTTCTATTTTACTCTTAAACTTAAGAGAGTCCATCCAGGCAAATAGAATTATAAGAGATCTATACACATTTGTGCTATACTGTAGGGTGCCTTTCCGCAATAAACCCTTTATATTATGACAAATTACATGCTCATGTAAACATGAAACAGATGTAGATAGCTCTAATATAACTAGTTGAACTGATCTTCAGATAATCTAATCTTAAAAGAGTTGCTATACTATTGGGCAAATATACGGGTCTAAATAGAAGCTCAAGTGTCAATTATGGCCCAAACAAACATATATAATAGAATTTGTATCTTCTCCAATGTTACTTACTATCATCCAACAATATCCAATTGATTATTATCATTCTTAATTAATTTCCAGTGTACGCCTCTCATGAATTACAAACATCTCTAGTAGTTTAGTAAAGTCACAAATCATATAAACTTGTATTAAATGATAAATTATTATGATTGAAAAATGTTTCCTTCTAGTCTCTGATCATAATTAAAAGAATCAATTAATTTAGGTAATGTCTAAACAATTGTTAATTATTTCATGATTGATGAGACATGACCTAAAAGCTACACCTAATAATGCAATAATGAATAAGCAAACTTCAAAGGCCTTCCTCCAATCTATGAGGGCTTTTAGTAGAGACCCACCAGAGAAAGCTAAAGCGAAGGACAATGAGGATCACCCAACTTTGTTGTAGGGCCATAAGGGGACAAATATTGATTGCACAAATT
>NC_033796.1:70705000-70707602 GCF_001876935.1 Asparagus officinalis
CAATTTGGAAAATTTTGCAAGGGAGAGTGGGATCACGTGGGTCTGACCCCACCGAATTGGTCTCCAAACTAAATACGCACAAGTCCAAATTGTAGATGCAAAACGAAAAAGTCCCCACAAAAAATCGATGGGGAAGTAAAGAGACCATGGTGTGGTTTTACCAACCTAATGACAATATTATCATGAGTGCTATTACAGGGACCCAAAATATGGGACCAAGGGAGGGGACATGCGAGGTGTCCCCTTCATATTACATAATGAGTTGGCCATGCTAAATTGTAGATGGAAAAACGAAAAAGTCCCCACATAAAATCGATGGGGAAGTAAAGAGACCATGGTGTGGTTTTACCAACGTAATGACAATATTATCATTAATCATTAAATATTAATGAAATCAGACGCTATGTTAACGTAGTTATCAAATTGAAAATATTTTTACACAATTCCAAAGTAAACATTATTGCAACCAGAATGCTACATCAGTATAATAACTAATTTTGAGAATATATATATCAGAGACGCGTGTTGGGTTCCACCCTTTCATTATGATTTTCTATCGTGAAGACTCCATAGGTTTTTATTTTTATTTTATATATAATGGATCCTCATTAGCTATCATTCCTTTCTTGTCCCACACGCTCGCACCTCTTTCCTTTTCTTTAGACCTTTCTCCACTTTCTTCCCTCAAGTCCAAGGACACATCCACGTGAACCCTCCCCTCTCTATCGTCACCCATCAACGACAAGCTCTTCCCAGTTCCCACTACAACTACTAGGAGAGGAGCAAGCAACAAACATTATGCACATATCTTTTATGCTCATGTCTATATATAATAACAAAAAGGTCACGCTCTCTCGTGTCCACTGCATTAATCTTGGCATGCAATACAAACTCTCTACCGAACATGTTAGTTTATACGTCACATACATGAGATTATATGAAGATACCACGCCAGTCATAACATATGAAATCCATTCGTAAAAATATAGATGGGGGCAAGCGATCAACCAACAAAATTAATAAAGAACTTCCCTCAACAATAACAAAAAAAAAATAAAAATAGTAGTAATAAATAAATAAATAAATAAGAAAAATCATGTGTATTTCATGTTAACATAATTCACAAGGGGAGAGAAAGCTAATTGAAATATGTTTAATTTCCTCTGTATATACAAATCACTTTGAAAGGATTGGAGGGAGAAAAACATAATCTCAAGTCAAACTGCAAGGACGCTTTGAACACTATGGAACCTAATTTCCCTATTATTATTATTAATATTCATTTTTTTTTACCTATCTACATCTGATCCTCTCTCACTATAATTAATTGCTTATTGCTCCTTGATCATAACTAGATCACGGAGACCTAATAGTATCTGCGCAGTACCTAATTATCCATCAATCAGGCCTAATAATTAAGAAAACAAACAAATTAAGGCTTAATTAATTGGTCGGTGTTATATCCCTAACAAGTTGCTGAATGAGTGAAGGGATTGTAAAAGTGAGGCTTGGTTCCAACCACAAAAGGCCCAGATTTTCCCTTCGCTCCCTCGCCGCCACCAACTCCGGCGACCCTCTCGCACGGAGCGAGCTTCATCGTCCGCAACTCGTTCACCTCCTTCTGCAGTCGCCGGTTCTCGTCGGTCAGCGTCTCGCAGCACCTCTTCAGGAATTCACAGTCCACCTCTGTTTGCTTCAGCTTTGTCCTGAAATAATAATAGCCCCCACATCGCAAACGATAAGGGACGGAAAAGTGAATATATTTGTCTATCAACAAGCTGCGATATTCTGTACGCGAACCTGGCTCTCCTGTTTTGGAACCAAACTTCGACTTGTCTCGGCCTGAGGTTCAACTGCTTGGCCAACGCTTGCTTTTGTTTCTAACAGTTAACAACAAATTAGTAACCATCATAAAATAATCTTAGGAAAAAAAAATTAAAGATAGAAGATTTAATTGAACTTCAATTATAAAAAAAAAAAGATTTAAATAAAGCTTACTGGATTAAGAGTACTATGCTCCTTAAACCTGTCCTCCAAAAGAGCAGACTGTTCTTTAGTTAGCCTCAGCTTTTTCCTCGCGTTGCCATCTTCATCCTCATCGCTAGTCCTCGACGACACTCTCTCGACCTCAGCCTCGGCCTCTTCCTTCTCTCTCTTCACCGTCATCGTCAATGGATACGCGGTGGAGAATGAAGAGACGGGACTGTGAGGCGACGACAATCGAGCGGGCGTGGCGTCCATCGTCGGCGCGTAGGCATCGTCGGAGAGGCTCAACGTCAGAGATGGCTCCGTGGGCTCTTTGCGTCGGTGGTGACTTGTTGTAATAATTGGGCCGCAGCCCAGACTGAGCGCAAGGCCCGTGTCGTGATCTTCGCTCATGCCCATAGCTTGCTTTTTTGGCAAGAGAGCCCGAGGCTTGCCCCCGTTTATATAGAGGGAGGAGAGAGAAGGATGTGATGGCTATGATTATAGGAGGGGTGAGAGAGAGAGAGAGAGAGAGAGAGATGCCTATGATTGCTAGCAAAGGAAAGGAAGGAATGAGTTATGAGAGGAATTGGAATTTGGAATACCACTAGGTTGACAAAAATAAATAAGAACCCTA
>NC_033796.1:70708781-70764704 GCF_001876935.1 Asparagus officinalis
CCACGTCAAGGGAGTGACGCACTGTTGCCTCATCACTCACCCACCCACCCACCTACCCGCCCACCCTTTGGCTCATTAACTAAGTGTGGCACCTTCCGCGCTTCCTCTCTCTCTATGAAGCCCTTTTGGTTTCTTTTTCTTTTCATCCAGCTTTACACATAGGCATTAATGGGAGAAGGCAAGCTTTCTATGGCTTCATGATTAGACTGGCTTTGTTAGCATAATTATATAATTTTTAAACTAGTTGTATATCGTAATGTACACCAACTAGTCACCAACCATAGCGACGCAAAGCTCTCCACCGGCCAGTATTTTGAGAGATGGACATTTTGATAATGTAATCTATGTAACTAAAGTCCAAATCATGTCAATTAAGATAGTTCATGGATTAGGAACTTTTGCCAAGTGTAGGAGTAGTTCTAGCTGTGTATAGTTTCCGAAATTGTGTGTGAGTACCATCTGGTAGGTTGAGAGGCCTTAATAATTAATCTGTAGCTAATCTTTAATACAAAGCAATTGAGATCCACGATCAAATTGAAGTTACATCCACCCAATTCATTGTAGGGCCATGTGCCTACTAGGCATTGAACTAATCCTTCAAGTAGTATTTGGTGATACATCAAATGAGGTGTTAATAATGAGCAATCATTTTTTTAATTTATCAAACATTAAACAATACATAGTGCTAGAAAGTATTATAATTCTCCATCTCCTCGCGTCTTCGAGGTTTTGGTGTGGTGGAAGAGCTCTTTAGCATGATACTAGACCAAATCGAGTTCAAATCCTCACATACATGCATTTAAAACAGACTTAATAAGTATTCTGTTTTACAAAATAGTCTGGATTTTAAACATGTTAAAATATAAAATTATGTCCCTCGGCCTTTATTATAACTTCGGAATTTTACTGTAGCAGAAGAGATCTTTAACACATACATAACCAAATAACTTTCTATACTGATTTTCCAAATAGAAAAGAAATAGTAAATATTAGAGAAGTATGATGTTAAGTCATAAATGTAGCAAAATATGTAATTATGTTGAGTAATACAAATTATACTACAAATCCATTGCAAGTATTCAAATCCTTTCCTTTCTCCTAAATATGTAACTAGAATCTCTATATTTTTATTTCTGCAAAATGATTAAGTCTTGTAGGGTCTGTTTGGTTCGTTGTTTTGGGCCAAAGAAATACATTTCCACCTCTGATAGCCCCCTCCACATCGAAAAAATAAGTTTTTACGTTTCTTTTCTCAGCTTTGGTTCTCAAGGAAATTGGCTGGGTAACTCCCTCACACGTCAGCAAAATTTCTAAGATCCATTTCCGCTCAAAAAGTGAGGAAATCGCTGGAAACCCTCATCGCCTCTGACAACATCGATCTCGTTTTTTCTCGTTGCTTCTTTTGGCGAAGAAAGAGAAGGCTAGGGTTACCTCCCTCCATTCTCTACCCGCTAGAAATTTTTTGCGGCCCTCTGTCGTCAACTTTTTTGCCGGCTAGGGTTTTTTCGCCGTCTTGTTCTTTTGCCTTCATCGCCGGATTCGTTGTTTCTGTTAATTGCTCAGTGAGTTCCTAAACTCTACAAATTTTCTTTAAATTTTCAGTTTGGTGTTGAGATCTGAAATTCGTTGGATTTTAACTGAGAAGGGGTTATTGTGATTATTTTTGGTGTTTATTGAGGGATTGTTGGTTGGTGTTTCCAGCAACCTACAATGTTAAGTTCTGAAATTTGTCGGATTTTGACTGAGAAGGGGTTATTGTGATCACTTTTTGTATTTATTGAGGGATTGTTGGCTGGTGTTTCCAGCAACCTACAATGTTAAGTTCTGAAATTTGTCAGATTTTGACTGAGAAGGGGTGTGTGTGGTATTTTGTGATTTCGTCGAATTTTCATCGGATTTGGGGAAATCACTGCCAACACTCATAATTGGTAGAAAAAATGTCTTTGTAGTCGACTACTAAGCTTAGTAGTCGACTACATTGAGTCTATTCAGACCGTAAAGTCAAGAAACAGGGTTAGTAGTCGACTACTTAAGGCATTAGTCGACTAATCTGTAAAACTTAAGTTTCTGTAAGTAAAACTGAGAATGAATAGTCGACTATTAAGCATAGTAGTCAACTAATCTGTAAATATGAAGTTTCTGTAACTTTGACTAAGGCTTTTATAGTCGACTACTAAGGGTATTAGTCGACTACATACATAGATATCATTTGTGATTCATTTATGTCGGTTGTTTTAATTGATAGCAGTTTTTAGTATTGATATTGCATATAGATGCTTGCTACATATATTAAGTATTTCAATTTTATATTTGCATTATAGATGGATGGTGATGGGGATTGTTTCGATAAACAAAGTGTTGTTAATATGGTTCAAGATACTGCACTATCCATTTTTATTATAATAATTACTATCATAAGGAGAATGCAATCTAGATGTAAATCAATTCGTAGTGGTCTAAGTGAGGGAAAAAAAGATAAGAGATGGCTAGAATTGAACACATAGAGTGTATTTATAATAGTTTTAGTGATAGTTATGTAAATTATATTAGAATACGTAGTGCTTGTAGGCGTTAAAAATTGCCTATAGGTCCTCAAACATAGTTCAAGACAAGGGAAAGACGATAAACGTTATTATCCAAGTCAAGGGAATTTACCCAAATATCAGTAAATGTATGAATTGGATCAATAGAATGCATAAGTCAGCGAAGCGATGAAGCGTATGCAAAACAAGGGAACTGGAAGAATCACGAATCACCAAAGTATCAAAAAAGTAAACGAAACACCACTTGGAGGCCTGTATAGGCGCGAGTCACCATTGGTGCCTCGCACCTATGCGAGCCACCAAATGGCGGCTCGCACAGTTCCGAACCACCAAATGGTGACTCGCACAGTTCCGAGCCACCAGGACTCTTATTGAATACAAAACCTCCCCAAACACAGATTTCGATGATTTTTAAAGATTCTTTCGTCACAAGACCTCCCTAACTGTTTTGAAGTTATTCCTAAACGTGTTTAAGCGGTTATTAACTGCATATAACGTTTAAACATCAGTTCTTATCTAAAAACACGTCTCCAAAAGCCTATAAATAGAAGCCTAAGTTCTTCTTTCAAGAGGATCTGAAATTGAGAAGGCGAGGTGCTGTCAAATTGCCCAGCTAACCACGAATTTCAGAGGAGAGTTATTAGATCTTGGCGAACACTTTCATAAAGAAAGCCCTTCGAAAGGTTTGTGATTCTTTCCCCTTCTTTTCTCCGGATTAAACTTGGTTTTAATCTCGAGAAGAGCCACAATCTCGCTTGGTCGTGATTGTCGCTTCCGCAATTGTTTCCTTTGTGAAACAAGAGCGTAATTATATTGTCTATCGGGTTGATCTGCAGTGGTCCACGGACTAACGTATCCCCGGCACAGGCAAAGATCCCACGCAAAGCAGCGGGAGATAAACTACTGTTGTGTTTTGTTTGATAAAGTTGTAATCTTTATTTTTTATTGTAAGAAGATCTTATAAAAAGATCAACTTTTCTTTCAGTTTGAACTTGTAATCGATAAACGGTGTAACAGGTTTGAAAGCAATGGAAAAGGCGACTTTTGACACAAACAGTGCTGCTTTTGTTAAATTAGCAGTATAATGAGGAACAATAATCTGTTAAAAGAATCACGGAATATAACAGTGGAAGAACAACTTATCATGATAATGAACATTTTGGATCATAAATCTAAAAATTGCATTGCCAGATCTTATTTTATAAGATCAAGGGAGACAGTTAGTAGATATTTTAATAAGGTATTACAAGCAATTATTTGTCTGCATGTTGGTACCTAAGATAAGCCCCCAATGACATTTCCCAAGAGATCGTTAACAACCCGTTATACTACCCTTATTTCAAGGTATATCTACACTTTAAGCATATTTACATGTATAAGCAGCGAAAGTAAATTTTAATTTAGTTGTGTGATCCCCGTATTATAGGATTGCATTGGTATGATGGATGCGACTCATGTTGATGCAATGCTTCCGATTAATCTTGTTGCATGCTTTCGAGGCCGCAAAGGTGTTACAAAATGTGCTTGCAGCTTGCACCCCAAACAGGCTATTCACATACGTTTTAGAAGGTTGGGAGGGGTCTGCAAATGATTATAGCATTCTCCAGTATGCATTATCTAGTCCACAACATTGTACTAGATGGCTATGGCTCTGGGTTATTTGTGTAGTAAGTTTTCATGAAACTAGTTTACATTGGTGACTTTTTTATTTTAGGCGATGATGATTGTCAAAATTTTTAAGATAAGCAACCTGCAATATCTTTTGAAATTGCACTGGATGACTAACAATAATGATATTAACGAATTTTTGAGCCCTAAGCGGTAATTTGCATTTACCTGAACATAAACATTTCCTTGGTGAGATTTTGTGTGCAAACTTATGCTATATTTAAGTTTGTGGGGATAAATATTATCATACAACATTTTGTAGGCATTTGATGAGGACACTCCTCTGCGTGGTTGTGTTCATGTCTTGATCTTTCAGGTTTCTGGAGCCTGATTGTGATCAGGTTGTTTGGTGGAAAGTTTGTAGTAAAAAGAATGAAAAAAATTAATTTGTATTCTCTTGATCTCAATTACAATTTGAATTCCTGATTATAAAAGAGAGGATAATTGATATGGATTCTCCCATTTGTTTAATTCTAGATTCTTCACGGTGGCGATGGAGTGCCTCTCTCGAATACTCACGTCGAGTTTACCCTCCGTTGATGATCCGAATGTTTTGATTCACTGGAACGGTATCGTATCTCTTCCTCATGATTTGACGCTGTGGAGAACTTGCGTGGCAAGTTTGAAAATCTGAACGAGTTGATAACTCAGAACAAGTTTGAAACTCTATGAAACAGTTGATTTAACCGAAAATCGGTTTGACAAGCCAAGGCTGAAGGCTCCAAGGAACTTTGTCGCTGTAGGAAGCTCCAGCAATTCTCCTAAAAAGTCACCCGAAGATCTCTTCTTTGTTGCCCAAAAAGAAGGATCAATCCCAGAGCTAAAAAATCCCCCAAACTCAATTGAGTTTCCCACTATTTATAGGGGATTAAGGGGTATAACCGCCCCCTTAATTCGCTCCTAAGTGGGGCTGAATGGGGTGTAACTGCCCCGCTTAAATAGCTCCCAAAATCGTGGAGAGAACGGTTTTGAAACCGTCCAGTTCGTGCTTTGAACGAGTCAAACGCTGAAAAATAGCGTTTAGAGCCCGAACTCTGCATTTTAGACTAAAAACGCAGAGTTGGGCCTATTTTGGTGGCTGAACGCAATGGTCGTGCTGCGTTGTAAATCTGAAACGCAGAGTTGGGACACAGAGATGAACTCCGCATTTTGGACCTAAGACGCAGAGTTGGGCTTTGCATGAACTCTACGTTTTGGACCTGAGACACAGAGTTGGACTCTGCATGAACTTTGCGTTTTGGACCTGAGACGCAGAGTTGGACTCTGCATGAACTCTGTGTTTCTGAGTCTACGAACTCTGCATCTGGACTTGAATGCTGGGGATGGCCCTTGCATTTTGACTCTAGAACATGGGTATGACCTCTGCGTTTTGATGGTATAACACAGGGATGACCTCTGTGTTTTGATGGTGAAACGCAGTGATGACCTCTGCGTTTTTGATGTAAAGAGACCATCAATTTGTGGTCTCTTTTGCTGGAGCGTTGCAAAGACCGTCATCTTGCAATCTTCATCTTGGCTCCTTACAAATATGAGAGTCGTCAGATTGTAACTCCCTGTTTGGGTCAAAAGTTGATGTTTTTATTATCATCGAATCTATTACAACTTTGGTCATTACAATAAACTCAAATAAAAAGTTGATCTTTTTATAAGATCTCTTTTATACAATGAAAATAAAGATTACAACTCTTGTCAAACAGCGCAACAAACGTTTATCACCCGCTGCTTGCGTGAGAACTTTGCCTGTGCCGGGGATGTTAATATCCGTAGACCGCTACGGATCAGATTCGGTTAACAGAAATTGGATAATCAATGCTCTCACTTCACGAAGGAAGTAATTGCAGTAGCGGCGATTTTGACTAAGCAAAATTACGGCTCTTCTCGGGATTTAAGACTAAGCTTAAATCCGGAGGAATAGGGGACGGGTCTCAGATCTCTCGAACTCCACTCTTTATGCACAGGAGATCGCCAAGATCTGCTAACCCTCTCTAAAGTTCGTGGCTATGCACTTGAGAAACCGGCAGCACCTCGCCTTCTTGATCTCCTCCTCAAAAATGAACCCCCGAGCCCCTATTTATAGGCTTGGTTGGTGGTTTTCTTGGATCAAAACGAGAGATTCCCTCTATATTCAGTTAGCAGCTGTCTAACAACAATATCAGAGCAGTTGGAACCCAAAATCCCAAAAGAATCCATAAAAGAACCGAAAAAACCAACTTTTGGCCGAACAGTCACCCGTGGCTATCCACCAAATGGTGGCTCGGCCATGACCTATCCACCAAATGGTGGCTCGGCCTGGACCTATCCACCAAATGGTGGCTCGGTCATGGCCTATCCACCAAATGGTGGCTCGGCCTGGGCCTATCCACCAAATGGTGGCTCGGCCTTGGCCGATCCACCAAATGGTGGCTCGGCCAGCCAGTTCGTACCATCTCGGGTATTTTGGTTCTAACTTTCTCGCCCGATCTCGGAATGAGATGATTCAAGATGCGTTAGAAACCTAACGAATAGACCTACAACTTTCAATGGCCGATCCACTCATGGTGTGGGCTTACAATGGCCGATCCACTCATTGTGTGGGCGAGACACAACTCCTGGCTGAGTCGTTTTGCCTTTTCGCGTGTCACGTTGGCTCGTACGCTTCACTGATTTACTTCATACATTTTGTTAACTCGGAGGTGGATGATGAGTATGTGGGCCACTTGGCGATGGCCGGTGAGCACGTCGGCCACTTGGAGGTGGCCGGTGAGCGCACGAGCCACTTGTTTCGCTTCACACGCTTGTCGGCGTCAAATAATTCTCTTTGACCCGGATAATCCCCTTCGACTTGGATAATGACATTCATCGCCTTCTCTTTGTCTTGAGCTATGCGTGGACACTTATAGGCATTTTTAGACGCCTACACTCCCGATGTTGATTGTGAAGGCTATTGATTAGAGCTTTCATCAGTTGTTGTGAAGGTCGTCAGATTGTTGTTGATTGTGAAGGCTATTGATTAGAGCTTTCATCAGTTGTTGTGAAGGTCGTCAGATTGTAACCTTCATCGATCTAGTTGATTAGAGCTTTCATCAGTTGTTGTGAAGGTCGTCAGATTGTAACCTTCATCGATCTACGTGAAAGTTTTTAAATTATAGCTTTCTAGAAGTTGTCAGATTGTAACTTCCATCATCGGTGTTTGATGGGGATCAGATATCTATTGTGATTTTTAGACAACCTACACAGGTTCTGTCCTGTTGTGATTTGTGGATGTTGTTTTGTTCAAAATCTGCCCCGTTATGTTTTATGGATGTTGTTTTGTTCAGGTTTGTTCTCAACCAGGTTTTTTTTCACATATGACTTGTTTTGTGGAGCCAGGTTTTGTTCAGGTTTGGTTTGTTTTGTCCTTACTATTTGTCGACTGTTTTGCGCACATATGACCTTATTTTGTGCACATATGACCAGTTTTTGTGCTCAGCCTGGTTTGATCTTGTTTGTGCTCAGTTTTGTGTTCGTGGATTTTGTGTTCAGGCACTATTTTTCTGGGTTTGTGTTCAGGCACTTGGTTGTTCTATTTGTTCAGGTTTGGTCTGTTTTGTCCTTGCTATTTGTGAGCCTGGTTGTGTTCAGGTTTGTGACCTGTTCTGTTCTATTTTGTGCACATATGACTAGTTTTGTGAGCCTGGTTGTGTTCAGGTTTGTGACAGGTTTTGTTTATTTCTACTTGGAAAATAGGTTTTGTGTGGTTATTTTCATCTCAAACAGGTATATTTCAGGTAAAAGATCAGGTACGCAGTTCATGTTACATTAGGTTTCGTATGATTTCAGGTTCAGTATGATTTTACTAATACAAACAGAAATTTATAATTCATTCGTGATATTATTATTTGTTCATGTTACATTCACACTTTTATGTGATTAATATTACATCCCATAACAAGCACAAATTAATTTATCTATAGTGGGGGGTAATCTTACCATGATGACCCTAAACACTTTTCTCTACACACTTCAAAACTAATCAAACACAAGAAAAGTGGGAAATGCGAAATTAACAAAAGTTATCCCTTTTTTCTTATGTAAACCAAACACAAGAAAAGTAAATACATTGGTTTTCCACCATTTTTTTTTTGTGCGAACCAAACCAAAATAATCTATTTCTTGAAAAAGTTTGGAAAACTCAAAACTTATGTTTTTTTACATGGAATTGCATTTCTTTATATCTAGGAAACGAACTAAACAACCACGTAGTATAAAAGTAGTATGAAATTAGTAATGAAACTCAAAAACAACGGATAAGCATCACTATTGCGCCCGAGATCTCGACATAGTACGCAGTTCGGTACGCCTAGTAAACTGAATCATCATCGGTGGGGGCGTCATGCACCTGGTTCCCTTGATTGCTTAGCCAAACATGGGATGAGTGAGTTGGCTAACGTAGCCCCCCATTGGTATTGGTCCTGTCACAAGACTCGAGGTCTAATTAGATCCATTTGCACGCACGTGCGTGAGGACCCGGTCTCCATAAAGTCCACACATGTGGTGTTCTCCCTCTGCCACTGCTCTCTGATTGACCTCTGCAACAGTGGCAGATATGGGCCTCATGCTTCATTGCCTTCATTGGAGTCCAAATGAGTAGGACTTCACATACATTATAGCAATGGCTTCAATGCATGCGCTTTGGCCTTCATTGTCTTGTTTGCTAAGGGAAACTGAGGGAGGGCACAAGTAGGCTCTTGGCTAAGATCCCAAACATGGCCAGAGAGAGGGGAGGATCCCTAATGAGATTGGTTTCACAGATTTGGTCAAGCACTAGTAAATTTGATGTACAAGTGATACAAATTTGTTTCCCTTCAATTTTCGTTTTAGTCATATAGTACAAGACGAGTTTGATTGATTGATATACACGTTGACGTTGCATGCATTGAGTTTAATTTGTATTCAATTGGATCGGATGGAAAACGGTGCATCTGCCGGTCCGCTTGCTAGCAATGGGGACTACTACCATGATGGAAGAACTCAAATTGGCCGAGTTTATTTGGTGTCCTTTTGGTTATTTTTCCATATCTATATTGGGCTTCTAGCTAACAACTATTTGTGAAATTACTTTACTTATCATTTTACTATTACTAGTTTTTATACACATGCAATGGACGTGGTTAAATTAATGATTAAACATTTTTGGTTTATTTCCTAACTAAAATTTGTTTTGTTCCACTTTAATAGTTTTTGCTCACTTTTCTCTCAAAATTTTAACATTGAGATTATTTATTTTCTTTGATGTTTGTTTGAATGAGCTACACCTAATTTAAATTTTCATGTTAATAATTATGAATTAATAGGAAACAAATATAATCTGAAGCCAATTAACATTTTTATATTATTTGGACCGACATGAAACTAAGCTTTACTTAATAAAGTGCAGTGTTACAAAAGTGAAAAGCATTAAAATAGTGTCATATAAGGAATGTGGATATTTAAAACCATTAAGGCAAGATGATTGATTAAAAGTATGCTAAAACGATACAAAAGAGAATATGAAGTTTGTTCATAATCATTCATAGACTTCATAAAAAACTATAAACTAAAGATAAATGTTAGCTCTATTATACTTTTAGATAATAAAAATATCTACAAAAGCATATAAAAGTACTAAATTTTTTTTCATGAAAATCCCTTCTAAAGATTCCTAATTTCGCTCAAAGCAATTAAACTATTCTATAAAATATTTAGAAAATATTGTCTTTTATTCCTCTAGTTTTATTTTTTTTATTGAGCTGAGATTAATAATTCTTCATCTTTACTTTTTCCTAGGTAATTCTAGAGTACTGTTTTCGTTATCTACATCGATTATGACATTAAGGTGGAGTTGGATTTTTTTATACTATTATCTTTCCTAGGCTTGTTAATCTTTTATCTTCTTGTTTAAATTCATAAAGAATTTGAATGTATTTCCAATATTCAACACAAAATCTTGTACTACAGACTTTGAGTTTTCTCTATAATTTTAATTTCATATATCTAAAATTCTTTATGTTCCTAATTTATTACTTAAAGTAAGATTTGGAGTTATCTTTTTTTCTCTCTATAATGAATTCTTCTGATATGCATCCAATAAAAGTTTCTGCTATGTTAATAATGTTACATTTGCTCTATCTCTATTATTTTTCAAAAGGATTTGAACTAAATACCTATAGTTTTTATTGCCAATTTCTCTTAGAACAAAGTATAAAATTTATAAATATTTACTAATTTTTCTTGTATCTTTCATGGAGAATTCTTTTTTGATTAGTATAAATTTATTAAATTATTTTTAATGGAACTCAATCAGTGCTTCTTTAATAGATATGCCTTATATTAATGTTAATTCAAGTGATTCATGGACGTTTTCTAAATTTTAGATTTATTTTCTCCACTTTTCCATTTGAAACGGAAATAGCTTGGTTCTTTTGAAGGATATTTCTGAACATTCTAATAGTTTCTCCATAGGTAATTGGTTGTATTCTTTTACTTTATAAATATTATTAACATTAGATATTACTGTTTCTAATTATAATCAATTAATTATAACTATAATATTATAATTTTTATCAATTTTATAGATTTAATCTCATATCAATTAATGTTACTTATATATTTTTGTGGCTCCAACTTCTTAGTAAAATTATATACATTTACATTGATCTATATAGTGATGATACTTCTTAAGCTATCATGTATTTTTTTAAATTTTATTCCTTAACCAGATGTTTTAATCCATTCTTATTGCCTTTTTTTACCATCATCAACTTAAACTATTTTTAGATGCTAAAAAGAGATAGTAAACACTAGTAGAAAAACAAGCAACCTAGACGGATTTTTTCGTCTAGCTTGCTTACGATTCCGTCTAGTTTGATCTATCTAGACGCCATTCCATCTAGGAAAATACGTCTAGAACAATTCCATCTAGTTTGACTCAAACTAGATGGAATTCCTTCTAGATAGATCAAACTAGATGGAATGTATACTAGACAGAATGTGAAAAATCGTCTAGGTTGCAACCTAGACAGAATTCTATCTAGACTAGCAACCTAGACGGAATTCCGTCTAGGTGACAGAATTCCATCTAAGTTGTGTTCCTAGATGGAATTCCATCTAGGTTGGCAACCTAGATGAATTTTAGTCTAGGTTGTAATAATGGTAACCTAAACGAAATTTCGTCTAGGCTAGCGCAACCTAGATATAAATTTAATCTAGGTTACTTTTTTCCCAGCAAAAAAATTAGATTTAAATATCAATTCCCTGTACATTTAATTACAATTACGATATACACATGAATACATCTAGCCAAATATAATTAAAATTCATATCAAGTCCATCCATAACCAAATATAATCAAATATCATCTTCAATATATAGATCTAACCATCCAATCCAAAATATACATCCAACAATTCTGTCCAAAAATACATCCAACAATTTGTGCCAATCTCCTCTTCAGTAAAAACTTAAATTATCTAAATATTTACAACATATACACTAGCAATACTTAGTTCATCCATAACACGACATGAATAAGATAAAGTACACTACATGAATAAAAGTAGAGTGCTATAACAAATAAAAAACTTTTCATTGTATTAAAAAAATAAAAACCTCACATCTCATCATCGTCGGCAGCATCTCCATCCCTCGTATGAGGACGAATATTGCTCCCTCCAATATCTCCAGTCTAGAGATCCAATTGAATAATAATTTAGAGTTATGTAAAGTTTGATAACATATTAAACATAGTGCATTTATTAAATATACTAGTACGCTACTCAGTGTCGTTAACAGATTAAATAAAATATTTTAGAATTATGTAGTGTTTGATAACATATTAAACATAAATGATTTTATAAATATAAAAAAAGTAAGATACCTGATCGCTGCTTTGCCCAACGCCGAAATAATCTGTCACGCTCCGCTTTCCAAAATACCCGTGAATAAGTCCGCGACGTATTAGATTGAGAAGAAATATACACTATTATATATATTTTTTCTTTTTTCTTTTCTTCTCAATCTAATATACTAAGCATCAAATACATAAATCTCAATCACAGGTCCCCGATCACAATAGTAAGAATAGAAAGACAATTTAGAATAAGAAATAAACATATCATCCATAGTAAATCATCCCAGACATAAAATATGGGTCAAACATACCCTTATTACAAAACAGGTCCAGATAGAAATAAAAATACATAGTCCATAATAAAAGAAAGTATTGCCAAAAAATACAAAAATCCAACATTAACTAAAGAATAAAAATGATAACGAGTTCTAATGTTCATCAGCTACTACAGAAAGAAAACATGTCTAGGTTTCGGTTTGTTCTTCCACTCCATCGAAAGGACACTCCGGCTCGGCGTACGATGGCTCTGCTTCAATGTTAAGCTGGACCTATCTGTTTGATGTACACCAGAGAAAACAGGTGTACGTTAGTGTGCATGGCACACGACAAGATCTCACACGAACAGATAAAACGATCTAACAACCCATGCTATGACAATAATAATGATGGAACATGATTCTGTAATTCTAGTAATTTAAGTGGACATTTGCTACTATCAGAATGAACAGAAGAACTCAAGCCAACTGGTAATCTAATTCCTACGACTAATCCATCCTATAACAAGTTACGGGTCAACTTCTCACACAAAGTCATCACTCATATCACCGGATATCTAATTTCTCACAAATCCCCTACGTGTACCCAATACGCCGCTACACTGGATCGGTCAGAGGGCTACACGTAATCCGTTTTAACCTTGTTCGAACTCAAGTTAAACTCAGGTGAATAACCAATTCACGGACCAAAGTGACTACAGTGGCTTCACTTTGACCCAACAAACTAACCCCAAGCTACACTGGATCATGGGGCGAGCTAGGAAGATACATCAACAGCTATATCCGATCACATGAACAAGGACCTCCCCATCCTAACTCTCTTGTATTCTCTAATTCAACAATCATAATCCCTATTAAACTCGGGTTCACCACCTAAACTCAGTCAACGCTCACACGTGTCACTAGGTCTGTTCATGACGCACAAGGCCACTAAGTCATGAACTACTAAGGTTCTCAACACATCAACAGATCATGAATATAGTAAGGCATATTAAACATGATTACGTAGGTTTATGAAGCAGAAATGAGGATTGTAATGAACATGAAATGCATAAACAAAATACTACATCATGAATATAATACATGAAGGGGCTTCATTATTATCTTACCACTGGGATGTCTGAACTTCTCGTACAAATTATCCGTACTTACGCATTCTCTAATATAATAATGCGGTAAAAAAATAGAAACCAATGTCGTTTTGCACATGAAATGTTGCGCTCTACGACAATCAATCATACTATCATAAATAATAATATTCTTTTTTCAAAAATTATTCTTTAAAACTATTTCTCATTATAACTAATTTAGAATAAAAATATTTATATAATATAATATAATAATTCATTTCTGCATAAAAAGTAATATTTTTCTATTTTATAAATTTCCCTTAATTAATTTCTTTTCGATAAAATTTTGTAAATTCTAATTTTAATACATAACTTATCATTTCATATCCAAAATTCTTAAAAATACAAATAACAACATTATTAAGGTTTTGGGGGGAAATGGTAGTGGAGCTCAAGGAGCAGACTGAGAAGGAGGTGGTCGAGATGGTAGAGGAAGTGCTGGTGTTGGGGGAAATGGTCGCGTGAAGAAGATGAGAGATAACGAGAGAATGGGGAGATGGGTTAAGGTTTTGGGAAATGAAGGAGAGAGAGATGATTGCGTGTGAGATAAAAAAAAGGGTACGTGATATGTGGAGTGAATTATTAGAGAGAGAGAGAGAGAGAGAGAGCAAATTACGGGAATAAAAAAGAAAGTGTTAAACATGATTATAATATTGATTGGGAGTGATTATAGAAAGAATTCAAATGGAAGAAAAATTAAGAGAGGGAAAAAATTCGAAAACCTTACATAATATTCTGAATCATATTAATAAATTATTAACAACCAAATATCTTTTTATTTATATTTATATACTACTGTACTATGCTCAGGTTTACATTAATAATAACAAGGTCATTAATAATATCAGTCACCAAATGATTATATATAAATTTTTTCCCCCTAAACCATAAATTAATATTTAGCTGAATTAATAAATACAAGACTATATATTTTATTTATTTATTAATTTTGAAAACTGTAGGCTGTCTAAAAATCATAATGGATAGCTGATCCCCATCAAGCTTCAATAATGAAAGTTACAATTAGATGACTTTCATGCTAACAAATGAAAGCTGCAAATGGAGGAATTTTCACATAGATGGAGAAGAATTACGATTCAATGACACTTCCGACAACTAATAAAAACTCTATTCAGTGGTCTTCATAATCAACAGTGAGAGTTACAATCTGACGACTTTCATACCCCACAACAGCTAAAGCGAGGATTACTGAACAATGGTCCTTGCAACGTTCTACATAGGAGGTTACAAGTCAACTAGCCCCTTCTAAAACACGGAACTCATCTTCGCGTTACAATTCTTGAAATGCAGGCGACCCCCGTGTTTCCAAGCTGCAACAGGCGAAACGCGAGCGACCCTCGCATTTTTGACATTCAGTCAACACCCAACTCCACGACTCAATTTTAAGACGCGAAGTTAGGGTCCTGAACGCAAAATTGGTGTTAGCCCTTATGTTTTGATGATGTTTTATAACCACCATTATCGGTACTAATTGTTTATTAAGTGATAATACAGTTAATATACATATCAAGCATGTTAGTACCACAAATGGAGAATTGGATAGAATATGCCCTACAACGATGATATCCAAAGGAGAAGAAGGCATAGTGATAAAGCAACGTTCATTCAAGAACACCAAATGCAATAAGAAGCTTCATCCAACTCAAGTTATATCAAGACTCAAGAATTGTATTCTCGTGAGGATATTAGCTAGTTTTTATTTTCTCTCTAGTGCTAGAATGTAGGTAAAGAGTTATCGATTTCACTTGAAGCTATTGGGATATCACACACACGTTTTCATATTTATATTTTTGAGCGTATTTTACAAAATACTATTTTTCACAAGTATGAGGACCTATTTGCAAAATTCCTTTTCCAAACAATTTATTTTTAGTATTAAAAATATTTTACAAAGTTTCACAATTTTCAGAAGTCAAATGAATATCTTACAAATATTTTAAGTGAGTCATAAATTAGTTTTTTGAATGTATCAGTCCGCGGTCGACCACCACGGTCGACCACGCCTGAGTTCATTCGTCAGTGGGCAGCAGAAACTTTCACCGTTGACCGTCACGGTCGACCGTGAGCTCGAAATTTCTCACGATCGACCATCGCGGTCGACCGCAAAAGTCTCTAGACTTTACTGAATTTCTGGACTATCTCGCGGTCGACCGCGAAAAAGTTACCGTCGACCGCCGCTTAGGTTTAACGGTAATCTGGTACAGTTTTTCAGCACTGATTTCACACGATCTCAGCGCAGTTTTGTTTCCAGGCTTTAGGAGATTGGGTATGGGTTTCAAACAGCTGTGGTTTTCTATTTAAACCTATTCTCTTCTTCTTCCTCATTATCCCAGCTCTTTCAAAATACTTCAGAGAACGTTTTTATAGAGCTCAATTTTCAAACCTGCTTTCTTTCTGAGTTTTTGTGTTTCACATCCCAGCTTCTGTGTGATCTTCTCTTTGCCATAGGGACATTGTAAAGAGAGAGTTTTACACCAATTTTTACTATTTTGAGAGCTTGATCTTGTAGAAATCAATTGTGTGGGAGTGTGATCTAGTGAGATCAACTGTGTAGTGTGAGATCGTGAGGGGATCGCTATGTAGAAGAAGTTTAGGCTTCCAAACTGGGTTGTGTAGTGGATTTCTCCTCGAGAGTAGGGAGCGGGGATGTAGGTCAGCGAACCGAACCTCGTTAACACAACGCGCGTCACAGGATAACGATTCCTAACTCTATCTCCTCTATATTGATTACTTTTGGATATTGTGTTTTGCTTGTCTTATTTTTATTGCACAATTATAGCCTTGTGACCCTAATCACCCCCCCTCTATGGTCCAATAATTGGTATCAGAGCTTGGTCTCTATATTAGTTTTTAGTTTAATCACCTTAGAGAAAAGATCTTATGGATGCTTCAATGAATGTGCACATGTTAGAGGGACAATCCATCACTAGACCATCACTTTTCACCGGTAGTAATTTTGCTTATTGGAAGGCTAGGATGAGGATTTACCTTCGTTGCATTGATCTTGATATCCTAGAACTCATAGAAAAGAAATATGTAGAAAAGTCCAAAGTCGGGACTATGACCGATGGAGAAAGGCACCAAGCCAATCTCAATGCAAAGGCTATGAATGCCTTAATTTGTGGTCTTTCTCCCAATTAGTATAATAGGGTTTTCACGTGTGCAACTGCATACAAAATATAGGTGAAATTATGTATTACACATAAAGGAACCCCCCAAGTTAAGGAATCCAAAATTAGTGGGCTTATGCATGAATATGAGTTATTTCAAATGCTTCCAAATCAATCAATTGATGTTATATTTTCTTGCTTCACTAATATTTTCTTGCTTCACTAACATTATCAATGAATTGCATGGTCTTGACAAGAAATTAACTATTCAAGAGACGAACTATAAGATTCTCCGTTCATTGACTCCGATGTGGGAACCCAAGGCGACGGCGATAGAAGAAGCTCATGACCTTACCACTCTACCTCTCGATGGCCTCATCGGCAAGCTCAAGGTTCATGAGAAGAAGCTCAAGGGAAAGGAGAAGGAGGAAGTGCCCTCACGGGAAGTTGAGGATCCATCACCAAAATCGAAGACCATAGCTCTCAAAGGAGCTAGTGATAACTCCTCTTCGTCATCGGATAATGAAGTTGATTTTTCTAGAGAAGTGGCTCATCTCTCTAGAAGAATTTCTAGACTCATAAAAATGAATAAGAAGTTTAATCCCCGCTCTAACAATAAATTTTCTTCACGTGTATGAAAATATTTTGAATGTAATGAACCGGGCCATATCGCTAAGGGTTGCTCAAAACTCAAGGAGAAGTACATGAAGTACAAGAAGAAGAAGGCTATGTATGCCGGATGGGAGGAATCCGAACCAAGTGATTCAGATAGTAATGAAAAATGAGCTAAACTTGCTCTTCATGATCCCAACATTTGTTTCATGGCCCTTAAACAAGAGGTAATATCTGACACCGAGAGTGAATCCTTTTACATACAATGTGATCTATCTACGGCTTTAGAAGAATTGAACATTTTAAAAGAATGTCAAAAGAATTTTCTTCTTTTAAAAGGTTGCATGCTTCTTGTGATGTCAAACTAGAACAACTAGAAACCTCTCTTGCTCTAAAAGATGAATTGCTAGGAGATCTCGATTTTGAGAATAAGCAATTAAGATCCAAAATTGAAAGACTAGGCAATTAAGATCCAAAATTGAAAGACTAGAAATTGAGAGTGGTAGGATTAGACCCACTCATGCTTATGCGAATCATCATCACCATGGTAGAAATAGATTTCATAGATATCATGCTCAAACACACAAGATAAATTTTGTGTGCACATATTGTATGAAACATGATCATATTTCTACTCATTGTAGGATCAAAGATAATCATGATTTCTATGGCTTGACATGGGTACCCAAAGGTACCAAGTTTACTAACCACCAAGGACCCAAGATTTGGGTACCTAAAGTTACTACACCTTCATCTTTTATAGGGAACATCACGGCCACGGCGTAGAGAGATGTGGTACTTTAATAGTAGTTGCTCACATCATATGATGAGCAACAAAGAGCTATTTGCAACCCTATCAAGGATTAAAGGAGGTAGCGTCTACTTCGGTGGTGGAGAGAAAGGTAAAATCATTGGTATAGGTTCTATTGGTAAGAAACCTTCACCCGTTATAGAAGATGTTTATTTGGTAAATGGTTTGAATCATAATCTTCTTAGTATTAGCCAATTGAGTGATAAATGTTTTGATATTTCCTTTAAACCGGACAAATGCATTATTAGTATGAATAGAAAAATTGTTTTTGTTACTATTCGCAAATCAAATGTGTACATTTTTGAGATGAATGAATTAGTGAATCAAGATGTAAAGTGCCTTGCGGTAATTGATGAAAACCCTTAGATTTGGCATAAGAGGCTTGGACATGCAAATATGGAATTGATATCAAAATTGTCTAAGAGAAATCTTGTAAAAGGGTTACCTAACTTGCACTTCATCAAAGATACCACATGTGAAGATTGTGCCAAAGGTAAACAAACAAAATCTTCTTTCAAATCCGTCAATGAGGTATCGACTTCTAAACCTTTACAATTACTTCATCTTGATTTATTTGGTCCTATGCGTGTTACCTCTCTTGGAGGCAAACACTATGTATTTATGATTATTGATGATTTTTCTCGTTTTACATGGACAATATTTCTTACAAATAAAAATGTTTGTTTTGAAGAATTTTCTAATCATGTCAAAAGAATTAAAAATAAAAAAGATTTGAAAGTTGTTAAAATAAGAAGTGATCATGGTGGTGAATTTCAAAATGATTTTTTCTATGAATTTTGTGCTCATCATGGTATAACTCACATGTTTTTCGCTCCTAGAACACCACAACAAAATGGTGTTGTTGAACGGAAAAATCGCACCATACAAGAGATGACACACACTATGCTAAATTCTTTTGATTTGCCAAAATATTTTTAGGCGGAAGCCGTCAATACGGCTTACCATGTTTTAAATCGTGTTTTAATTAGACCAAAACTTAAGAAAACTCTTTATGAACTATTTTATGGAAAAACTCCTTTTATTGATTATTTTCGTATCTTTGGTTGCAAATGTTTTATTTTAAATACAAAAGATCATCATGACAAATTTGATTCCAAAATTAATGTTGGTATTTTCTTAGGATATGTACCTCGAAGTAAGGCTTATAGGATCTTTAACAAACGAACTCTCGTTGTTGAAGAATCTATAAACGTTACTTTTGATGAGACTAATGTTGGTTCTCAAGTATAAACGTTACTTTTGATGAGACTAATGTTGGTTCTCAAGTTGTTTTACCTAGGAAAGATGACGATAATGATGTTGAGGGAGGATTGGACTTTTTACGTTGGTTCTCAAGTTGTTTTACCTAGGAAAGATGACGATAATGATGTTGAGGGAGGATTGGACTTTTTACAAATCAATGATACACCCTTTATAGAAGCACAAAAGGATGTGGATAGCTCCAATGCTCATGAACAAGTTAAACTTCCTAAAACTTGGAAATTCGCATCAAACCATCCAAAGGAACAAATAATTAGGAGCCCTTCACAAGGAGTTGTTACTCACTCAAAAGCTTTGAGTGAGTATGGTAATGTTGCTTTCTTATCTCAACTAGAGCCTAAAAAGATTAATGATGCTTTAAATGATGAATTTTAGGTTTTAGCTATGCATGAGGAACTAAATAATTTTTAAAAAAAATAATGTTTGGAAACTAGTTCCTAGACCTAACAATGCTAGTGTTATTGGTACTAAATGGGTTTTTAGAAACAAACTTAATGAACATGACATTGTAACTAGAAATAAAGCTCGTTTGGTTGCCCAATGATACAATCAAGAGGAGGGCATAGACTATGACGAAACATTTGCACCGGTTGTAAGGTTGGAATCTATTAGGATGTTTTTGGCTTTTGCTAGCTTTAAAAATTTCAAATTGTTTCAAATGGATGTTAAAAGTACCTTTTTAAATGGTTTTATAGATGAGAAAGTATATGTTGAGCAACCCCCCGGTTTCATAGATCATGCTTTTTCTAATCATGTTTACCAGGTTCAAAAAGCTTTATATGGGTTGAAACAAGCTCCTAGAGCTTGGTATGCTCGCCTCTCTAGTTTTCTTGATGAAAATGATTTTTCAAAAGGAACAATTGATAACACTCTTTTTGTGAGCTCGCCTCTCTAGTTTTCTTGATGAAAATGATTTTTCAAAAGGAACAATTGATAACACTCTTTTTGTGAAAAAAAGAAAAAATAATTTTATTTTAGTTTAAATATATATTGATGATATCATTTTTGGTGCTACTAATGAATCTTTGTGCAATGAATTTTCTAAAGTTATGCAAGATCATTTTGAGATGAGTATGATGGGAGAGCTTACATTCTTTCTCGGGCTCCAAGTCAAACAAACTAAGGATGGAATATTCATTTCTCAAAGCAAGTATGCTAAGGAATTGGTGAAGAAATTTAATTTGGAGAATTCTAAGCATGCACCTACTCCCATGAGTACAAGTGTCAAGCTTGATGCAGATGAGAGTGGTGAAGATGTACCAAAAACTATACCGAGGTATGATAGGTAGTCTTCTTTATCTCACCGCTAGTAGACCCGATATCATGTTTAGTGTGTGTGCATGTGCACGTTTTCAAGCTTCTCCTAAAGCATCTCATTTAATTGTGGTTAAAATGATCATTAAGTATGTTAATGGAACTTTTAATCTTGGTTTATTTTATCCAAAGAACACCTCTTTTGATTTATATGGTTTTTGTGATGCTGACTTTGCCGGATGTAAGGTGGATCGCAAGAGTACGAGTGGAACATGCCAATTCTTAGGAAATTCACTTGTTTCTTGGGCTTCCAAGAAACAAAATTGCGTTGCATTGTCCACTACGGAAGCGGAGTACATTACCGCTGGCTTATGTTGTGCCCAAGTTTTTTGGATGAAACAAAGCTTAGTTGACTATGATTTGAATTTTTAAATATAAAAATCTTTTGTGATAACACTAGTGCTATTAACATTTCCAAAAATTCGGTTTTGCATTCTAGAACCAAGCATATTGATATGCGCCATCATTTCTCACGCGATCATGTAGAGAGACAAGATGTATCCCTAGTGTTTGTTGAAACAAAATCTCAATTAGCGGATATATTTACTAAGCCTCTTGGTGAAGATGACTTTTGTCGCATAAGAAATGGCTTGGGCTTATGCAATATGTGAAAGTTCTATTTGCTTGCTTGTTTAGTTGTATTTTGCATGCATTTATCTTTACCCCATTTTTTATGGTGACAAAGGAGGAGAGAAATCTCCTCATTTGTTGTATATATTTAGGGGGAGCTCATAGATAGCGGGAGCACCTATCTATAAGCTATATTTATTTTTGCTCTTATATAATGGTTGGTTGTCATCATCAAAAAGGAGCACCTATCTATAAGCTATATTTATTTTTGCTCTTATATAATGGTTGGTTGTCATCATCAAAAAGGGAGAGATTGTTAGCCCTTATGTTATTTATTTTTGCTCTTATATAATGGTTGGTTGTCATCATCAAAAAGGGAGAGATTGTTAGCCCTTATGATTTGATAATGTTTTACAACCACCATTATCGGTACTAATTGTTTATTGAGTGATAATACAGTTAATATACATATCAAGCATGTTAGTACCGCAAATGGAGGATTGAATGGAATATGCGCTACAACGATGATATCCAAAGAAGGAAGAGGCATAGTGATGAAGCAACGTTCATTCAAGAATACCAAATACAATAAGAAGCTTTATCCAACTCAAGCTATATCAAGACTCGAGAATTGTATTCTTGTGAGGATATTAGCTACTTTTTATTTTCTCTCTAGTGCTAGAATGTAGGCAAAGAGTTATCGATTTTACTTGAAGCTATTGGAATATCACACACACGTTTTCATATTTATATTTTTGAGTGTATTTCAAAAAAATACTATTTTTCACAAGTATGAGGACCTATTTACAAAATTCATTTTCCAAACAATTTGTTTTTAGTATTAAAAACAATTTACAAAGTTTCATAATTTTCAGAAGTCAAATGAATATCTTACAAATATTTTAAGTGAGTCATAAATCAGTTTTTTGAATGTATCAGTCCGCGGTCGACCGCCATGGTCGATCGCGCCTGAGTTCATTCGTCAGTGGGTAGCAGAAACTTTCACGGTCGACCGCCGCGGTCGACCGTGAGCTCGAAATTTCCCACGATCGACCGTCGCGGTCGACCGTAAAAGTCTCTAGACTTTATTGAGTTTCTGGACTGTCTCGCGGTCGACCGCAAAAAAGTTACGGTCGACTGCCGCTTAGGTTTAACGGTCATCTGGTATAGTTTTTCAGCGCTGATTTCACACGATCTCAGCGCAGTTTTGTTTCCAGGTTTTAGGGGATTGAGTATGGGTTTCAAATAGCTGTGGTTTTCTATTTAAACCTATTCTCTTCTTCTTCCTCATTGCCCCAGCTCTTTCAAAATACTTCAGAGAACGTTTTTACAGAGCTCAATTTTCAAACCTGCTTTCTTTCTGAGTTTTTGTGTTTCACATCCCAGCTTCAGTGTGATCTTCTTTTTACCATAGGGACATTGTAAAGAGAGGGTTTTTACACCAATTTCTACTATTTTGAGAGCTTGATCTTATAGAGATCAATTGTGTGGGAGTGTGATCTAGTGAGATCAACTGTGTAGTGTGAGATCGTGAGGGGATCGCTGTGTAGAAGAAGTTCCGGCTTCCAAATCAGGTTGTGTAGTGGATTTCTCCTCGAGAGTGGGGAGCGGGGACGTAGGTCAGCGGACCGAACCTCGTTAACACATCGCGCGTCATAGGATAACGATTCCTAACTCTATCTCCTCTATATTGATTACTTTTGGATATTGTGTTTTGCTTATCTTATTTTTATTGCACAATTATAGCCTTGTGACCCTAATCACCCCCCTCTAGTGTCCAATAATTGGGCATTGGACTCATTCAAACACGAGTCGAACGGTTTCAGAACCGATTCCCCCACGATTTGAGGGATTTTCGTCCACTTAGGAGCAGATTTAGTAGTTGGTTGCACCCCTTATCCTCCTATAAATAACCGCCTTACTCAACTGAGTAAAGAGGTTAAAGATTTTAGGATCTAAACCGCACAAGGTTGGACTTTCTGGAGATCAAGGGCGAATTCTTTGGAGATTGAAGATTTCAGCAAGATTTTGAAGATCAAATCTCAAAGGATCCTTCAGCAGCAATAAATCTATTTGGTTATTAACCAAAATTTCGGTTCTAACAACTCTATTGCAGATTTTCAACTCGCTCTGAGTTTTTATACTCGTTAAGAGTTATTCAACAAACTTACCATCTAAGTTCATTGTTCCCACGAGATAAGATGGTCGGATCGTCAACGGAGAGAAAATTCGACGCAAGCATTCGAAGAAGGCACTCTATCGCTACCGAGAAGAACCCAGATTTAAACAAATAGGAGAATCCAGATCATTCTCCTCTCTTTTGTAATCGAAAATCTAAATTGTAATTGAAATCGAGAGAATACAAATTAAATTTTTTTTATTTTATTTACGCTAAATTTTCCACCAAACAAAAGATGGCGACTCCGCTGGGGACTACCTTTTCTGACGAAGAAGTGATAGCGCAATCCGACGTCCACCTCACGGGAATAACTGTTGAAACTCTTATTATGGAGTTTGACCAAGCCAAATACGAGGAAGCCCTCTCATCTGGATCACTTAGCCCCAAGGCTAGGCGCGACATCCGCAAGATCTCTAAAGAGATCAAACCTGTTGCTGAGATGCCAAAGAAAGCCCTCTCCTTTGGCCAAAATTCATCAAACAGCCCCTCCTCCAAAAGTGTGGGCTTAGCCTCTGCCGAACTCATCCAACGAGTTGAACGATCCATGTCTGCATCAACACGACGTGCCACTCCACGCCACAAACGCGCTATAGATGGAGCGAATATCTATAAACGCCAACGACGCTTCGCCAAGGCTTGAACAATATATATATAATACTATTATACTATATATATAGGTTTATATAATATATAGTAGTTTATTATGTAGAGTATATATAATATATAATATATATATATATATAACAGATATACACCTAATATATATATATAGCTACATATATATATTAAAAAGTTAAGTTATACATCTAGACCCGGCCCAGGGCCGGTTGCCGACCGGGCGGGTATCCGCAACGCCAATTGCTGGCCCAGGTTTTCCGGGCCGATCGCCAGTGCCGCGGCCGGCTGGACCTCCCGGCTCGGCGGGCCGGGCCTGGGCCGCGGGCTTTTTGGACAGCCCTATATGACTGATAATTATATATCCAAAAGTATTGAAATTTTTTAAAAAATCCCCCATACATTTTTCTTTTAAATGAACAGAAGTTTAAATAGCATACACATATATAAATAAGGATCAGAAGTTTAAGTAGCATTCACACATATATATATATACACACTCTCTCTCAAGAGTCCCAAAAAAAGTTCTTTTTTGAGTGACATTGTCAAAATCTTTTGAACTGCAAAAAATAATATAATAATAATCTACTAAGCAAATCCATGTTGGATCACTATGTTATGGAACCCATTATATCCGAAGCACACAGCATATTATATTATCCTCTAATTAATCTCCCACGTGGTACGCTACTACTGATGGTTAGTGACATGGCGAAAGCTAAGTGCGCCTTAAGAAAATTTTATATATTATAATTAAGATGCACTTTATAGGTGTGGATATAGATATGCATTGACTTCTAATCCAATCGACCATCTTAATTTCTTATATATATGATTATGATAAGAGAATAACTTGGTCCTTACCTAAACTACAAACAAAAGTGAAAAGGTGTCCGAAGAATCAAATCTATGCCTCACTAATTACTAAATAATACTATATTATTTCACTTCAGCAATGGGTCCCACATGCATCACCCTACCCTTACCCAAGCGACACATCAGCAAGTGACATGGGGCGGCTTATGGGACCCACAAATGATTTGTGATCATGCATGGGCATTCGATTCTACAGGTGATCATTGTGCATGATCATGGGCAAGTTGGCAATCATAGAGCCTCTTTAATCTAATCTATGGGAACTAGAAATCTAATCAAGCTTCTAATTGGCATCAATTAAAAAGGTATTAAGATAAGGTTTGAAGGTTTGTGTTCTCTCTACGTATGTATACATCAACGTTAATCTTTTGGAAATAGCCGACCAATTTGTCTGCAAGAACCTATTAGAAGATTGCATCTTTGTCCTACTATTACCAAACCAGATGTGGCCACCATCCATTAACTTTCTCCTTTTCTTTATAGAAATGATAATTATTATTTACCGACCTAAAGTAATCACAATCGTTCACCCGTATAGTAAAATAAATCAAGCAACACTACGAAAAATGTAGCTAACATGACACATATATGTATTAATCAATATCAGCTAAGTATTTTGATCATCAAGATTCTAATGGTAATGACAAGCGTCATGTTAGTAACACATCAATTAAGAACTTTGAGAAATGCACGATTCTCCATTTACTCATCAGGCAATTGTATTGGCTAACCAGGATTAGTATATTATATAATAATTTCCCACATAGTCTAGATCATCAACATCTATATTATATCTAATTCTTTAAATGTGTGTCATATTAGTAATACATCAGTCAGTACCATGAAAAAACTGTTAATATTGATTATCTCTTATATATAACAAAAAAGAGAATGATATATAATATTATGTATAATATTATACATAGTATATGATATCTAGAGTAGGAGGTGTACGCATGTTCATATGTGGTTATGTGTGCCTCAAATACTCGAACCCGTATTACTGAACTCGGGACACTTTTGAGTCAGTTGATTTTGGCCGAGAATTGAGTAAAGATGTTGCTTGAATTGATTGGATTAGGGAGGAATGGTTTGGAATTTATATGAGTAATTTGAAATCCGCTATATGAATTCTACTGATATTAGATATATAAACAAACTCTTGTTGATAGACAAATAAGAAAATGGGTCCTTATCCTATTCTAAGCCTGTCATGCAGTGCAAACAAGTCCAACCAAGGAGAAAATTCGGTGACTTCAAGTCCAATAGAAGATGGTTTCCCTGTTCTAAGAGAGATTGTATTTGATTCACAAGATTGCAGCAATACGTATTGCGACGGGCTCTGCAGGCTGATCAACATGTTTTTAATTTGGCTCTTTATTTTGGTTGGTTTTACAGGTGTTAGGGATTGTTTGAAATATTAACACTAGTAGAAAAACAAGCAACCTAGACGGAATTTGATCTATCTAGACGCCATTCTGTCTAGGAAAGTCCGTCTAGAATAATTTTATCTAGTTTGACTCAAACTAAATGGAATTTCATCTAGATAGATCAAACTAGACGAAAAGAAACCTAGACGAAATTTTTCGTCTAGGTTGCTTACGATTTCATCTAGTTTGATCTATCTAGACGCCATTCCGTCTAGGAAAGTCCATCTAGAATGTTCCGTCTAGTTTGACTCAAACTAGATGGAATTCCATCTAGATAGATCAAACTAGCGGAAAGAAACCTAGACGTAATGTGAAAAATAGTCTAGGTTGGCAACCTAGACGGAATTCCATCTAAATTGGCAACCTAGACAGAACTCCGTCTAGGTTACATTCCTAGACGAAATTTAATATAGGTTGGTCTAGACAGATTTCTGTCTAGGCTAGCACAACCTAGACAGAATGCCGTCTAGGTTGCCATTATTGCAACCTAGACGGAAATTCCATCTAGGTTGCTTTTTTCCTAGCAAAAAATATTAGTTTTAAATATCAATTTCCTGTACATTTTATTACAATTATGATATACACATGAATACATTCAGCCAAATATAATCAAAATTCATATCAAGTCCATCCATAACCAAATATCATCTTCAATATACAGATCCAACCATCCAATCCAAAATATACATCCAACACTTCCGTCCAATAAATACATACAACAATCTGTGCCAATCTCCACTTCAGTAAAAACTTAAATTATCTGAATATTTACAGTATATACACTAGCAATACCAAGTCCATCGATAACACGAGATGAATAAGATAGAGTACACGACAAGAATAAAAGTAGAGTGCTATAACAAATTAAAAACTGTTCATTGTATTAAAAAATTAAAGAAAAAACCTCACATCTCATCGTTGTTGGTAGCATCTCTATCCCTCGTATAAGGACAGGTGCCGCTCCCTCCAATATCTCCAGTCTGAAGGTCCAGTTGAATAATAATTTATAGTTATATAAAGTTTGATAACATATTAAACATAGAGCATTTATTAAATATACTAGTACGTTGCTCTATGTTATTAAACATATTAAACAAAATATTTTAGAATTATGTGGTGTTTGATAACATATTAAACATAAATGATTTTTATAAATATAAGAAAAAATAAGATATCTGAGCGCTGCTCTGGCCAAAGCCGGAATTATCGACACTCGAGCTTATGAGCCGTATGATACCACCAATCAGACAAGAGGGAATCACACCGACCAAATAATCTACAACGTAAGACATGATATTGTCCATCGAGTGGGCCCTCCTCACAATTCTGCTCATCTCCCTAGTCACCCGAACATGCAGCTCTGGGTAAATCTTGTCAGACAAATACGTAGAGATCCGTAGGAAAATGACATAGCTTGGAAACTGCTTGGAGCTGCTCTCATTGTTGCAGAAGGCATGGAGGATGCTCTAGATGATCTTATGCTTATTCCTGGTGAAGCTCCAACACCATGCAGAGGATATCTTCCTCTCCTATCATTAGGGAGAAATGAATATTAGATTTTGCTCTCGAATTCAATAACGTTAAACAAATATAAATATGAACTTAGTATTCGAATTGATTCGAATTTTTACCATCCCTACATATTATGTACCAATAGGTTCTGAGTGAGAGTAATGTTATCCTCTGGAGAAAGCATGTGAGGGTCTGGTACGCCTTGTACTTCCTCCTACGACATGTACAGTGTTGCAGCCTCCTTGGTTGCAGTTTTAAAACCCTCCTCAAGCAAAAATATAAGTTTATCAATATCAAATTGGTTGTAGCTTCATTTTAATAATTATTCAAGTTATTACCAAATTGACTTACTTGCAAATTTGTTTACTACTAGGTTAATTTTGTAGATTATTCACATGTCATATATTCCTCTATAAAGACCATATTATTCATGTTCTCATTTTTTCGTAAAACTAAGAACGAAATAGAGTTAATAATACTAATTAAGTTACATATAAGTCTCACCACCAACTTGAGATTTGCCTTGATCTTATCTCGATTCTTGTCCTCATCCCTATATCGATCACAGAAAGTAGCATATACCAACTTTGCCTTCAAGTTTATCGGTATTATTAATTTTCCCTGTCATATTATAAATTTATGAGATTTTATAGTCATACTAAGCATTAAGATCATTTAAAGCTTTAAATGACATATATCGTATCCCGATAATAACTATCCTCCAGGTTGGCATAGGAGTGTGCGCCCAAGTGGTGGTTATGCATCTTCTTCCTTCTATTCAGTGATCCCTTTGTTAATTTATTCTTTTAAAAAAAATATTTCAGTAACTATATGATGAAAGAATATCTTATCTCAAGGTTTTAGTGTAGTTTTCATGAAACTAACGTGGGTGACAATAGTGTCCCAATACATCAAGGTTTAAAAATCTCTGCCAGTCCTCTGAATACCTATCATAGGTTTCGTGCTTAATATGATGCCTCCATTGTTTGAGGACAACTTCAACCTTGACATTAAAAATATAATGCCAAGCCCCCCCACAAAGTCATCAAGAAAGAAGCTTTCCTGTAGATTTGTATACACATTTAGTTAGGATAATTTAATATCAATTACTAATTATTAATAAATGAAAAGGTAAAGTAATATAAAGTTACCATAAGCTCATTTCATATCTCCTCATAGGCGGTCCATGGTAGTTCTCAAAAATTAAAATAAGGATGCTGATGTTCGCTCTACGCACGTGAACCCCGATATACGAATTCAATCTGGACAACCAAGCACCAATAGGCAATGCACCATTATTCCACCAAATAATGGCCCTCATGCCTCTTGGCAGTTGTTTAGACTCAGGCTTACTCCCACCACGTCGTCCCTCTATGCGATCTGGCTTAGCACCTATAACAATAACAATACGATAATATATCATATAATATATATAAATAAATTAATTAAAAGTATTTATAAAATTTACCAATCGCTTTCTCCATTTCCTTGGCTACGAGTGCAACAGCTTTCCTAGCCTCTAACGTAGGCATCATCTCCTCCAGTATTCTCACAATACGTGGGTAGTACCTTATTGATTCAGCCATGGACTTATGAGAGTTCGGAGGGGTAAACTACGGATAGTCTTGCGTCTTCGGACACAAGTCAGCCTAGAATATATATGAAGGAAATGATGGTGCCCATGAATCATCTACGTAACAAAAGAGAATCATTAAGATAAATTTTAAATTGACCAGAATCAAATACTAAATACCGATGTCGGGGAATGATTCTGGTGCTTCATCAGAGGGGCCGGGTGTTGAATAACCTGCATCTGAAATAAATGAACACTATGAACTAGATAACTAATAATTTATAAAAGATATTAAAATATTAAATAATTTATTCCAACATCCGGAGATGGTGTTGTCTCCTCAGTACCAGTACCCAGGGTGGTACTCCGTGATCGATCACGATCCCCACTAAAGAGCCTCCTCACATTCCTCATTTGCAAATTTAATTTTTAACATAGTTATGAAAAAATATATGCATGCCCATGAGATATTTTATTATGAAAAGCATTATTGGTTTTATTATAAAATTTTGACTATCGGTAATGCAATGTAACATAGTTCATACCTACATCAAGCGCCATATTCTGTGTGTAAGAGAATTCTTGGCAAACGTCATCAGATGACCCAATTGGTTCACTATAATTATCTTCACTTTCTTCATCATTTTTTTATTGTTATTAGGAAGAACAACAAATCTTGGCTCCTTGTGCAAAACCACTCAATCAGACATGACATTCAGATCTTTCACAAAGAAGCACTGATCAGCTTGTTCTACAAAAATAAATTTCTCATCCATATATATTTCTCGATGGAGATTGACAAGTATAAATCTATAATGATCCTTTTGTATTTGTGCAGGACACCACCGAACCTTGAACATCATGTAACTACATTGTTTTTGTTTCCCAAACTCACAAATTACCTCAACAATGTCTTCTAATTGGTCGTAATATAGTATGTTGCCTAGAATTAGGTTCTGATCTCTTATATTTGAAAAACATTCTTGAGCGAAACAACCCATGACCCCATTATTCTGGGTAACCCACATATCATCAGTCTCTAACATTCAAAATTTATATCCATTAATTAGATGCTCATTATAACGTCTTACTTCATGACAAGGATATTGTGCATGAATAATAACATCATCTGGTAATGTTGTGCCATCAAAAAGTGATTTTTTAACCTAAGCCAAATAATATGAGAATATTTAGGACAAGTTATATTATGAATGTTCAAAAATTAATTATAAAACACTTACATCAATTCTGAACCAATCTAAAATTTTTTTCTTATATCTTTTCTGAATATTATGCGCTACATTCCTACTAGTTTTTTCATTCTTAAGCTTCGCCAGATGTCGCCTATATGAACAATATATAGGTTTATATTGGTAAACTATATGTAAAATAAATATTTCTCATCTATATTGCTGATTTTATTTGTTACCTTCGATAGTCTTTGAATATATTAAGGTTTTCCAACACATATGTATGAATTTGATCTAAGAGAGAACTCAGATATTTTTCACGCTTCTTCTCCTTATCAGGTGCTTGAGATGTGGTTTTCTTCTTACACATGTAACGTGATGCAAACACAAAGTATTCGTTCGCCACATATCCTTCAGCTATCAATCCCTCGGGACGAGCTTGATTGCGAACATTGTGTTTCATGGAGTCCAAGTATCTTAAATTATAAAAAAGTCATTATTATCATGATAATATACAAAATGCATATATAATTAATGACTATAATGAAAACCCTAACCTTTCAATCGGATACATCCAATGATAAGTAACAGGACCGGCGATTCTAGCCTCTCTTACAAGATGTTGGGTAAGATGGACCATAATTATAAAAAATAAAGGAGGGAATATTACTTCCATATTGCATAGAGTAACTCAGACCTTGGCTTCAAGTTTTTTAAAATTATCTACATCTATGATTTTAGAGCATAAATTTCTGAAGAATCTACAATGCTCAATAATAATCTTCGACGCTTCTTTCTCTATATTGTTACGGAATGTAACTCGGAGTAATTGATGAAGAAGAATATAATAATCATTGGTCTTCAGACCTAAGAGTTTTCTCTCTTGCACCTGGACATTATTTGATATGTTAGTAGAGTAACCATTTAGCGACTTTAATGATTTGAGAATTTTACAAAATCGATGCATCTGCTCATTTGACATTGTAACATGAGACGGTGGCAACTTTAATTTTTTAAGTACAACATCTTGAGCTTGCAAATTATTTTGGATATTCAAAGCAGTCAGGTCTTGGTACGCCAGTAGGTCATCCTTTGATTTGTTTGCATCTTATAGGAGAGTTGACACTATATTATCACATATATTTTTCTCAATATGTATGACATCTAAGTTGAGCAGGATTTTAAGATTTTGCCAGTAAGATAGCTGAAAGAAGATACTAAATTTAGTCCATCCTCTAGGTAATTTTTCGGCTTCATTCTTAACTTGCGTTTTTCGGACCTTTCGGTTTTGCTTCAATGACTTTTTTACCTTAAGGAATCTCTTACCCCGAGCGGGTTGAATTTAGAATAATGATCTTTTACAAACCTAACTTTTGGAAACCCCTCAAGTAATTTTACAAACTCAACTCTTGTCAGTTGACCCGGCTTCATTCTTTTCTAAACTGTGCCATCAAACATAGCTGATAATTTTCTATACTTATAACTCAAGGGAAAACACCTGCAATTAAACTAAAACAACTCTTTCGGCTATGTGGTAATTAAAGACTTCAAATTCTGAACCATATACAGTACAAGCACACTTGCCCTTCCTAGACCAACTGGACAGATTAGCATAAGCTGGAAAATCATTAATCGTCCATAATAGAATAGCACGTAATCTAAACGACTCTTTAAAATGGGCATCATATGCTAAAATACCTTCAGACCATAATTGTTTCAGCTCATCAATTAGAGGTTCTAAGTAGACATTAATATCATTACCCGGTGCGTTCTTACTGGGTATCAGTAATGAAAATATCATAAATGACTGTTTCATACAAAGCAATGGAGGTAAATTATATGTTATTTATACAATTGGCCACGTAGACCAACCAAATCTCATTACTCCAAATGGATTGAATCCATCGCTAGATAAACCTAGTCTTACATTTCTACAATTTTCGGCTAAACGAGGATAAATGTTACCAACATGCTTCCAAGCTAAAGCATCAGCAGGATATCTCAGTTTACCGTTATCTACTCGATCTTCCTTGTACCACCTCATGTTCTTTGCCATGTCCTTATTTATGTACAATCACCATAATTTAGGAGCCAATGGAAAATGTCGAAGTACCTTCGATGGAATTTTCTTCTGTGTTACCTATGTCTCCATTGTAATCCATGTTGAAGAGTTTGTGTGTTGCTTCCACCTAGAAACTCCACATGTCAGACACTCTTGAAGGTCTTTATTGGCTTTATGGTACAAAATACAATCATTCAGACATGCATTAATCTTATTATAATCAAGACCTAAAGCGAAGACAATCTTCTTAGCTTGATAAATTGTTTGGGGTATGCTAATCTCTCCTCCAGGAATTACCGTCCGAAGTAAATCAAGAAGTATTTCAGAATAATTATCTGACATTTCGCTAAATATCTTAATATATAGGAGTTTTAGCATAAATGAAAATCTGGATTACTCGATACATCCCTCATATAAGTCTTTTTTACTATCTTCTAGTACCCCCATTATTCACTTTATTTCTGCTGAGGAATGCATATCATCAATATTTTTCCGTACTTTCAACATCTCCTACCTCTTCAGCTTTAACTTCAATATCATCTTCACTTTTATTTTTGATATCATCCTCGACATTATCATCGACATCATATTCTGTAGGTTAAGAAAAAAATATCATTCAACATTATTTTTGTGTCATCTATCCGTAAGCCACCGGACGTACCAACACGCATATTTGGATCCTCGTCTTTAATACAACCTTCTCCATGATATGACCAATATTTATATTTTTTATCAAAACCTGATTTCATTAGGTGGATTCGTATATCATTTCTATTCAGCAGCTTCATATTCCTACACCTACAACAAGGACAATACATAGCACCACTACTTAAATTTCTCGGGTTCATTTTATCATAACGCATGAAGGTGTCACATCCCTCCTTGTATCGCGTGTCACGAAATCTATGAAGCCGTGAAATATCTATCCATGATTTGTCAGGAATTATCCTCATTTTGACAACACCTACTCGCTATTCTCCATGTACACTGTGCGGATGTTATTATGTGTATCAGCAATAGCTCAAAACACAGAATAACATACGCTTATTGTACACAGAGAATAACGAATATGTGCTATTGAAACTTTCAAGAATAAAAATATACAAAGTATACAAAGTTAGATGTATGCACTATTATATTCCTAACCCATCCTAGAAGGATAGATTACGAATTTCACTACCAATTTTTATTCGTATAGTATAAAGTAAACGATCATTTCTGGGAGGAAACATTGTCTCCTACCCAAATATGAGTCGTCTATCTTATATTATAAGTCCAAAAAATTAGATGTAATTATCATACGGAAGTCTAGTGATAACTTATTTTTTCATTTACCTAAATTGGATATATAATTCATTACTAAAAGTTATAATGTGTTATATATCACTCTATTTTTTAAAAAAAAAATATTTCATATATTTTCGCATCACAACCTTACATAATCACACATATTTATAGTTTTTACATCATAATTAGGAGTGATGGACTATCATGAATCGAGTATTTTTTACATCATAATTTATGGTTTTTAAACTAAATTCAGCAATAAACAACATAAAAATTAGAATTTTCTAACTTTTCATGAATATCATTTCTTTCAAAGAGATGAGAGGCAGTGGTCATGATCGAGCTAAGAAATTAGCTGCGGGAACGACACCCGAGGGAAGATAGGGTTTTAATTTTTTATTGACGTGGGCCTGGGGGTGGCCAATGGAGGGAGAGGGAGACGTGAGAGAGGGCAGCGGGGTTCCAGGGGGAGCGACGGGGGGGGAAGGGAGGGGTGACTAGGAAAGAGGGAAGAGGGGAGAGAGGACAGTGGGGGCAGGGGGACGACAGGCGAAGAAGAGAGAGGTGAGGGTGGGGTGGGGAGGCAGAAGAGGAGAGAGGGTGGGGAGGAGGGTCACCGAGAAGGAAGGAGAGGGTGGGTAGGTGGGCGTACGTGCGAAGCAGGAGGCAGAGGGAATGAGAGAGAGAGAGGAAGAAGAGTAGAGAGAGAGAGAGAGAATGACGGGATGGAGGGCGGCGGGGTGGGTTCGGCTGAAGGGGTTAGGGATTTTCTCGGGGGTTGGTGGGGGGGAACAAGGGTAGGGAGAGTTGGGGCAGAGCAGGGGGAGGGATAGGGTTAGGGTTTTGTAGAAATATTTTTTTATTAAAGACAATCTAGACGGACATTCCGTCTAGGTTGCCAAGCTAGACGAAATTTCAGTCTAGGTTGCTTTTTAATTTTGAAAAATTAAAAATTTTCCATCTAGTTTGGCATTCTAGACGAAAATCTCTATCTAAAATGCCTCAAACTAGATGAAACAACACAGACGGAAAATGATTCCGTCTAGGTTGCCTCAAACTAGACGAAATTTTATTCCGTCTGAGTTGTTCCGTCTAGTTTGTTCGCTTTTCCTACTAAGTGTTTTATGGGATATGATTTGGGATTGAGTGATTAAGAGATCTTCACATTGTATTCTTCATATATAATTCAGTAAAATTATTCTCATCCTTCGCCTATGGACGTAGTTTAAAAGTCAAATCATGTGTATCCATGTATTATTAGTGTTATTAATGTTCTCCATATTTTTCTATATTTTTGTGTGATTGATATTAGTTTATTTTTAGTGAATTGTCACAACATATGTCTTGTTTGTTTGTGCTTAGGGCATTTAATTTAACCTAATAAGTTTGCTTTTGATTGCATCATTAGTCCACCGTCTTCTGTTAAAAAAGTGCGGAATTTAAGGCCCCATTCATGGACGAGGCGTTATATGTTTGCGTGCGGGTAGTGATGCAAGAACATTTAAATTGTTCCTCATGAGGACCAAGTTCATCAGATCTTTAGGTTAATTTGTAAAGGTTTAGAGTTAGTTTCAATTGCAAGTTATTTAACGTGAAAAAGTACATGTAGTGCTTGCTGATGGGGCATTGTCTACTGGACACATTTTCATGTTCTGTTTCTAGCTTGGTCAAAGTTGACTCTTTCACAATGCATGGTATTTAAGCATGTATTTTTTTTTGTAAAGGCAAGTAAGACGACCTCACCAGCCAGGTCCTCATTAATACTCTGTCTTAAAAACAGAGGGATAGAAACATACCAAAAATAAGAGGACAAACAGACAACCGACTTAGCTAGGGCATGATCAACACCATTACCAGTGCGCCTTATATAAGAAACTTTAGAGCAGCCAATAGCAGAAAAACCAGCGCGAACTACATCTGCAATTGAAGCCATGGAAACAAAAGGAGAAGGAGAGTCCTTCAAGGAAACAACCCTTAGAGAGTCAATCTCCACCACCGAAATCCTCCAGTTCATACGCTAAACAATGCGAATGCCTTCCAGGACAGCCAACAGCTCCGCATGATCCACAGACATAGAACCCCTGAGCCCCATAGAGTAGCAAAATCATCTGTATACTTGTAAGCACGGGCTAGCCTAAATTGAGTGGGCAGGTCAATAGGTGAGAACTGGTTCTATGAGAACCATGTTACTAAATCCATCTGGATTAGGGTTTGAGATCTCTCTTTCCTATAAATACATATGTGAAAAAATACATAAAATCATGAGATAGAATATATGCAGCCATCATCTACTTCCTCCATCAATTTTGTGATATGCAAAGTAGTCGTGGGGTGATAAGTGGGGCATTCTCCCCTTCCAACAGTATGGTCGCCCTCCGGCTATTGTTCAAAGATCAAGATAAGTGTGTGGCAATTCTTTCATAGATCCGGGAAGCTAATCTCTAAACAAGAAATTTATATATTCATATATGATTATGCATGATTTACATTGACATCAAAGCGAGATTGGGTTGCTCACATCTTTTATACATTTTCCTTTTTAGGGTTAGATCTAATTTTTATTGCTTCTGATTGTTGTATACATTAGATCTAGTTTCTGGATGGTGATTTTGGTCTCTAGAACAGATAAAACTAGGATTTTTATCAATGATAATTTGTTTTTAATTAAAAAAGGTTAATATCTTGGTGTCAAAAATCCTATTATTGACATCCAGAATGTTACATCTACATAAACATCTAATTTTTTATGAACTAGTGTGCAACAAATTAATAAATACAGGATTTATTAGTTTTTTGAAATTCTTCATTTTGAATTTTTGAATTTTTGAATTTTGTTAAAAATCAACAAAAAAAAACCCTTAATCTCTAGTCACGGATGGTGGCCAGATCTGGGTGTGGTGGCTCTGACGCCCGGCACTGCTTAACGACCAATATCGCCATCATTTGGCGCTGGCAACGATGTCCTTTTTTTGTTTTTGAAAGAAAAAAGGAAAATCTCACCATCGAACCTTAGGGAGATGATTAGTGCAGAGATTTGACAAAGGAGCGTTGATGATTTGTAGTATCAAGAAACTATAACGAAAAAATGACGGCTACACTAAGTTGTAAATTAAAGGGTTTTTATTTTCTAGTTTTCTAAAATTTGAAAATTTTGAATAATTAGTTTTAAATAACAAAATTGTTTAATGACAATAGAAATATCTAAAAACTTTATGGAAAAATTTAGAAATTTTATTATTATTTTTCTTTGGAAATTTAGGACATTTGTGATGTGGGGTCCACTAGATTGCATAATAAAAAAGTTTATTGAAAATTTGAAGTACTGGAAAATTATTTTATATACCAAAAATTTATTTATAAAATCCTAACAGAATCTTGGATATTTTAATGGGTAGATATTCTAATAGGAGCACCTGACATGTACTAATTTCATGAGAAATAAAAAATCATAATAAAATTGATAAGATAAATAGGTAATTAAATATTAAAATGTAAGTTTTTGCTTATGTTTGTTATGCCGCATGTTCAACTCGGACTCAAAGGTTTGAGGCTTATCAGTACAAAATCTGGAACCAAAAAGGTCATTCTAGTCATTCACTGGATTAACTGTAGAGAAGTGATCTTATCAAGGATTACAAGCATAATCCAAATGAAAAGAGCTTCCAAGATGATGTTAAAGCGAGATTTGAATATGTATCTCAATGAGGATCCAAGTTCTTGCTATTAAGTTTGGATTCAAATGAGACGTCTGCTAGGAAAAATATCAAACTCTCTTTTAGATAATAACATCAATGATCAGGGAACATTAGATAGTTGGAATTGTGTACACCTAGGAGCAACAGATCTAGACGGATATCAAGGCTTTACATAACTCCAAGAAAAATATTTGTTACTTTTTTTGCACATCACAAGTGCGATAACACTAGGGATGTGCACATAGAAATGAAGTAAGAGTCTAAATATCAGGATGTGTTCAAGGCTAAAATATCTACTTCGACTTTAGAATTGAATATCCAAGGCACAGGGCTGAGAACTTAGTTGCCTTGCTACATCAAGAGATTTTCAGAATTAGTTATGAAATAAAAGAAGTGAATTAAAAGGTGAAAAGATTAACTAATAAGAGCTAGATCAATTGATATGAGTGTAAACAAGCTAATTATTTTGTACATGAGGCTGCACAATTGAGAATTTATAGAGTTTTGAAAGATTCCAGATGGAAACAAAAATATCTAGATGGGGACTCCATAAGGGTGCTAGGCACCAATGCTTGTAGTTTTCCGTTGAGTTGGAAAAAAATAGATCTTATATGATGCTCTTATGCTTCCACTAGATGTAACGAATTGTCTCTCCATATTTTGGCTTGTAGGATTATAGTTAGTTTCCTATTCGTGGGTAACTTACTTAGATTTACTTGAATACTTTTCTACTTATAAGAGTCATGCTAATCACGCAGTTGATTTTAGAATATGACTCATAACTAGATAACTACATTTATCTTCTTTTGTCTTGTGTTGTGAATTAAGATTGGATATAATTTATGATATAGTAGATTAAACATGTGAGGCTCTCCTGGGGTGATCTTCTTGTTGGCCTTCTTATTTTGATGATGTTTAACAAACAATTTACTTCTAATGTTGTTTGTCTAGTATTTGTGTTTTCGTATTTATTCTAGGCAAACAACGAGTTGGAGGATGGATGGAATAGCGCTTCAACGACAATATCCAATAGAGGCTGGCGGAATTGTGGAGTGAAGCTTATGCAATTCAAGTTTAAGATCCAAGTTCAGCTTCATCAGCATAGTGTACCAAGTCAAGCTTATTGAAGATCAAGATCGGCTTGGGTAATCTAGTTTAGGTTTTATATTATGTGTGTTAGATACTCTAAGCTCAATATCATATACACACACATTTTATTGGTTTCCTTGTATATATATGTAGTCATATATATATACAACACAAGTTTTGGTTTTTATGTTTATAAATATAAAATTACATATTTTATATTTATTATTGTGTTTTGGTTTAACTACTTAGATATGAAACAAATATATTTTCATATACATACTCATATGTTTCATTTTATATTGTATTTGTAAAAATATTGTATTATTAGTTTTTGAACTTAACAATAATCATATATTTTATTAAGTCTACATAATCATTGTGTAAAGTTTCAAAATATGGTTTAGCCAAAATGTCAAAATTCATATGTTTACATTTTTATATTTTGGCCTATTTTGTAAAATGATGATATTTTTTATTTGGGAAGTCTTTTTTGGAAACCAGTCATTATAGCATGTTTATTATCATGTCTACAATCATTCCCCAAAGTTTTACATTTTTGGAATTTATTTGATATTTTTAAACAGTGTTTTAAATCAGAAAAACAGTTTTCAGAACTTTATTTTCATATATCAGTTCACGGTCGACCACCACTGTCGACTGTGCCTGAGTCTTTTGTATAGTGTGCAGCAGAAACTTTCGTGATCGATCATCACGGTCGAACGTCAGCTGAGAATTTCTCGCGGTCGACCGTCGAACTCTCTAGAGTTTTCTGCTGGTTTTTTGTTGCTCGCGGTCGACCGCCGCTCTTTCAGATCCTTTCCAACGGCTATTTCTTGTTTTCGTTGGCTGGGGATTTTTTGTCATTTGTTTGGGGTTTTTGCTGTTGTTTCCTCTTCCTATATAAACCCCCAAACCCCCTTCTATCTAAGGAACAATGAGAGTGTTTTAAACAAGTTTAAGAAAGTTTTTAACAAGGGTTTATGGTTGGTTTGAGTTTGGTTTAAAGCTATTTTGGTTTTCACAAGTGGAGGAGATCATCTTCTTGTTTGGGCTTCAATCTCCATCTCTCCATCTTGTTATTCAAAGAAGAATCTCTAAACTCATTTCTAGCTATTTATTATTTTGTTTATAATTTCTATATGCTAGATTTTAATTGAGTTTAGTTTGATTTTGATTTCACTCATTATTTACACACACCCACTTGAGCTTATTGTATTTGCATTCATAATATATTTGGTTTGGTGAGAGTTGTAACTTTGAGTGTGAGCTTTATTTGAGTTCTCACATTGTATTAGAGAACAAATCATTTGTTATTACATTGTGAGTGTTGTAAGGTTTTCGGTGATCTAGAAAACCGAGTGTGTTGTGAAATTTTCGGTGAACTAGAAAACCGAGTGTGAGGAGTGGACGTTGATTGGAGAGCGTTAAAAACCGACATAGTGTGGTTGTAAACATTATTCGGGTGAGCGTAGAAAACCCAGTCGTGATAGTGGATTTCTCACCGGGAGTGGGGAGCGGAGACGTAGGACGGAAGGTCCGAACTCCGTGATCATTTGATTGTGTTTGAGTGTGCTTTGGCATTTATTCTTATTTTTGCTCATTGCTCATTTCGCCATTGTCTCATTATTTTATATCATCCACTATCTTGTTTCATTTTGTTTACCCTTGTGTTAGTTTCATATCCTTGCATATATATCTCATAGTATATCTCTTTGCTAGGATATATTTCATTGTTCATTTTACTTATCCTAGTTCACATATCATGTTGTATTTCATACTTGCTAGGATAACTTATTAATTAGTTTTAATTGGCATAAAATCGGATTAGATTAGCATAAGACCCTAACCACCCTCCTCTAGGGTCTAACACTTCTTGGTAAATGTACTAAGATATATTTTTCTATCTATGAGAATAGTATCCTATGTAAAATCACTAGGAAGCTATTTGGCAACGTAGGATCACTTCTGTTGCAATCAGCTCACTCTAATATATGTAGACCATTAACTATGAAGGTATAAAGTGGAGCACCTTAATTCCTCGTGGTTGAAGAGAAACTCTTAATACAATCATGTGTATCTAATTTCACGACTAGTTAAGTGCTTGAATTTTTTAAGTGCTAAATCATCAAGGTGTATAATCCGTTAAGCAAAAAGCATTAAGGCTTTGTACACTAATCATGAGAGAGTAAATATCTTAGAAGTTCAAATGATATCAAGATAAAGGAAAATTCATATAGTTAATAACATTCTATATTCTGCTACAAGCTAGTGTTGTCTAGTTAGGATACTAATATCAGCATTAGTGTAATATCCAAAAAGTTCAACATCAATATGGTTTCATATAGACTAACCATGAAACTTGATAAATCAGAAGTATTTGATGAACTCGAGAATGATCTCTATGAAAGACACCTTGGGGACAAATGGGAGTCACGCTTCAAACCCTATGAACTGCCCACTAAAAATAAGGAGATTCAAATTAATATAAGCAATGAAGCAAACCCCAAGCTTATATTCATCAGAAAGAGTTTATCACGCACCAAAAAAGAAGAACTCATACCTCATTTGAGAGTAAATTGATATCTTTGTTTAGATCAATGAAGACATGCTTGGGCTGGATCCAAATATAATTATGCACCGTCTCAATATTGACCTCGTGTCAAGTGGGCCAAGCATCAACAACAACATTTTTGTATAGAGTTTATCAATTAGATCGAGATCGAAATCCAAAAAATCAATTGAGTGAGGATTCATTTATGAAGAAAAAAATTAATCTGGCTAGCCAATATTGTCATTACGACAAAGAAAAATGGCAAGATCAGAATCTACATCGATTTTAGAGATCATAATCTTGCCTGTCCAAAAGATGGGTTCACTCTCCTTATCATGGATGTGGATGATCGATAATATGTGTGGGTTCAAGAGGATGTCATTCATATCCTACATGTATAGATACAGCCAAATTAAGATGTATTCGAATGATGAAAAGTACACAGTCTTCAGAACACCCTTGGGAGTATGTTGCTATATAGTAGTACTATTTGATTTGAAGAATTTTTTACTACCTATCAACATGCAATGAGCACAATCTTTTATAAGCATTTATGCAAGACAACGGAATGCTACGTTAACGCCCTTGCAATCAAAAGTCATCGCAAAGAGGATCACCTTAATGATTTGAGAATGGTGTTTGAAATTATTAGAAAACACCAACTCAAGATGAACCCAACCAACTTTTTCCTTGGGGTATTATTAGAAAAATTTCTCAGGTTCAATATAGCATCGAAAGGGATACATGTTGACCTAGAAAAAGTTAAACCCATCCAGGAGATGCCACCTCCATGAAACCTTAAAAACTCAAATGTTTATAAGAACTTCTAGCCTTCGCCTGCAAATTCATAGCTAATTCATCCAGAAAATGCTAGCCATCCTAAAGGTTGATTAAAAAAGGATGTTTCTTTCATTTAGGATGATGTCTATCAAAAAGCTTTCGATAAGATTAAAGAGTACCTCGCCAAACTACATGTTCTAATTGTGCCAGTATCAGGCAAACCATTCGTGAACTATGTTAGAGCTATAGACTACTTCTTTAGAGTACTTCTTTCCTAAAAAATGATGATGGTCATCAACATACCATTTACTATCTTCGCTGAACCGTGATTGATGTTGTGCATAATTATAATCCGATCGAAAAAGAGTGTTGAGATCTAACTTTTGTAGTTTAGAAAATACGACATTACCTAACCAGCCAATCTATCCACATCATTTTAAGAGTTAAACCTTTATGGGTACTCATGGTAAAGCCAATATCTCTAAAATCCAGGCTTGCAAAATGTGCAATTCTGCTTTCCCAGTACAATGTGTCATTCGTATCTCAGAAAGCGATTAAAGGACAAGCAATTGCTGACTTCCTCGTAGGTCATCCCATCCCCGAGTCTTCCAAGCCCCACGAAGACATTCCAGATGAGGTGTTTGAATTGAACGTCACCTTAAACCACTAGGTGAGGTAACTTTACTTTGTGGCGCATCACATCGCAGTCACAAGGGAATGGCCTTTGCAGGTTTGGGGGTTTGTGCTTAATGATCTACATGGTCACGTCATTCCTTGGTCCTATTCACTAACCGATCTCTGTTCCGATAATGTGGTTGAGGACAATGCCCTCTTAGTTGTCTTACAACTCGCCCAAGACATAGGTGCCAAATACCTTGAAGCACATGTTAATTCTAAACTAATCAGCAATCAGATAAAAGAAGAATATAAGGTCCAACACAATGATCTCTTACCCTATCATGGAGTGGTCTTGAAGCTTGCTTATTCTTTTGATAACAGCTAGGCTGATTCATGGGTGTCACTTGCAGCTACTTCAACATTAAACTCCTAGTCTACCAAGCACATTATAGTAGCCAATCACGAGATATGTTGTTCCAAATAGATCCTAGGAGTAAATGAAGTCCTTGCTGCACTTGGGGGTTTTAAAGCAATGATTGGCATTATTCAATCATCGACTATGACTTGAATGATATATTGCTTGATGATCCGAAGCAAGCAATATCCATCCAAAGGAGAGCCTCCTGCTTCTTCTATGATTCTGCTATATAAACTTTGTTCCGCAGATCGTTTGAGTACATAATGCTTAGATGTTTTTCACCAAGTGAAGCCCAATAGGCGCTCAAAGAAGCCAATGATTATACATGTGTAGCTCATCAACCTAGGCCTAAACTCCAGGACTGACTTATTTTTTTAGGCTATTATTTGTTGACAATTATTGTATGTTGTACTATACATACCGGTTCCATGCATACTTCCTACACTAACTCCAAGAAGAATTAAATATGACTGTTGCTTTGTGGTCATTCGAGATGTTGGAATGGATGTCATTGGGCTAATCAGCCTACCGTCTATTAAAGGCCATCGATTCATCTTGACCATCATTGATTACTTCTTCAAGTTGGCTAATGCTATCATGCTTAAGAAAGTTAAGGCTTTCAATGAGGTCAAGTTCCTAAAATATGATATCATCTACTAATTTTACGTCCCCTGGAGGATTGTCCATGACAATGACCTACAATTTATCAGTTGGTCATTCTTCAAATTTTGTGACAAATATAGAATCCAAGTTGTGGCTTCTATGCCATATAATCCGGCTATTAATGGTCTAGCCAAAGCATCCAACAAGACCATCATCAAGCTTCTGAAGAAGTTCATCTCGACCAATAAATGATAATAGGATAAGAAACTTGGAAAGTGTCTTTGGGCCTATCGAACAACGGTCCGTATTCCCATGGGCGCTACACCCTTCTCTTTAGTATATGGATGTGAAACTATAGTACCACTAGAGATTCAAATTCCATTATTGAGAACCGCATTCATAGAGCAGATGATGATAGAAGAACATCATTAGAGGCGGCTCCAAGAACTAGAGGTTTTGGACGAGTTAAAACTAAAAGCTCAACAACAAATCGAGATGTATCAATGTCAAATATTAAGAGCCTTTAATAGGAGACTCAAAGAGTGATCCTTTAAAGGAGACTTGGTCTTAACTGTTCGTCATTTCATAATCATGACATACAAAATCAGAGGAAAATCCAAATGGGAGGACCCGTTTGTAGTAGAGATAGTCTGCTAAAATAGAGTATACCGCCTAATTGATCCGAATGGTAACAGACATATTACCCTTGAATTAAGCCTTTCATCATTCCATGGAGATATTGGTCATATTTAAATTTTCATCTCTGACCATGAGAATGATTTCCTAACCAAAACTATCAAAATTCAATCTCAACAAAATACCCTATGAGTTATCAAGTTAACACTACAACTCTGTGTTACCTTGGGAAACCCTTGCTATAATCATGTTAACATATACATCTGAACGTTTCACATTTCTTTGGATCTGACCGGTTAACATCATACTTTTGTTAATCCCTTTTCTAAAATTGATCAGTTAACATTATACTACTTCTATCGGTTCTCATATCGTTATTAACACTTCTAAATGGTAGTTGTCCCTTAGACTCCCTTGAACCTGACCAGTTAGCGCTACACCTCTATCAATTATTGCATTTTGACACATTAACACTACACCGTGTCAAATTCCTCAATACTATTATGTTAACATCACACCTTGAACATATTAACTCTACAAACCTGATACATTAACACTACACCTCTATCAATATGAATCCATCAACTTTGTTAATCCCTTTTCTAAAATTGATCAGTTAACATTATACTTCTATCGGTTCTCATATCGTTAACATTAACACTTCTAAATAGTAGTTGTCCCTTAGACTCCCTTGAACCTAACCAGTTAGCACTACACCTCTATCAATTATTGCATTTTGACACATTAACACTACACCGTGTTAAATTCCTCAACACTATTATGTTAACATCACACCTTGAACAATATTAACTATACAAACTTGATACATTAACACTACACCTCTATCAGTATGAATCCATCAACTAATTAACACTACACCTCTGCCAACTCCTATTTGGCTAGTTGAACCATATTACTTAGCCATTTTCCCCTTAGAGTTGTTAGCAATTATAAATGTCATACGATATATTAACATTACTCCTCTATCACTCGACCTTGGATACCAAAAGTAAAATTCTTTATTGCTAAAAGAGCTAAGCTATTACAAAAGCAAAAGACACAAGATGGAGATAAGCCAAGAATTATGAGTGATAAAAAGACCTGATGCGCTCAACACACTTGGCCATTCCTACCTAGCACATGTCGTGGAGCTCTTCAAAGCTTGCTTTCTCAAAGCTTCTGGATTTGCTAGAATTGCCTAGGTCTTAACGGCATCCAATCAGGATTGCACCAACTTAAAACACTCCACGCTATGATCCTTCTTGATAGCCAACTCTGTAGGCTTAGCCTTGAGTTCCTCTTTAGGCTTAGCCTCGAGTTCCTCTTTTTGCTCTTGGGTCATCCCCAGTTTGGCATGTGCTTCGGCTATGATAGCCTTAGCCCCGTTGACGGTGACATCCTTTACAAAGATGGCACCAGTGATTTCAACATTCTTACTATCAATCTCAGCAAGTCGAGTGGTTAACTCTTGAAGAAACTAGTTAACTTGTTCCACCTCTTTGCAGGCTATCTCCTCAAGCCTACAACACTCTATCATGAGGCGATGAAACTCAAGCACCATGGCAGTAGCGACATTGGACTCACAAAGACTTTGTAACTCTAGGAAATAAAGTTCAGCTTGGTTGAACATTCTCTTATAAGGCTCAACACATCCAACTCTAGCAGCTGATGCAAGGGTGTCTAGCTTACTCTGCAACAAATGCTTAGTGCCAGAGAATAAGCTTTACCGACAACAATAGCACTCTCAACGCTTTGGCTAAATAGCTTCATTGAGATTTTAGGCAAGATCTAGATCTTTGACTTGGCTGAATCATTAGAGTCTAGAGATAGAGAAATTTCCACCTACCTTGATGAGCCTACCTCAGTTATAACAAATAAAGCCACAGTCATGACAAGAGGAGTAATTGATACTGTATGGAGTTCACCCACACCTGGCATGATGAACTAAGCAAGTGAAGCTAACATGCTGGAAACATCAATGTGCTTAGAAGACACGAGAGTTCTTGTGACTAAAGGCTTAGACTGCTGTACAACCAACATTGTTGTCATAGCAGTGATCACAAGCGTATCTTCAACAGTGATAAATTTAGTTTATGGTGTGACAAGATCCTCTATTGTCACTATAGGTCCGCTCTCAACTTGAGACTCGGATCGTAGCTCGACCCCATCTTGTCTCCTTAGAAAAACGAATAAATTGGCACATCTCTATCAAATTTGGACTAGTCTTTAATTGATCAGATGCCTAGTAATGACCTCGGCAATAGGAGAAAGTGTGATCATTGTGGTACCTACTTCCAGTTCAGGTTCAATATCTACAAAATGAAAGAGATGAAGTGTTAATCATCAAGTTGAAATGGCTATATCATCCCTGCGAATGAAATCATACCTGGAATGAAATCACACCTGGAATGCAAGAAGATCTTCTTGCATTTTCTCCTCGATGAGGATTCATCACGGTTGGTGATGTAAGCATCGACATCATAGTCGACATTTTCTTCCCCCTGTGAATCCATTCGATCGACTCGTAAGGATTCCTTATCTGCAAGCAAGGAGCATGCATCCTTAGAGCATATATTCATCGAATCAAAATGATGATAAATAAGAAAATTACTTAAAGCAGCCATATACTCAGCTACTGTTTCATGTGCTGAAGCCTTAGGGTATTTCTCTTTTTTTAGAGACTTCTCCTTCATGGTCAACTCCAAGAATCGATATTTGGTTGGTTTCTAGGGACAATGAGATTGACGTGGTCTCTTCCCATTGGTATCTCCACCTACCACTCCACGACAAGCCATCGGCTCTCGTATGATAATACCAAAAAGTTTTTATAGTGGTGACTTCTTGATGGCTGTGTCCAGATCATCATCATCCCCATCTAGCCTTGCTTGTACAAGATATTCATGGAGTCTGTGCACTCTACTCTTGGATCTCTTCCTTGAGCTTCCTTGTACCTCTAGATGATCTACTGTAGTCTGATCTTGTTTACCTTGAAGTGTGGACTTGGAACATTAACCATGCTATGCCACTTACAAAAACCTAAAATCATGTAGCAGTTGGGAGTTTGGTACAATAAGATGAACTTGGCTCCGGTGTCCCTAGTGACGAAGTGGTACAAAGTACGAGCTCTGTCAATAAGACTCCTAGAGCATAGCAGTCTCATTTGGATTACCAACATAAAGCTGGTCACACCAAAACTATAGTGCAAAATAGCAAGGAAGATAAGGCTTAATGTAGCCTTCTGTCCTATTTAGGTGGGAGACAAGATGCCTAAGTCTAGTATTAACAAACCAATTGAAGCAACCATTAATTAAGTAAGTGAACCCCTCTGGCCCAAGACCATCATCAAATTCATCACTGAACTTGGTCCCGACAATATCCGGGAAGCAGCAATAGAGGCAATAGTGATCCTTGCCCCCTACATAATTTAGCTTACTTGATCATCGACTTTGAGGACTCATATCCTAATAATAACATGACCCCATCACGCCTTATGATGGCTGACATAAGTGAAGAACAATTAAGTGTATACCATTCCATCAAATAAGTGTATGGTAGATCCACATTAGAATCAATATTTCCTCTCTCGGGTAACCACCTATTAGTTCTGATATTTTGGCACCAACTCCATCAATTCATGATGGATGCCACTGGTCACCGTCAGGAGCAAGGCTAAATTATACCTATGAGCAAGCAGAACTGCGACGTAGAACATCTTGATGGAGATGCAGTTCTTGGACCAAGCTAGCATGATAAATCTCTTTAGCTAGATCGAAGGAAAATCTATGAGCAAAGCTTGTGTAGAGATGGGCTCTTCAACCTAATGGTGAAAGCTTTCAAATTTGTCTCCTACTTTAAGCCCACACTCATCCAAGTAGTAGTGTGGATCACCAGATCATGCTTCACTATTCTATTCTCCACCTCAAGACTAGTACTAGGTGGGGTGGGCTCCACATTCCCCTTCTTTCTCGCATTCTTGAAGAGGTACTCCACCCAAGGTACATTCCCCTTCTTTCTCATATCTCACTAATATAAGCATAATGTGTCATACCCCCCAACTCTTTATTCATTGGGAAGAACTCTTTATATGGTTGTTCTCCCATTGATAGCAAAGACACTTTGAATATCTCAAGCAATACAATACCAATCTCTCCCGTCGGAGTGAATAAGGTATTGATATTAGTAATATACATCTCAGGAAGCACTAAACGAATCTAATGGGGGCTATTTTGATAAACAAAAGCCTACCATTGATGGCGGGTCTGAAAAAAGTATGAGTTTTGAAAACTTATCTGATGCCATCTTTAGTTGTGGCAGTGTTGTAGCAGTCTTTGGCCGATGAGATCAATCTGTTGGCCTCTTTGTTTTGATAATGTTTAACAAACAATTTACTACTAATGTTGTTTGTCTAGTGTTTGTACATTCTTATATATTGTAGACAAACAACGTTGTTGGAGGTTGGATGGATTGCGCTTCAACGATGATATCCAAAGGAGGTTGGCGGAATGTCGGGTTGAAGCCTATACAATTCAAGTTAAAGATTAAGTTCAAGCTTCATCCGCAAGTGTACCAAGTCAAGCTTAATTGAAGATCAAGATCTAGCTTGGGTAATTTAGTTTAGGATTTATATTATGTGTGTTAAGTACTCTAAGCTCAATTATCTATACACACACATTTATTAGTTTCTTCGTATATATATAGTTATATATATATATATACATAACTTTTGGTTTCTATGCATATATATAGTTATATATATATACATACATGTGTTTTGAGTTTTTATGAAATATATGAAATTATATATTTCATATTTTCTATTGTGTTTTTGAAAACATTGCATAGAATATGCAATTTTGTGAAAATATTGTTTTATTAGTTTATAGACTTCAATATCAGTTTTTACATGTTTTACTAAGTCTATAGAAACATTTCACAAAGTTTCAAAAGTTGGTTTATGTCAAAACATCAAAATTCAAGTATCTCATATTTTCATGTTTTGGACTAGTTTGTAAAATGATGATATTTTTCATTTGGGAAGTCCTTTTTGATAACCAGTCATTGTAGCATGTTTATTATCATGTCTACAATCATTCCCCAAAGTTTTACATTTTTTGGAATTTATTTGATATTGACCGGTCCGGTCGACCGAAAGCTCCATCGGTCGACCGCACCGGTCGACCGACGATTGTCCAGAGCTGATTTTCGTGCTTTTGCGCTCCATCGGTCGACCGACTGAATTTCCGGTCGACCGACAATATGACCGTTTGACTTCAACGGCCATTTTCTGAGCTGATTCTTCTGGGGCTTTTTGGACCTTTACTTAGTGGTTTGACTGAGATTTTGAATGGGTATAAATACCCTATTGCTGTTCTCTTTCAATCTATCCAAGAGAGTTTTAAAACAAGTTTAAGAAAGTTTTAATCAAGGGTTTATGTTTGTTTTTAGTATTTGTTTAAAAAGCTTTTAAGCATTTACAAGAGTTTGGTTTGTGGAGCAAATTTCACAAGAGCAAGAGGAGATCATCCTTGGTGTTTGAGCATTCATTCTTCTCCCTCTCTCTTGTCATCTATAGAGAAGTTTACTTAAACTCAATTCTAGCATTTTATAAGTTTGTTCTTAATTTCATAAGCTAGATTTCATATTGAGTTTATATTATTTTATCTCTTTGTTCATACACAACCTATTGAGCTTATTGTATTTACATTCATAGTATAATTTGGGGTTGTGGGTTTGTGACTAAGAGTTGTGCTTAATTGAGTTCTCACCTTGTTAGAGAGAAAACAATCTTTTGTCATATTGTGCCTAATTGTGAGGATTCACTTGTAATACACTTGTACACCGAGAGAAGTGTGTGGTGAGAGACGGGGTCGAATCCAAGAGGAGTGGCGTCGGTTGACGTGCCTAGGGAGAGGTTGTAACCGATCACTTGAGGAGGAGGACACGGGCTAGGACCAACACTTAGTGTGTGAGGTGTGATTACATAGTGATTGTATTGTGAGGTGTAAACGTTGTTCGGGTGAACGTAGAAAACCCGGTTGTGATAGTGGAGATCTCCTCGAGGTGAGGAGAAGAGACGTAGGTCGTGGGGACCGAACTCCGTAATCATATTGCATATTTGTGATTGCATTGGCGCACTTCTTTTATGTTTATATCTTATATCGCCTTTGTATGTTGCTTGTTGATTATATTGCCCACTATATAGTTTAGATTGTTTACCCTTGAGTTTATATATCCTTGCACATACATTGCCTATATCTCATTGTTAGGATATATCTTGTTGTTCATTTTGCTTATCCTAGATCATATACATTGTTGTATTTCATACTTGCTAGGATAACTTGTTAATAAGTTTTAATTGGTATTTAATCGGATTAGATTAGCATAAGACCCTAATCACCCCCCCCTCTAGGGTCTAACACAATCGACGACTTGCTTCCCTTTAGCAAGTTTATGAAAAGGAGACATGGGATCAAATAAGGCTAGAGAAAATTTTTGACAACTAAAAAAAAATTTGACAACTCAAAAAATTTACGGGTTTCGGGTTTTAGAGGCAAGAGTGAAGAAGAAGATGATAAATAGCCTTTTAATAGGCTTTCAAAGATTCGCCTAGAGATCTTGCCCTAATCTTTGTCCAATGATCTTGCCTCGATCTTCACCCAAAGATTTCACCCCAAGCTTTGCTCATGAATGATCTTCACATCAAATCATGGCACAAAATTAGAAAGTTGAAAATTCAAATCATATGAGCAAGTTTCAATAATTAACTTAGTGAGCTTCGCTCAAATGTTGAACGAATTGCACCAACTAACTCAGCGAACTTCATCCTAGTTTATAAATTGAGGGAACTTTGCCGAATTTACAAGAAACTACATTTGACGAATTTCATTTAATGACTCTCGCCTATAAACAAAGAGGGAGCTTCCCTCTATATTCAAAGGGCATGCTACGCATAGACCCAAAACACAAGGATGAGCAATTTCACCAAGACATCATTCTTTCAAATCATAAGCCCTACTTCGTACAAATAATTTTTAGATCTCCAAACTACAAGAGAAGGTAGTTCCTGCTTCTTTGAATTTGTGATAGTTGAGGAATAGAAAGGCGACACACAAATAAAGCTAGACGTCAAGTCAGAGGAAGCCAGATGGCATCTAATTATACTCAAGGTCCACACTTGTGGAATCTAGTCACTCTCCGAGTTCTTACTTGTGGAACTATAAGGGTCTTTCTTTAGGTGCCATCACAGTCTTCGAATGATCCTAGGTAGAGCATGACATTTGAAGCTCAATGTGTCGCTATCGTGATTCATTTCACACCATTCTTTCGACTTAATTTCTATGATTTGCTTGAGTTTAGCCTTCTCGGCTGAAAGCAAATCCACCAATTGGTCAGGAGTACAAGTCTCCTCTACGGAACCACCCTTTACTTAGGCCAACTTTTGTTGAAGTGCTTGATCTCGGCCTCTCTATCAAACAAAAAGTATAATTGCAACAGACCCCTAAGTAGCGTGCCTACATTTTGCTTTCCCTTTACGCTTATAGAGCCCCTCCATCTCCTATAATTAGGACTCATTGCTTTGACTCATGTCTCCCCATAACTTCATATCCAACTCCGGTTGGGAAGGAAAAGACTTAGACATGAAAAAAATGAAGATGGAAGAAGTTGGAAATGGACGTGGGCTATTTATAAGCCCTTTCAAAACCAACTTTCCCAAAACAAAATTTACTTCTTACAAAAAGTGATCGGACTGCTCAAAGAGGCTAAAAGATAGCCTAAATAGTAGGGTGTCTGGCAAATCTCACCTAAATTATTGAGTGACAAGATGATACGGGTGTATCTTCTCTTCGGAACTTAGCGATCCTCATGGGAGCTTAAGGATAGATGATTCTCATGATAGCATGAGAATAGGGGTCTAAAACAGTACAGTGGAACACAGGAGGAAACGTGAAACGAGACGACGAGCAGCAGATTCGAAGAATCCAGATTTTAGCCTGTAAGTCGACTCATACATGTACATGAGTCGACTCATCAGGTTGAGTTGACTCATGCCTGTCATGAGTCAACTCAAGAACTCAAGCCCTGTTAGCAAAAAGTTTCTGACCAGTCGACTCATTAGTTATGAGTCGACTCATATGAGGTCATGAGTCGACTCATATGTAGTCATGAGTCGACTCATCGATGGTTTCCTAGTTCGTTTGGGTTTCTGTTCACACGAATTCCTGTTGGTTTTGGGCTTGGTTATTTACCAGATTGTCATCCATATTTGTACACCTATATAAAGGGTTGTTTAGGGTTTCTAAATATCATCTTAGATAATCTTAGAGATCTTAGATCAGAGAGAAATTCTAATCATTGTATTTGGGTTTAGAGAGGATTGAGAGGTTGTTCTTGACTCTAGTAAGATTGTGAGGGAGAGATTTGTAATAATTAATTCTTCATAATCTAGAAAAAGTATTTTCCTTCACCATACTGAATTGTTCTTGTGTTTTAGTTGTCTTCTTCTCAACCCACCTTTTGGTAATTCCGTGACCAAAGGGTGCTCGCACGACGAATCATATCAAGTTGGTATCAGAGTGATCCGATCCTGTGAAGGGGGTATCCTATGTATGGTCCTTACTCGATCATAATACAAGAAGCTAGGTGAGGTTCTTATTTCATTTGAAGAGGTCTAGAAGATAAGGAAGGAGAAGATGGCTGAAGGAGACAATTCAGCGAGGATTGATGCATTGGAGAAGCAGATCGAGACGATAGGTTCGACTCTCAGACAACTCGTCAGTCTTATCCATGGAGGTGGCAAACAAGGTGAATCTTCTTCGAAGAAAATTGTTGAGTCTGATGTGGAGAGAGTAGATTCAGATTCCGACGAGGAGGAGGAGATCGTTAAGGTTGCATTGCATCAAGGGGGTAAGAATTCTTATCAGAACCTAAAGATTAACTTCAAGGTGGAGATTCCTGTTTATGATGGAAGTGTTGAGGTCGAGAGGCTTGATGACTGGATCGAGTGGATGGAGACGTATTTTACTCTTTATGGCTATTCGTCAAAAGAGAAGATTGTGTTCACGACTTTAAAGCTTTCAGGGCACGCGTTGACATGGTAGCAATCCTACTGCAAGCATGAGAAGAAGGCGATGTCGTGAAACAAGTTCAAGGAGTTACTGAGGAAGCAGTTCTACCCGGTGGGATTCCTTGAAGAGCGTTGGTACAAGTGGTACGGTTTGCACCAAAGGGTCAATCAAACCGTTCAAGAATACACCATGGAGTTCCAGCAGAAGGCGATGGTCCTCAATACTGCGACAGAGGAATATTTCATATTTATGAAGTATATGGTAGGATTGAGTGATTACATTCGAAAGGAGATGAGGCTATTCACAGTAGAATCAATTACAGAGGCGAGCATGAAGGTTATTACCCTCGAGGGCAAGCAAAATAAGGGCAACGAGGCTAATAGAGACTCCAAACAGACGAGAGGCGAGTCTAGTGGTTCTCAATCTAAGAAGAAGAAGAAGAAGGATGATCTAGGGAAAAGGTATACATGATAGCTCAAGGTCCAGTGAGAAGACATGGCACACAGCTGATCGGTGCTGAGAGAAGTATCCTCATCTCAAGCCAAGAGGGTTGAAGAAGAAGGAGGAGAAAAAGGTATACATGATAGCTCAAGGTCCGAAAGAAGTCCCGGGGATGACAGAGCCCAAAAACAGTCTCAACCTTATGACGGGGAAGCAAACCACGAAAGAGGACGACGACCCGAGGGAGAAACTCTTTATTCTTAAGTTACAAGTGAAGACTAGTTTGGTTGATGCCATTTTTAATTCGGGTAGCAAGAAGAATTTGATATCCAAGGTATTAGTTCAGAAGGTAGGTCTGAAGACGGTCAAGCATCCGAAGCCCTATCCATTGGGGTGGATTCAGAAGGAGGAGAAACTGAGTGTAGTTGATCAATGCAATGTCAGATTTAAGCTCCACGAGTCATATATTGACGAGGTCACATGCGACATCCTTCCATTGGATGTTTGTCAGATTATATTGGGCAATCCATACTTATGGGATAGATATATGATCTACGAGAGGCGGGCTCAGAAGTACACCTTAACTAAGGATGGTGTAAAGTTCATATTTCGTTCGGCATCTCTTCCGAGGGAGACAAGCTTGGGGACGGTGATGCGAGTGAAGAGACTAGTGAATGTAAGCAAGAAGTTTGTCTCGCTGTGCATTAGACTTCCAGAAAAGCCATTGATAAAGGATTGTAACTTAGAGAGAACGGTAACTATGACGAGACGCGGGACGAATGAGTTATTTCCGATCGGACATCGAGACCGGATTCCTAGCAAGACTAGATGGTGCAGAAAAGATGGAGGAGCTCGAGAGTTTCCTCAGCAAAAGTTCTAACTTGAATGGGACTTCAAGTTCCTAAAGAGGGGACCTATGATACGAGTATATCTTCTCTTCGGAACTTAACGATCCTCATAGGAGCTTGAGGATAGATAATTCTCATGATAGCATGAGAATAGTGGTGTAAAACAGTATATTGGAATGCAGGAGGAAGCGTGGAACGAGACGACGAGCAGCAGATTCGAAGAATCTAGATTTCAGCCTGTGAGTCTACTCATACATGTACATGAGTCGACTCATCAAGTTGAGTCGACTCATGCCTGTCATGAGTCGACTCAAGAACTCAAGCCCTGTTAGCAAAAAGTTTTGACCAGTCGACTCATCAGTTATGAGTCGACTCATATGAGGTCATGAGTCGACTCATATGCAGTCATGAGTCGACTCATTGATGGTTTCCTAGTTCGTTTGAGTTTCTGTTCACATGAATTCCTGGTTATTTTGGGCTTGGTTATTTACCAGATTGCCATCCACATTTGTACACCTATATAAAGGGTTGTTTAGGGTTTCTAAACATCATCTTAGATAATCTTAGAGATCTTAGATCAGAGAGAAATTCTAATCATTGTATTAGGGTTTAGAGAGGATTGAGAGGTTATTCTCGATTCTAGTGAGACTATGAGGGAGAGATTTGTAATAATTAATTCTTCATAATCTAGAGAAGGTATTTTTCTTCGCCATACTGAATTGTTCTTGTGTTTTAGTTTTCTTCTTCTTAACCCATCTTTTGGTAATTCCGCGACCAAAGGGTGTTCGCACGGCGACTCGTATCACAAGAGAGATCTCAGTTGAAGATCACGACACAGATCTTGAGGCAATAATCTTGACGACTCTTGCCAATTAATGAATTTCACTCAGCTAGTCAAAGTTGAGTGAACCCCACCAAAATTCATGTCTAGGTGAACATCGCTTAATAGAAGTTGTTCCCTAAGCCTTGCCCCAAGTCAAGGGCAAATGTATTTGGTTCCAAACACAGAATTAAACGAATCTTTTATAAAAGAGCATTCAAATGCTACTACATCCAACCAAGAGGATGTTATAATGAAGGAAGCTACATTCAATAGTACACATATGGCAACTAAGTGGTCAGATGGAGACAAGTTCAACCCAAGTAAGACAACTCAAGCTATGTTCAATAATGCACCTTTGACTATTACCCAAAATATGTTAATCCTTGCTACAAGCCAAAGGTAGGATCTCAAAAACTTTAGGTGGGGGAGTCATGTAGATGGTTAAATTATA
>NC_033796.1:70764714-70785841 GCF_001876935.1 Asparagus officinalis
TCTAATGCTCAGTTTAATACAAGCACAAGAAACAAATGCCCATAGGCTAAACATTCATAAAGGCCAAGTATATGCCCTCACAAAGCTCACCTAAGCCATAGTGAGACTCACCCAATCCCACAACAAAGCTCACTCCGAAGACCAAGTCAAAGCGAAGCTTCAGTAAAGCTTACCCAAAACAAACTCACCCAAATAACCCACATTGGCTACATCATTTACACCCCAAGAGAAATGGGCTACCCATGTTCTGTCGAAGTTTATGTCGGCCCTAGCCAATCAACGAACTTCGCCCATAACCATTGTTGATAAATCTCATCCATGACAATTTCAAAAGCTATTTTTGTGAAAACAGTTCATCCCCATTATCTCCTAAGTTAATGGACACTAACTCATATTTAATGGCTACTAACTCTCTCTTTTAGCCTATAAGAGGAAGGGAGATTACTCATTTTTGGGCATCTTATGATCTTATCATCTTAGCATCTTATTATCCAGAGATAAATCAAGCTCGGCTCAACTTTGGTGATTTTTATCAAATTAGTAAGAAGACCCTTCATCTGAACATTGAACAATTAACAGAGTACAAGATCGACACTCCATAAGCACACAAAAAAGAATCTAAAAATATAAATTTTCCCATTTCGATTATAATTCTCTAAATTTGTAACCTGTGTCAGTTATAATTCAGAGACACGAAATAGTGTAAAATTAACTTCAAAATGTTAGGAATTATGATATGTTTTGTGCATGCTTGTATGATATGTATGAGATAAATAATGTGGTCCCTTTGTTTTTCTTTATATCTGCATAATTTGTGTATAAAAATATTTTAAGCTTTGAGTTATAAGTTTGAGATTTTTCCTTTTGAGAAATACAATGAGCCGGAACACTTTTGCATGGATTGAGATCTATTCTCGGATTTGTATTAGTCATACATTATCTTTCTATATTCCTATATAGTATTTAGAACTATCTCATTTTTGGATTGTTGTTGAATATATATTTTTGAGGATTTCTTTCATTTGATTTTATTTGTATAGTGGAATATAATTTTCACTATCTCATTTGTTGGGTCTTATCCTTTGGCGATACTTACTATTATCCGCTAATACTACTAGCGATAGTGAATCTCTACCTTTAGTAAATTCTCAAAGAAGAAACAAGTGGAATCAAATGTTGAATTTTTTTTTAAAAAACCCATAATTCGGTAAATCTAATGACTAGAAATTTGACCTCAGATGATATATCCGATATCGTATGTAGATACATGTCTACATTTGACATAAGATATCCAATGTTAGATAGCAGTTGCGAGTGTTCATAGTTAAGGGAAGAATCACAAAAACACCCGCCTATGGGATGGTTAATGGACACATACAAATTTTCAGCCCCAACAACCTAGTGAACAACCAACGTTGGATCTCCTATAGAGAGTCAAAGCTACTTTTAATTTGCTATACTATGAATATACCTCATTTCTTAGTTTTAGATCACCACAGGAACAATTTCCAATTAGTTTGAATCAAAACAATCAAGTATTCATTAAATTGGAGTATGATTTTAGCATTATCCAAAAGTATAACTTTTCTTATAAAAATATTTAGATCTAACAAAAATAATGGTTTAAATCTTACAAATCAAATAGAAACACAATCATGTCATAATCACGGATCTAACTAAGAAGAGAGCCTTTGATTTTACTAAGTTGAGCTCCAAGCTCTTCTAATAGCAGTACGATGAAGAAGACCCATAGACTAAAACAAAATCGTAAAAATATATGAGCCTGGCTCTAATATGGTATAGAAGATGAGAGAAATTGATGATATATATCTTGAATGAGAATCTAAGTCTTCCATTTGACATTTTTTGGCATAATCTCCTCTCTCTCTCTCTCTCTCTCTCTCTCTCTCTCTCTCTCTCTCTCTATTTTGGGTCACTCAAATAAGCTTTAGGGATTTGGGAGAGAAACTCATTCTACTATGGGTTTTTACATGAAAACAACCTTAACTTAATCGAAATTGATACTTACCACCTTTTTTATTTAATTTTTATGTAAACTACCAATATGTGCTTGCATCTTCTCCATATCACACAAAATGCTGAATCTTATTCATTATACCCTTGTTTTAAACACATAAATGCATGTGTTTCGTAATTAATTATAAACTTAAGCATTTTTTTAAATGTTAGCCCTCTAAATCCTTCATATCTTGAAATTGGACCCTCAACCCCCCAATAGCCATATATTTCAAACCTAAATCTCTAAACCCTAGCCCAATCGTCAAACCCTAATTCCCAATCCCCAAACTCTAACCCTATTTCCATTTAAAAATCCTTCTACATATCGGCTAACTTCTCTTATGGCCAACTTTCACGTACTAAACTGCCACTCAACCCCTAAAATCCTCTTAACCCTTGGTATCTCTTGTGTTGACTAGATTGACCCTCTACTTGGGGCATGTCCTTATGGTTAGTTTAGGTTTCAACTAGGTTACTAGGTTTTGGTCAAAGGTGCGGAAATACCATATATAAATCTTAGCTGTCATTACACCTCTTCTCACATATATGAAGCATCACAAATAGAATTGAAAGAAGTTAAAAGTAGTTGTTACAATAGTTATATTCTGATTTATGGAACAAAAATCCCTCCAGAACATTGCCAATGAGGGTGAGTTTGGATTGATATAGTTAGAAACCTCATATTGCTCTAATTACAAAAAAAAATCAAAAATATTATTTTGGTTATATGACATTGTAATGCCAAAAGGTTGCTCCAAAAATATATTAAGATAAAACAAGGTATTGGAACAGCTCTATTAAAAAAACAAATGTTAATGGTATTCTCATTCATGGTATTGCAACAATCTTAATTTGAGTGTTGCTCCAATATGCTCACTTTTGTACTTATTTGTTGTTGCAACAACTTTTAGAATTACAACAACATCTAACCAAACAGGTTTTTTAAAATTTAGATGTAGTTGAAGCGATATGATGTTCCAACTACTTTTAACCTAAGACACCCTAAAATTCAAGAGTATTCCAACACCAAGAGTTGGAACAATTTGGTATTGCAAAAACACTTGTTGTTCTAACTCCAAATTGAACATAGAGGGATATTCTCAACCATAAATAAGATTATCAAATTTCGTAAATCACCCTCATATCTTACTTACGAGTGGCACAAAACAATAAAAATATTTATTTCTATAGGGGCATTATAATGAAATTTGTACTTTTTTTTGGGTTTAATGAGGAATCTTCTCCATGACCCTTCAGACCATGGGCATCAGACCTTGGGCATGGCTAAGGGGCATTCCCCAAAGTATTCTCTCAAATATTCTAGGAAATTAATTTTCTACGTGTTCTCCAAGAGAGTCGAACCTGAAACCTTGACGTCTTACTCATAGAAAGCTTACCAAATCAATAGGACATTTTGGATAAAATTTGTACTTTAACTCATGGCTAGTTTGGCACGCAAGCACTATAAATTGAATCTAATTAGTTGCTAAAATATGTACCTGAATATTTTTTTCTTTTTGAAAATATGTAAAAAAATTGAAAATATGGTAAAACATGTACATTGATTTTGTTTCTTTTTTAAATTATGAAAAATGAAATTGTTGAAAATACATATTGGAAATATGCTAAAACATGTACATGGAAATTTTTTCTTCTTTTAAAAACGAAAAAAACTAAAAAAACATGACAACACTAAATGGTTGTACATTAGAAATTATTAAATTACTAAAACTGAACCTAAATAAACAAGATATCAAAACATGCTTCAGATTTTCTATGTTCTCGATTGTAGATAATATCATTCCCGGGGTTTACAGATTGAAGAGATCTAATTGACATATACAATCAAACTTCTACAACTTAAGATGTACAGAACCTTTAACCCCTAAAATATATAGTGCTAGGTATGAGACGACATACCTTGTCAAAGTTTCAAATATTTACTCTCTCTCTCTCTCTCTCTCTCTCTCTCTCTCTCTCTCTCTCTCTCTCTTATCTGTTGTCGGCAGCACTTCTGGTGCACAACAAGAGATTAAGATCACAACTAAATTCCCATTTCACCAAGGAAACAAGAATCGAAAGTGATATATCTCAACAAAGTAGGATATACACTCTTCCTCTCATCAGTTCAATGATTGACTTATCGAGGGAACCTAAACAAGCTATTACAAATCACAAAACAATAAGACAAACGAATTTTATATGGTTCAGCAAGTTGTCTACGTCCACGGGGCAAGGAGGAGGGGGGGTCTACTATTAGAGATAAAGATAATACAAATAGGGTTTACAATTACACAAAGTCTCACAAATAAAACCCTTAAACATGCTCTCAAATCTCTCACAATTTTTCTCTCAAAAGGGATGTAAAAATCCCCTCAAAGTCGGCTCCAAAGAGTGCTCAAAATCTCCTCAACACAGCCAAAAATTCTCTGCGTTCTTTCCCCCACGTCCCCGAAAAACCCTAGTAACGAATCATTCCTATTTATAGCTGAAGAGAGCAGGTCTAGATCGGATCTGGAGAACTCCACATCTCCTTCAAGTGTGGCCCCCGTAATCACGTAGGTGTGGGCGGCTGTCTCACACGGAAAAGAGACACACGCATAGCTGTAGCCCCCACTCACAATTCTCCATCTCGGTGAAGTTTCTTTCAAAACTGAGCCGACATCAAAGCATCCAAATGTCCCACTTATTGTGTCCAGTACGCCGTGAAGTTAATTCACGATAAAGGACTCAATCCACAACAAGTCAGGAACCCGAACGAGAGTCCAAACAATCTCCCCCATCAAAAACAACTAATCCAAACCGCCTGCATCTAAAGGCTACCTACGTGTCCTGTTGCCTAACGAATCAAGCCTCACGTAGTTCATCCAAATGGCCTCCAAATGCCTCAACATTGAAATATGTTTAAAAGTTCCAAACAATGACCAAACTTAACACCTGAAACAACTTTTGTTAACATATCCGCAATGTTGTCCTTTGTGTGGATCTTCTCCAATATGACATCACCGTCATCCAAAATATCACGATCAAAGTAGAATCTGACATTAATGTGCTTCGTGCGCGTATGATAAACTTGATTCTTTACTAAATAGATAGCCGACATAATATTACAATACACCTGAATGGTCTCCTGTGCAATCCCCAAGTCCTCCAACAATCCACGCAACCATAAAACCTCCTTCACAGCTTCAGTGACTGCCATATACTCTTCCTCTATAGTAGAGGGAGCAACTATAGATTGAGGTCTACATTTCTAACAAACCGGTGCTCCTACCAATGTAAAAATATACCCAGAAGTAGACTGACGCTTGTCAAGATCCCCCGCATAATTTGAATCCACGTATACAATACAATCCATCTATGTCTCTATATTCTTCTAAAATACCAAACCAACATCCACAATACCTTTAATATACCGAAAAATCCACTTCACGACCTCCCAATGACCCTTCCCAGGGTTGTGTATGTATCTAGATACCATGCTCACGGCCTGTGATAAATCTGGTCTTGTACACACCATGGCATACATCAAGCTAACCACCGCATTGGCATATGGAACCTTCAACATATGTTCTCTATCCTCAACTGAAACAAGTGACATCAAAGTTTAAAGTTTGAAATGGGGAGCTAATGGAGTACTCACTGCCTTTGTATTTCCATCAAAGCTGAATTTTTTCAACATCTTCTACAGATAACTCCTCTATGTAAGCTTTAATCTCCCTGTTGCTCTATTTGTCTCGATCTCCATACCCAATATCTTCTTCGCCTCTCCAAGATCCTTCATCTCAAACTCGAATGATAGATCCTTTTTCGACTTTTGAATAGCCAGAGAATTCATGGAGGCAATAAGCATATCATCAACATATAATAATAAATAGATGTACTCACTATCTTGTAGCTTGTGCATGTAAACACATGGATCATATGGGCTTCTTGTGTACCATCAGCCAATCATAAAGCCGTTGAATCTCTTGTATCATTGTCGTGATGATTGCTTCAATCCATAAAGAGACTTCTTCAGCTTGCACACTAATTCCTCTTTTTTTGTAGCTTTAAACCCCATAGGTTGTGTCATATAGATCTCCTCATCTAAATCTCCATGTAGAAAGACTATCTTCACATCCATCTGGACCAAATCCAAATTCAGCTGTGCCACCAATGCCAATAGAATCCTAATCAACGAATGCATTACAATAGGTGAGAATACCTTATTGTAATCAACGCCCTCAAGCTGTACATGACCCTTGGCAACCAATATAGCTTTGTACTGAATGTCCCCAATAGAAGATCCCTCTTTTTTTGCATACACCCACTTGCATCCAATAGCCTTCTTACCCTTCGGTAGCTTTGCAAGTTACCAAGTGTCATTCTTCTGAAGAGAGCACATCTCCTCCTTCATACCTTCCCTCCACCTGATCAAATCAGAGCTAGACTTTGTCTTCTTAAATGTAGAAGGAACCAAATCATCAACGACCTCTGCTAATAAGGCATATGCAACCATAATATTATTATATCTAGTTGGCCGACGAATCACTCTTCTGGGTCTATTTGCTACAATGGACTCCTAAACATGACCCAGCTCTTGAGTCTCACCATTCACTATATCCTCTAAATGCCTGGCTATCATCTCATCTCCTTCCAGTGTCACCTCTGTAGGAGCCTCAATGGATACAATGCTATCTGGAGTGGTTAGAGTCACATCAGCCTCTACCTGCTGTGATATCCCTCTTGTCTAGTCTTCCTCCATCTGTTGAGGGACTTGAGACCTCATCATGTACACCTCGTGAAATATAACATCTCTACTAATAACTATCTTCTTATCTTGTAGATCCTACAATTTGAAGCCTTTTACTTCTTCTCTAAAATCCACAAAGACTGCTTTCTTTGCCCTCGGATTTAATTTACCATCAATGACATGATAATAAGCTGGACACCCAAATATCCGAAGCGACTCATAGTCACTAGCCACTGAACCAGACCAACACTCCATAGGAGTCTTTCCCTGTATCGTAGTGCACAGCAACCTATTCACGAGATAGCTCGTATAAACCAACGCCTTGGCCCAAAAGGATCTGGACAATCCACTCCGTGTCATCATATATTGCACCTTCTCCAGCAAGGTACAGCTCAACCTCTCAGCCACCCCGTTCTGTTGTGGTGTCTCACGAACTATGAAGTGTCGTCTAATGTTGTGATCCCAGTAAAACTGCAGAAACGGATCACTCTTTTACTCTCCTCCATTGACCGAACGAAGAGTCTTTACCTTTCTACATATCTGCAGCTCCACTTTCTTCTTCCACTCTATAAAAATATCCAAGACCTCATGTTTATGCTTCATAGGGTATACCTAATTTCTCCTAGAATAATCATCAATGAAAGTAATAAAATAGTTAGCCCCACCAAGTGATGTGTGTTTGGATGGGCCCCAAACATCTGTGAGAATATAGTCTAATATACCTTCGGTATTGTGAATAGTGGTGCCAAACTCCACTCTCGTCTTCTTCCTAAGTATACAATGCTCACACAGCTTCATCTTACAGGTCTTCGCACCTTTCAATAGCCCATGTTTCACCAATACTTGCGGGGACTTATTACCAGTGTGTCCTAAACGCATATACCATAAACTGGTAGTGTCATCCTCTGTAGTGATAGAAGCTACCAGACCCCCTATAACTATCTTACCCTTCAAGTAGTATAGGTTGTTTTCCCTGACACCTCGCATCACTACTATGGACCCCTTCATGACCTTCAATGCTGCATTCTCCAAGATCACCCGATAGCTAACTGCCTCTAAAGTTCCAAGTGAAATAATATCCTTCATCAACTGAGGCACGAACCTTACTTCCTTCAGCTCCCGAGTCACCTCGTCACACATACGGATCCGAACTATACTAATACCACCAATAGGGTATACATGATCATTACCCATAAGCACGACATCCTCTCTTTCCAACTCCTCAAAGTCGGAGAACCAATCCCTTCTAGGACAAATATGATAAGTAGCACTAGAATCCATCATCCACTCCACAGAGTTAGCGTAACAAACTGATGGTAATGCTGAGCATGAAAAGCCCAAAGAATCCGTATCTGAATTGTCATCACTAGCCTTGACAACATTCACTTTCGAAGCTTATACAGCTTTCCCTTTATTCTTCTCGGCTTTATCTTTTGACTTTGGGCACTCGTTCTTCCAATGTCCTTCTTCTTTATAAAAACAACACTGGTTCCTACCAACACTCTTATGGCCACATCTATTCCTCGATTTTGAGCGGTTGGACTGCCAATGGTTTGGAGTATGGTCTCGAACTGCTAATGCATCTCCTGATGCCTTCTCGGAGGATTCTGTAGGCTATCTAAAAATTATTACAGATAGTCAATCCCCATGAAATAATAGATGATGAAAGATACAATCTAACATCCTTCACATCAACAAGCGAAAGTTACAATCTGATGACCTTCACAACAGTCGATGAAAGTTACAATGTAAAGACTTTCACAGCAACGTGTGAGAGATACAAATTAACGACTCTCACATTCCACAAGGGCCAAGTGTAAAGATTACAAGATGACAATCTGCACAAAAGTCAAAGAAAAGAGATTACAATTGACGATCTCTACAAACCCAAACGTAGAAACCTTCTTCTGCATCTCAGAAGCTCAAACGCAGAGGTCACCCTGTACATCCAAGGCAAAACACAGAGATTGCCCCACGTTTCCAAGCTCGAATGCAAGGGTCATCCTACGCTTCCAGATCTCAAACGCAGAGGTCGCCCTACATTGCCAAGCTCAAACACTGAGGTCGCCATGTGTTCCATATCCCAAACGCAGAGTTCGCCCCGCATTGCCAAGCTCAAACGCAGAGGTTGTCAGACGCAGAATTCACCTGTGGTTTCTCTCCAGAACGCGACCCTTATGTTTTTGACTCAGGAACGGTTTTCAAAACTATCCTATCAAGGTATGGGCACAGTTAAGGGCCAGTTAAGGGTGCCTTACCCCATGATTGTCCTATATATAGGGCTGGATCTCCAGTAAGAAAAGGGCTAGCAAATAGAGGAGGAAAAAAGGGGGCCAAAAAGAAGATAAAAAGAGAGAAAGAAGAGAAGAAGAAGGGCTTCTTGGAGAGGCTTCTTGGGCCATTCTTTGAGCTCTTGGCTTGCTCTTTAAACCCATTTGGGTTTGTTCTCTTGGAGGTTCATCTCCTCTCTAAAATTAACCCCTCTTGGGGATTCAAACTTGGCTAGAGTTCTCAACTCTCTTGAAGAGAGTTTCTGATTTGTTCAAACAAGTTTGATTTAAACTCGGCTAGAGTTCTCAACTCTCTTACAGGGAGTTTCTAACTTGTTTAAACAAGTCCCTCCAAACTCGTGTAGAGTTCTGAACTTGTCTTGCAAGTTCTTGACACTCTTACAGAGAGTTCTCAAAACTCGGCTAGAGTTATAAACTTGCTTCGCGTATTCTCTCAATGTGTCAAGTCAAAGAGAGAAGACCAACGCCCCATGAAGTTGAAGTGTTTGGATCATCAACGGGATATAAGATTCAAACTCCCATCGCCACAAAGAAAGAACTCAGTTTTAAACAAAGGGAGGGTTTCATCCTTCCCTCTTTTGTAAACCGGGGAACGGATAGAGGGAATTATAGTTTCTTTTTCTAATTCAGTTAGAGAGAAGTTATATTGAGAGGATTGTAATTATTCTTTTTCTAAATCAATTAGAGAGAATAATACAAATTCAATTCTCAATTTTCTCGTAATTTCCCACGTGTATAAAAGATGGCGACTCCACTGGGGATTAGCTCTTTCACCGATGAAGAAGTGGTGGTGTAATCCGACATCCAACTAGTTGGGACTACATTCAAAAGTCTAACTATGGAGTTTGACCAAGACAAGTATGAGAAGTTCCTCTCCTCCGGGTTCCTTAGCCCCAAGGCTATACGCAAGGCCCGTAAAGTCTCTAAAGAGACTAAATCTCCACCTATGGCCGACCCACCAATAAGAGAGTTTCTCTCTTAGGTTGGACTATTCAGATAGTCCCTCCTCTGAAGGAGAAGACTTAGCTCCAATGGAACTCATCAATCAAGTTGAAGATCCTACATCCATGCCCAAACAACAGGTGTTGGTTCGTAAAAGGCCTATTTAAGTGGCGAAATTGATCTCTACGGAGGAAGATGCCGCTATAAATGTAACATTCTAATTTTTTTCCTTTCATTGATCGGATACCGTTACCGATACCAATCTATAAATTAGTATATTCTTTTCTTCATTGCATCTCATATAATCTTCTAGTATGAGAATTTAAACTTAGCTAATTCTCATATTGTGATATAGTTAACTAAGTCATAACATGCATACAAACTTAGCATGCAAACCTAAGTTAACCATGTTTTAAACCTTGATTAGAGATAACCAAATCATTAAATACCTAATTTGAACACTCTAATCAACATAATTGTTTAATTTTGGTCAGCCATGTTAGTGGGAGTATTTTACATTTTAAACCCTCATCTTTGGCCAAATTGAAGATTTCTCTTCACATGGGCTTATATATATGTGCCCTCCATCTCTCATTTTGCCATTCTAAAGAAAAAAAAAACTCTCCAAACCCTCATCCCTCTCCTCTAGCCAACCAAACCCCAACCCATCTCCTCTTGTAAAAAAAAAAAGAAAAATAAATAGATTCCATAAGCTCCAAACATTGAAGAAGAAGGAGAGGAGAAAGGAGTTAGTTGAGGATTTTGGAAGAGGAAGTGAAGCAAGTCTCAATACTAGGTATAATTCTCTTTTGCATGTTGTTATTAAGGACATTAGTCTGAGATTATAAGATTTAATTTGGTTTTAGTCTTGCATGTAACATTTTAGGGCTTGCATGTCAATGTTATCTTGAAACAGAAATTTCGTGCAGAAATTTCTAGCAAGATACACTACCACTAAACAGATCATAACTTTCTTTGTATATATCCAAATGAAGAAATTCTTTCTGTTCTAAAAACTACACTTTCGTGGCTTTCATTTGAGACCCTTTTTATTTAATTATAAAATCATTTACTAGTTTGAAAGTATGGTTTAACTCAGTGCATGTGTCTGAAACTGTCTGCCTGAGTTATGTCCTTTGTAAAGAGCATATATCTCAACATATACCATGCATGTGTAAAACTCTTTCTGTTATAGAAACTACACTTTCGTAGCTTTTATTTGAGACCCTGTTTGTTTAATTCTGAGATCATTTACCTGTTTGAAAATATAGTTTAACTCAGTGCATGTGTCTAAAACTGTTTGCCTGAGTTATATCCTTTGTAAAGAGCATATATCTCAACATATGCAATGCATGCATAAAATTCTTTCTATTCCTAAAACTAGACTCAATTTTCTTTCTGTTGATAAAAGTTTTAATTAATTTGAGTAACGTTTGTTAAGTCTAAACCTAGTTCTAATACCTAGTATATGTACTGGCAATTCCAGTCTACCCCCTTGTGTTGTTTTGCATGTAACATGCATTATAAAATTGAAAGTTTGATTAAACTAATTAGACTTGGAATGTAACCCATCATATCACTTATATACCAAATATGAGATTTTTTGTATAGTGTTAAGTACCCGAAGTAAAATATTCATTTCAGATAGTAACCTATGTTTTTCTGCTACAGTTTTGATATATGTAGTTTGCTGAGAGCATAACTCTTACTATACACCATGCATTGATGTAAAAGTTTTATATTCTGAAATTAGACTCATAATAGAGTCATTTGGGACTAGTTTCATGCATTTTGGACATCAACTGTTATACCATCTATTCACCTAAATCTGCTATATGTACACTACTTGTGTTGCTATGCATATTAGAGATATTAGATGCAATCATCTAGGGTGTAGCTTATATTATGATATAAGTTTTAAGTTAAAGTTTTAAAAGACATAGTATCTAGAATCTCATGTGGGTATACATGTATATATAGGACAGAGAATCTTGGATTCATTCGTTGGCCGAGAGGATCCTGGCATAATCGGTAGGTAACCTTTCATTGTTTCCTCTCAAGTCTTTGAGAGTTCGATTGGTTACTTTCTTGAAGTTCATGCGAGTTAGTTTCCCATGCTAATTGTATATCTTATCATTTTCATAATATTCCTATTTGATTCACCTTATGCATGGGCTTTTTGTTGATTGGTTAATCATTGCTATCCTAATGTTGTTTATTTCAGTTTTATACCTTCGATATCCTTGAATGATTTCATTGCAACAATTCGAATTGATTCGATGGTTCAACTATTGATAATGATAGTATTCCTCTCTTCGTTGATGCTTGATTGTCTATATTCATGGATTATGCCCTGTGTGAAGTAAGCTTCACCGGTGGGTGGTAATGTTATAGTGTCCCGATGGGACAATGCCCTGTGTGAGGACGCTCACCGGTGGGTGTATAAAGGCATGCGCAGTTTATTATTTATTCACGATTGGAGAGTTTGGAATCCTGAATATTAGACCTTGATTATTCATCTTTACATGTTATTTCACTTCGGTCAATGATTATGATATAAGAATGGCAACTTAATGTTGAGACCCCATTGTTCAAGTTTGATATCTATGTCTATCATTTTTATTCGTCCCCTTGGATTGTACCCAAGATTTATATGGTTACTTATTAGGCCTTAGGCTCACCCTTATTGTTTCTGAATCCACTCGGAGGTCATACAACTGGCAAGGATAAGGGCATTGCAGACCCTGAATTTGAAGATTAGCTCCAGAGGAAAATCTTAATAGGGGTTAATTTATGTTCACTTTTGTGGTACCTTTGACTTATAAAACATGTATTAATATTGTAGCCACTGCTATTATTGTAATATTTTGTATTACCCTTTAGTTCTCTTCTATTTTGGTATTCTATAGACTCTGCTATCAACCTCGTGATCTTGGGTATTGCATATGCATCTCCACTGCTTTATTTTTCGCCCTTCAGTATATCTATGTTGTGATGTGCATAAAGATTTAGCAGGTCGACCCTTCTTATTACAGATAGGTCATGCCCAAATTTTTATGTACCTCCCAGAGGAGGGGCATTATAGTAAAAGCCTTAAGACAGGCCAAGAAGAATGCCACTCGTTGAAGAAGAAGATCCCATCGACAAGCACAAATCCAAGCAAGTTGACTCTCTAATTAACGCGAACCTCACATTTGTGAGCCCAAACATTGCCCGGAGCTTCGCGTTTCTACTTCAGAATGCGAGCTTCGTGTTTGTGTGCCCAAACACAAGCTTCGCCAAAGCCAGATGGAATGCAGCCCTCGGTGGCGTGTTTTACAGTCAAGATGCAAGTCTCAAGATTGCACCGAATGCAGACCTCAAGACTGTATTACCCAGTTGGAATGCAAATCTCATGACCATAAATAGCGCGGCCCTCGCGTTGCCCAACCTTAGAATAGAGGCCAGCCCCGCATTGAGCGTGAGCATCATTTCAACATAGCTCAACCAAAATGCGACCTTTGTGTTTCCTCTCAAAAATGCAACCTTCGCGTTTCCTCTCCTCAACGCGACCTTCGCATTTCTTCTCAAAAACGTGGCCCTCGTGTTTCTGATGTTAAACGCAATGTGAGCCGTCGCGTTTAAGGAGATCAACACGGATTCAAGATCCATGTATGTCAAGATCCTGCCTCGTCTAACCACAGGCAAGGGGTGCCGATACAAGTCTCCCCCCTTCAATGAGTAACTCTTCTCAGAGCTATGTAACAGATTTGAGAGAGTTGTTATCGAGAGAAAGACTAGTTCAATCAGTCATATATTCATGTCAATGCGAACGATTGATTTCTGCTGTCCTCTCAAGATGTCGGTGCTGCTCTCATGCAACCAAGCCATTGGTATTCGACCGATTAACAAATGTCTCCTTGAAAAGGCTTCAGAGGATGAGTACCTTGGAGCCACTTCTAATGTGATCGGAGTGAGGAGGTCACCAATCCCTAGCTCCGGCAAGTCAGAGGAGGATCAACCCCATGGCTTGAAAGAGGCTTTGATCAGATCTGATGGAATATTTCGACGTACTCAGATGCGGAAAGGAGTCATACTCCCTGTTAACTACCGAAGACTAGATAGAGGCATGAAGTCTGATGACGAACATTTAGCTATCGCGGAGCCTCAATCCTAAAGCTCCTTCGCAGAACATGATAGTTCCGATTATAAAGCAGGAGGCCTTGGAGATCTCACAAAGAGACATGATAAGCAGCAAGCCATGCTCAGATCACAACAAGAGACAATTAATGAACTTCGATACATGACAGCTCAGTTGGTTACAGACAAAACTAAATCCCAAAGAGCAAACTCCCCACCCAGGCATAAGACTTTCCAAAAGGAAAGGTCATCTTCATCAAAAGGGAAGAATAAGGTGATTGATAATACTGCTTCCGACCAAGAAACCTACAACACAGGTTCTTCCTCTGAAGAAAAGGAGGAAACTAAAAATGAGCAAAACCCTTAATCTACAAAGATGCAGGAATTGCAAGCCCACCTTAATGCCATTACAAATAGAAGCGAACTCCAAGAGGAGGGGGTTGTTAGGCCCTATCCTGCCAAATGAGATGTTGCCCCGTATCCTTCAAAGTTCAAGGTTCCGACCCTATAAACTTTTGATGGCACGGGATTCCCCAATCATCATATCTATTACTTCAAGTTACAGACTGGCAATATGATAGCAAATGATGCGGTGTTGACTCATATGTTCATTGGCATCCTTAAGAGGATTGCCTTTGAATGGTTCATGAAACTACCTGTGGGATCTATCTAGAAGTGGGAAGACCTAGAGTGATTATTTCTGGCCAAATTCTTCGAAGACAACTCAGAAGTTTTGGTCCCTTCTCTTCTTGCCACGAAGCAAAGGAGAGGAGAACCCATAAAAGTCTTTGTTGAAAGATTTTGAAGCATGGCTCTCCGATGCTCAACCGGTATGATGCAATCAACTCTGGTGGAAACTTGTCGACACAACTTACAAACCGGTCTCTTAGCTAGATGGGGGTCACAGAATGCCATTCATAGAAGCAACTAGTCTCTCAAGGAGAACAAGCTAAGGAAATCGTCGCTAGGGTTAAAGCTGAAGAGGAAGGCAAGCAAAGACAACATGCGCAACATGGCCAAAATAATGCTCCCCGATCCAAGGGGAAAGATATTCTAGCCGCTGAAGCTAACACTCGAGCGCCACCCGCTAAGCAGGGCAAGGCATCGAGCTAGCCAAGAACATCCAAGCAGTACTCCTTCAAAGAGGATCATGTGATCACTCTTTTCAAGCTACTTCAGAAGAATAACAAGTTGAAGCTTTCTGAAGTTAAGAAACCTAAAGAAGTAGGAAAGGTGGAAGACCCTAACTACTGCATGTACCATAGAATGCTGGGACATCCAACGAAGAGATGTTATATCTTCAAGGATATCCTGCAAGTTCTGATTGATGCTGAAGTGCTTAAATTAAGGCTAGAATAGAAGACCGTGTCTACTAACATGATATCAGTCCAATTCAGAGATTTCCCACCTGTTGCAGCTCCGGATGGTGTTGTTCCTATCCCTAAAGGGGAGTTAAACATGAGAAACATTGACCCGCATGGTCAAAAAGATAAATGATTGGTACCCCTTACTATCTTAAAAGGAGAGATACTGTGGGTCCATCCTGATTTGCTTGATGACCGGCAGTGGGCTGGAGTATTAGTGAAGAAGAAGAGAAACAAGGCTAAAGCTTCTAATATGATTAGCTCCTCCCTGAATAAAGATGATACACATCTGACCCCACTCACTGACTTGGAGGAAGAGAAAATTGCCCTAGCGGCCGAGCAAGGAGCAAACCCTAGAGCAGGCACCAGGTTAGGAAAGACATACTTGAAGAGGTATGATCAAACTGCTGAAGAAGCAAAAAAGCCAGCTGAGGAGGCTGGGGGTTCCATTCCTAAGAAGCCAACCAATAAAGGAAAGCCGAAAGAATTTCGTTATAATAAGAACCTCCTCCAACCAGAGGTAGGATGGTCAAGCGCTCCCTTTCGCTTTAATGTCATGGCGCAACTAGCTAATATCCCTGCCAGGACCACTCTTTATGAGCTTTTAAGGCTATCCAAGTCTACAAGAAGGGCTCTGATTGAAGCTTTAACGGATACAGAGAGCATTATTGCTCAAGTGCCTGTCATCCCAGAAGCTACAAAAGGATCTTCTTGCACACAATGCTTACAAGCTACAAGGAGTTTGCCTTGCATATCGTTCACCCAGGAAGGTATACAAATCAAACACAAGCATGACCGACCCTTATACTGCACAGGGTATGTCGGGCCTTCAGAGATCAACCGGGTCCAAGTCGACCTGGGATCCGCCCTCAGTATTATGCCATACAGAGTTATGCAGTTCTTAGGTATTCCTCTGCACCAGCTGAACTCAACATAGGCTACTATCTTCGGCTTCAACGCTAACAGCACACGACCCATGGGCAAGATCAAAATCAAATGCTAAATCGGGGATCTCAGATCAGAAGTGACCTGCTACATAATAGATGCAGATACATCCTACAATCTATCGTTAGGACGACCTTGGATTCATGTAAATTGTATTGTCTCATCTACCCTCCATCAAGTGATAAAGTATGTCGATGACAAGGGAGAAGTAGAACCCTGATAGCCCAGGGATAACTATTCAAGGGTGTGGAAAACTACCACACTGATTCAGTTTTCTACCTAGACTCCCATGTGTTGGCTTTCTTGTTTTGATGATGATTTACAAACAATTTACTACTAATGTTGTTTGTCTAGTGTTTGTGTTTCGTATTTATTATAGACAAACAACATAGTTGGAGGTTGGATGGATTGCGCCATAACGATCATATCAAGAGGAGGTTGGCGGAATTGTGGAGTGAAGCAACATACAATTCAAGTTAAAGATCAAGTTCAAGCTTCATCCGCACGTGTACCAAGTTGAGCTAATTGAAGATCACGATCAAGCTTGGGTAACTTAGTTTAGGATTATATATTATGTGTGTTAAGTACGTTAAGCTCAATATCTATACACACACATTATGTTGGTTTTCATATATAATATATAGTTATATATATATACATAAGTTTTGTTTTGTTTTACTAAGTCTATAAAAACATTTTACAAAGTTTCAAAAGTTGGTTTATGTCAAAACATCAAAATTCAAGTATCTCATATTTTCATGTTTTGGACTAGTTTGTAAAATTCAAGTATCTCAATATCAGTTTATGCATGTTTATTATCATGTCTACAATCATTCCCCAAAGTTTTACATTTTTTGGAATTTATTTGATATTTTTAAACAGTGTTTTAAAATCAGCTTTGTTTTTTCTGGGATGTCAGTTTTCGGTCGACCGGTACAGTCGACCGGTCAAATGATCATTTCTCAGTAGTTTTCCAAAGAGTCGTCGGTCGACCGGTACGGTCGACCAAAATTTCGATTTCTATATCGGTCGACCGCGCCGATCGACCGATGATGGCTCCGCTTGTTTTTTGGATTTTCAAGGTTGTTCGCGGTCGACCGGATTTTCGGGTCGGTCGACCGAATCATTTTTTCGGTCGACCGAATCGTTGTCAGGTCTCCCAACGGCTATTTTTCTAGCCATTGCAGAACTTCTGTTTTGGGTCTTTTGGTCATTTTGTTTGGGTTTTTGGCTGAATTCTTGGGAGGTTATATATACCCCCATTGCATTCAATTCTAACTAAGTTTTAGAGAGAAAGTTTTAACAAGTTTTAAACAAGGGTTTAAACCTGTTTAGTTTTGGTTTAAGTTTGTTTTGAGTTTTGGTTTCTGTTTACAAAGGAGGAAGTTTTCACTGCAGATTGAGGGATTCATTCTCAATCCCCTTCATCCTCTTCTTGTGTTCTTAGAGAAGTTTTCTAACTCTTTTCTCTAGCAATTTCATTATTGATTTTCATATTCTTATTATTGCTAGTTTGTTAATTGAGTTAGATTTTATTTTACTCATTGTTACACACACCCACATTGAGCTTATAGTATTTGCATACATAGTATAGTCGGGTGGTGAGAGATTGTAACTTTGAGTTGTGCTTTCATTGTGTTCTCATCCATAGTAGAGAACAATCACTTATTGTATTTGTGCTTTATTATGAAATCACTTTGTAATACACTTGTACACCGAGTGAGGAGTGTGTGGTGAGAGTCGGGGATCATCCCAAGAGGAGTGGCGTCGGTTGACGTGCCTAGGGAGAGGTTGTAACCGAGCACTTGAGGGAGACACGGCTAGGTCCAACACTTAGTGGGTGTAGAGTGTGATTGCAAGAGTGTGAGTTGTAGAGTTTTCGGTTAGCTAGAAAACCGAGTGTGTAGAAGAAGTTCCGGCTTCCAAACCGGATTGTGTTAGTGGATTTCTCCCCGGGAGTGGGGAGCAGAGACGTAGGACGGAAGGTCCGAACTCCGTGATCATATCTTGTGTTTGAGTGTGCTTTGGCGTTTATTTATACTTGTGTTTATATTTCTTATCGCCATTGTCATTAGCTCATTATTTATATGATCCACTATCTAGTTCACATTGTTTACCCCTTGTGTTAGTTTATATATCCTTGCATATATATATATTTCATCATATAGGATATATCTCATTGTTTACATTGCTTATCCTAGCTCATAATTCTTGTGGTATTTCATACTTGCTAGGATAACTTGTTAATTAATTTTAATTGGCATTTAATCGGATTAGATTAGCATAAGACCCTAATCACCCCCCCTCTAGGGTCTAACAATTGGTATCAGAGCTTGGTGCTCTTTGATTTAAGGTCTAATCGCCTTGAGTTAAAGATCCAAGTTAGCTTATTGTGCTAATCTAATTTTGAGCTTTATTTGTATCTTGCTTGCCTTTTATATTATGGATATGCATGGTTTAGGTTATGCCATTAATATTACTCCTAGATTAGATAATTTCCCCTATGCCCAATGGTGTGTTAGATTTAAACTTTTTGTTCAATCTAAACACTTTGATTTATGGGAAATTATAGATGAGGCTTATATTGTGCCCACTTTGGAGAAATCCAAGTGGAATAAGAATGATCATCGTATGTTTACAATGAACAATATTTTGTTAGAATATTTGCTAAATGCTTTTAATTCATCTATGTCTAACAAGTTTGTTCATTTTGATAGTGCTTACAAAGTTTGGAAATTTATAGAAGCACATCAAGGGGACTTGGAGGCGATCCAACAAGCTTTGGCGGATCCGGCTTCAAGTTCATGTGGAGCATCATGCACACGGCCACTAGGCGATAGCCCTAGTGAGGTTTGCGAGTTCGAACCCGATAATGATTTATCTAGTGATGAACTTGCTTGTGCATATGATAGATTAATGCATGCCTACACTAATTTGCATAAAGATTTTATTGATTTAAAAAGCAAGCATGATAATTTAGAATCCAATCATGAGGAGCTAGTGTCAAAATTGGATGTCATTGCAAAAGAAAATACCATGCTTAAAGAAAACAATGACATGTTAATTTTGGAAAATGAAAAATTAACCACATCTATAACTAGCTTATCTCATGAAAAAGATAATGCCATGTTAGAAGTAGAGAACATAAAAAATAACACTGCTTCATTTATAAATGACTATTTATGTTCTACTTCTAAAAATGCATATGTGCCTAAAAATGAAGATTTGAATCTTATGAAAAATAGTATTTCATCTTTAGATTCAACTTTGAAAATATGCATTAATAACCATAAGAAGCTTATGGACATGTGTGCCAAGACCAAATCAAAATCATCCACTCATTATGCACACATGTATAGCAAAACTTATAAGTGTTCTATTTGCGGCCGTCAAGGTCATTTAGCTAAGTTTTGTTATGATGCACACAAACATAAGAATTCTAATGTTCCTTGTGCATCTCATATAGCTTCTTCATCTTGTACACTTACACATTCACATGCTCATTCTCACAAAGTTCATCATAAGCATGCTAGTGTGTTCAAGTGTGATTATTGTGGTCGTTTTGGTCATTTGGCCAAATATTGCTTTGATTTGAAAAGAAAATCTCATTTGACAAATGCTTCCAATAGACCACATGTTTTTAAATGTGATGTTTGTGGTAGGTTTGGACATCTTGCTAAATTTTGTTTTGATATACAAAAAGCTTCTAAATTGCAATATGTTCCAAATAGACCATTGTTTAAGAATGTTTCTCATTTGCAAAATAATTTTAAAAGAAAATCTTTATTTGCAAATGATTCCCGTGCACGAGCTAATGGTCCACAAAAACAAATGGATCTCTTTCATTGCACAAATTGCAATCGGAAGGGTCATTTGAATGAATATTGTTTTGACCATGTTAGTGCACCATATGTGCCTAAGAGGGTTCATAACCCTAAGGCTTTGAGCTTTAATGATAGGGGTCATGTCCCTAAATCTTTTGGTACCAAGAGTTCTTGGGTACCAAAACAAATTTAAATTTTAAACCAAGAATTTTAGTATTCTTATTTTTCCTTTTTCTTGGTTATTTGAAAATTATGCTTTGAAACTTTTTATGAAAACAAATTTTCTTTGGTCAAATTCTTATGTTTTCATAATTCCTAGTTTTGATTTTGATGAGAGGTTTGTATTTATATAACCCTCCGGATTTATTGGGTGTTTATTCCCAAATCATGTTTACCGGATGCTAAAATGTTCATATGGGTTAATACTAACTCAAGAGCTAGATAGAGTTGCCTCTCTTGATTTTTGAAAATCAATGATGATTTGGTTTTATGATTTAAACTTTGATTTATGATTTCAATTGGTTGATTTGTTTTCATTTGAAAACTTTTTACATGATTCTCATGTTTCTCTTATTTTGATTTCATAAATCTATTTTATATATTGGCTTTTATGATATGAGACAATATGTTCATCTTGATATATTTATATATGTTCTCATTATCTCTTGAATGTGAGTGATTTTTGGCATATTATTTATGCTTGCTCACATGTTTGCCATGATCTTTTATTGCTTATATTTCATATGGCTTTTTGATAGGGGGAGCTATTCCCTATATTTGCTTTGTACTCACCCATGCTTATTGATAGGAGGAGCTTTCGCTCTCTTTATACCTTTGTCCCTTTTTTGATGTTGTCAAAGGGGGAGAAATATTATGAGTATATGTATA